>NC_054055.1:47283711-47586961 GCF_017639655.2 Falco naumanni
AATGCTGAGACAATTACATTTTTCACAAAGCCTATGTGCTTCTCTGTTTATATAGCTTGTTCAGTAAAAAGTTTGCCTTAAAGAGGCGAGTAAAAAAAACAACCAAACCAACCCACCCAAACCACAGCAGAAAACCCAGCCTTCCAAAGCACATAACTAAGGCACAGTATCTTTTGTTGGAGGTAGCTCATCCCTCTTATTTCCATTTCATTTGTAGTCTTTTGAATAAGTTGGTGTCATAAAATATTTTTTATGAGAAAGTTGGGTCAGAGAATAGCGATTAGAATCTCTCTGCCCTTCAGCACATTGCAGATGGAAGGCAGTGTTGTTTTTCCTGGATGTAATGTGTCCAAAGACAATTTTCAGCCTTTCACTGAATTACGTTGAAATACAGTAGTTGCACATCTGTCTTGAAAAATATATATAAATCTTCCCTACTTCCACCAGCAGGTAAACATTGGCACAACTGGAATGTTAGACAAAGTGGGTCATTTCTGAATCTTACTGAGATGTACGTTTTTGTCACCAACTGCAGTATGCCAGACACCACTGCCGATTGCTTTGCTTTGCTGTGCTAGCCCAAAGTTCTAGGAACTACTGCAATTGGGATAGGCTTTCGGATTGTACCTTTAAAAGAGGCCTGTGCTGCATTTGCTGGGGCAGATCTTCAGATATATGAATTGTTGCAGCTCTATACATACCAACTGAACTGCTCTCTCTATACTAATATTACATCCTTTTATATAATTTTTCTAAAAAGGACTTTATGTGAATGAACTGGCAAACAAACTTTTTCAGGTACTTCCAGATCTCACCTGCTCTTTAAAACTAACATTATTTTTCAGTGTTCCTAGGCTTAGAGGAAAGTGGGCAATCTTTATTAATTTTCTCATGTCCTCCTGTCACTGTGTGTTGGTGTGGTAGGTTGACCTGGAGGCCATGTACCCACCCTGTCACTCCCCTCCTCACCTGGGCAGGGGAGAGAAAATGGTAATGAAAGGTTTGTGGGTTGACACAAGGACAGGGAGATCACTCAGCAATTATGTCTTGGGTGAAACAGGCTCAACTTGGGGAAAATTAATTGAATTTATTGCCAGTCAAAATCAGAGTACGATAATGAGAAATAAAACTAAATTTTAAAACACTTCCCCCCCCCCCCCCCCGTCCCCTCTTCCCAGGCTTAACTTCACTCCCAATTTATTTGTGTCTTCCCCCTGAGCAGCACAGGGGGACAGGGACCAGGGGCTGCGGTCAGTCCCTCACACGCTGTCTCTGCCGCTCCCCCCCCCCCAGCAGGAGGCTCCTCACACCCTGCTCCAGCTCCAGCCTGGGGTCCCCCCCCGGCAGACAGCCCTCCATGAACTTCTCCCACACGAGCCCTTCCCACGGGCTGCAGTCCTTCCCACCCTGCCCCAGCGTGGGTCCCTGCCCCGGGGCGCAGCCCTTCAGGCACAGGCTGCTCCAGCGTGGGTCCCCCGCGGGGTCACAAGCCCGGCCAGCAAACCTGCTCCAGCCTGGGCTCCTCTCTCCAGGGAGCCACGGGTCCTGCCAGGAGCCTGCTCCAGCGCGGGCTGCCCACTGGTCACAGCCCCCTTTGGGCGCATCCACCTGCTGCGGTGTGGGGTCCTCCGTGGGCTGCAGGTGGGGACCTGCTCCACCACTGACCTCCATGGGCTGCAGGTGGGGATCTGCTCCACCACTGACCTCCGTGGGCTGCAGGTGGGGACCTGCTCCACCACTGACCTCCGTGGGCTGCAGGTGGGGACCTGCTCCACCACTGACCTCCGTGGGCTGCAGGTGGGGATCTGCTCCACCACTGACCTCCGTGGGCTGCAGGTGGGGACCTGCTCCACCACTGACCTCCGTGGGCTGCAGGTGGGGACCTGCTCCACCACTGACCTCCGTGGGCTGCAGGTGGGGATCTGCTCCACCACTGACCTCCGTGGGCTGCAGGTGGGGATCTGCTCCACCACTGACCTCCGTGGGCTGCAGGGCACAGCCTGGCTCACCGCGGGCTTCACCACGGGCTGCAGGGGAATCTCTGCTCCAGAACCTGGAGCACGTGCTGACCCTGGTGTCTGCAGGGCTGTGCTTCTCACATAGTCTCCTCTCTCTGGCTGCCATTGCACAGGTTTCCCTCCCCCCTTGTTAAATAAATTATCATGGGGGTGCTACCACCATCACTGATGGGCTTAGCCTTGGCCAGCTCTGGGGCTGTCTTGGAGCCAGCTGGCATTGGCTCTGTCGGATGTGGGGGGAGCTTCTAGCAGCTTCTCACAAAAACACCCCTATAGCACCCTGACGACCAGAATGTTGCCGCGCAAACCCAATGCAATCCAAACGTTGACAGTTGATTTCATTAGACATTTGAAGCTGGGCTTGGTTACTTTTTATTACTTTAAAGTAGCACAAGATGAGTATTTAATTTTTTTTTCTTTACATTCCAATCCTGTACATTGGTTATTAAAACTACTATGAAAACTTAGAATTTTGCAGAGAAACTCAATTCTTGCAAAAGATGATCAAATGAAGCCATTTCTTTGCTGTGTAGTTTCTCACCAGCTAGCCAGTCTTAAGAAGAGACATGTATATGAGAAGGCATGGATTTAGTGTAGGAAACCAAAAGCAATGAAAAACGTTGGCATATATTTTTTCAGTTGTTGTAGTCTAATTATGGATGTTCAAGGGTAAGGATATACACTAAATTCTGATGGAGACCCGTGTTTACTGGCTCTTGAAAGGAGTCCCCTTGTGCAGTGTATGCTTGAGGAGTTTCTCTCTGTTACCATTGCAGCTGGGAAAGAAGAGGTGCTTTGCGTCTCTTGACCAAGAAATGAAGGGACAGAAACAGCAAACAAGCCCCAAGAGCATTTTGTGAGCTGTGTGTGGTAGTGCAGGGAAATAGTTTTGGGCAATTACAGTTTCAATGTGACTGAAAATGTGCATTAGGCATGTGAAATGTGACTGTGCTGATGGCAAAGATGCTACCGCTAGTGGGGATTGATGAAGGAGCTACAGCTGTGGTTAGGAAACCATATGTGCTGGAACAAGCTATTGAGATGACCACGCTGATGGCTGTGAGAGACTGGAACTAGGATAGTGCTGCTTGAAAAGTCAAGAAGGTCACTGTACAGTAATATTTACCAAGATGGGAATAGGTGTGTGCCTCGGGCTAGTTTCCAGTTTTACAAGTACAACTCGATACTTATACTTAAAGTTACCAAAGCTGAAAACATTGCTGTCTTGGGTTTAGAACTTGTAATCTTGTAACTAGTAACAGGACTATGTTTTCATAAAAGTAAGTTTTTAGGACTTGTAGTCGCAAAGGATAGCTTTGAAGCGCTAGGTTTAAATAAACCCTGGAAGATGTTACAGGCCTTTTCTTTGGAGCACAGAAGCTGAATGCCTCACCCTAAACTAGAGCTAAGGATTGTACGTACTTCTAAGGTCATGTGTTTGGGAGCTCCTGAGGTCCTTGAAAGACGGTATCTACTCAGGCTTTGCTTTGGAAACTTAGCTACCTGAGCTGTTCCTGAGCAGGGGCACCACAATGTTGGTTGCAGTTAAGTATCTAGCACCTCTCTAATACCTGAGACTGCTTCAGGTTCTTCCAGGGGCTCTGGGTTTCCCGTGAACTGGAGTAAATCTCTTCAGGCTGGCGAGTAGTAGGAGCCCAAGTGTCCTGCTTCTTGAGCAAGTGTCCCAACAACGGCACTATTCAGTAAGTACTGGGAGCTACTTTCATCTCTTCTTCCTCTGGCTGTGTTTTCAAGCACATTAAGACACTATTTCCAGGTGTACATCTGACTGTAGGAGTAGATTTCAGACTGGATCACTGTTTTATAGGGACCAGAAGCGAAGGTTAAAATACCTGTTGTTGGGAGGAAGGTATTAGATATATTAGATATGCTTCACTGAGGTGATGGCTCTTAGCTGGTTTAGATGTTCTTATCTATGGTAAGGAGAGGGTTTTGAATTCCCTTCTAGCACTCTTGAGTTTCTCCAGTGATTAACAGAATGCTTCTGTTTCCCATGTAGGACTGTGCACTTTACTCCTGAGAGAGATACTTCACTTTTAAGCATGGCTGCTGTGCAGCCGTGCATATGCATCAGGGAAGTGGTTTGGGTTTCCTGCTCGAAAGAAAGTATGCAGCAGGAAAGTGCTGTGTGTTCAAAACTTGCTAGATTGACAGTATTGTAAATATTCCTACCCTGTTGGCTCAGAAGAGGGGTTTTGTTCAGGCTGTGTAATTATACCCATATTCAGATGTCTGCATATATGCAATTTAATTTATTTTACCTTGAGCTTAAAAAGCATCTTTTACTCTTGCCCAATGAAACTTAAGCTAATTGAGTGCATAAGCAAGCTAGATAATGCCTTCTATAATTTAGTAAGTTTATTCAGTCGTACAGCTCAATTATTTCTTTATTTTTTTCTGTCTTTATAGCAAAGAAATATTTTTTGTTTTGCTTACAGTGAATGTAAGTCCCTATTCTGGCAAACTGAATTTGTTGAGTTTCAGAATACAGTTACAAGAATGGAAGGTGTTTAAAATGTGCATGTACTTCTTTTGGTGCCTTGGACACCCTGATATCCTTAGCTAATATAATGTCCTAGGTATATCTCGTTCATCGAGGACCTGTACTTGACCTGTCCCTGTTTACGTCAGTGTGACCCCACAAAATTAAAACAACCTAATGGAAACCTATGCAGGTTTTTACCTCGTGTCCCAGCTTATGAATGTTCCCATTAGTTTGAATAGTAAATTTCATCTTCACTTTCAAAAACATGATTATATACATTTAGAAATTGTGTACCTTATGTAGATTAAATGAGAAATTGCTTTTAGTAAAGGAATTGCTTTGGATATGGTACATGCAGTGGTTTTACAGGGTATGCCATTCCTTTTGAGCCATGCAGTTCTGTAGATGTTTACTTGTTCAGGCTTTCATGTAAATTTTCCATCAGTTCTTATCAAATGCTAATTATTCACAGTGTGGTGAATATTTGTGTTTATGTAGTTGCTCATATTTTTCTATGTGAGTTACTATTCTCATCTATTTTAGCATTTTGATGTCTCTAGGAAAGTTCTGAAAAGTGAGCTCTTAATTTTTAAACCTTCAGTTGTGCTAGTAAATATTTTTAATTTATGAACAGGCGCACTTGTTGCTGATTTTATTTTTTAAAGCAAAAGTTTGATTGCTTACGTAATCATTTTGACAAGTCCTTCTTTAAAATACAGAGTAGGCATTGTGTAATGCAGTTTCTTGGCAGTCTAGTTACTAAGACTTGATCAAATACAAGGAAATCATACTCTAAAGGTTGGGCATTTGCAATCTAACTGTAGGCTTTGATGACTGGGACAATTTGTGCTTATTTTATTACAGAATTTTATTACAGAATATTAGTTCCAACAGTTTTGTGCTTCAAGAAGTCAAATGATTAATGTGTTTAACTCTTTGCTGTCAGTAAATGAAATGGAGGTTTTGGCTTCTTTTCTCTTAATGGGTCTTTAGGTGCCCCTGTGTTCCTTTCCATGGTTGATACCTTTTCTTCCTTCAGTGCATCTTCCATGTAAGGTACTCAGAGCAGGATTATTCAGGCTTCTATTCAACTGCAAAGGTTAGAAACTTCCTTTGTTTTTAAATAGTACCTGAGTTTCTTATTTTATCTGTGGGCAACCGGAGTTGGGGTGCTAAGAAGCTACAAATACTGTAAAATTCAAAACTTAATAGCTGGGCTTTTAAGCTTAGAATAAAGATCTTAACAACATTGTCTCATCCATGCATACCATAGTGGTGTTTTATCATGCTAACCAAAGTAGTCTCAGAATCAGTGTGGAACAAAATAACTATCCTAAAATGTCTATCCATTGCACAATTTTGAGATTTTACAGATTTTACATTAATTTATGTATTTGCCTAGATGTCTGTAGCACTTGCTTCCTGCATACCTTTTCATGGGTTTGGCATTAGCACAAGATTTCAGTAAGTCTAATTTTGCTGTGTTTGATTGATAGTGTGGAAGTACTCAATATGTACGTAGATATTTCCGTTTGAAATTTAATGAAAACAGTTTTCTATATTTGATCCTAAGCAATGGAGTTAATCACATGCCTAAAAATTGTCAGTCCTTTGCTGATGCTTAAACACTATGAAGTTTTATTTTAGGCACAGTGGCAAAAGTTCTGCAGTTGAGGATATTTTACAGTGTATATCTAGAGATTTAATACATAGATTAGTGTGGATAGAGTTTCTTGACTTCTTCATCCATCTTTCCTTGTGAATACATTGTTTGAAAAAGGAGTCTGAAATCTGGTTTGCCATAAATACTAATTATATTCTTCATGTGGGTTCTTGCTTTCATAGTCGTGATAACTGTTGCTTTGTGCACAGTGGGCCAGCTCACAGCGGTTATTGTGGAGGGTAATGAATGAGGTTTATTTGTGCTGTACGTTTGACCACATCTGGGAGTGAGAACACGATGGCAGCTAATTGGCCTGGCAAATGATCAGGCTGCTGCAAAACAGGATCTTGTGTTAGGCAGAAAAATACAATCGCAAGGACCTGTCATCCCTTGCTCCTTACTAATGGTTTCTGGTGGACATGAAAAACATTAGTTGTGAATATGATATTGGGATCTACTCTTATCACATGCGTTTCTTTCAATGAATGCCTCAAATCGGTTTGCAGTTATTGTTCCTTGTGAGTTAGTCTCATCCCCAGCAATTTGTGTTAATTACTAATGTATAGAGTTTTGTCCATCTGCATTTGCTCTTCTTTTGTCCTGGAGGACTTGCATGCTTGACTCCTGAACTGCTCACATTAGTGAATGTTATGGACAAATAGCCGTGCCGAGGAGCCTGTGTCGTGTTGCTTGGTATTGAGCAGTTCCCTAGAAGCCGTGCTGATGCTGCTCCTAATTAAGATCTCAGACCTGTAAGGGTTTTTAAGCTTGGAGGAACTAGAATCATCAAAAAATGAGGGAATGGCAATAATTATTTGGTGAAGGGACAGCAAAGATCACAATTTGAATTTTTTCTTATTAATGCATAGCTTTGCTCCCTCCCGCAGAGGCTGAGCCTTGCAGATACTTCCCCTCCCTGGCAGACTGCTTTGTGCCAGTGCTGGAACCAGGTGGTTGCCTTTGCTTCAAACTTAGCAGCACTAGTGGGAAGAGTAGAAAAGGCTGCTTATTCCTTACAAACCCAGGAGTGCTTTTGAATGGGTTAAAGCAAAAGGAATAGGGAGGAAATAGCATTTTTTTGCACTGGCGACAAACTGATTACTCCAAAATGTTGCAAGGATGTGATTGACAACCTGCCAACAAGATACCATTCCCTGCTGTTCCTTACATCCACTTGTTACTGATATTATCAAGACAGAATAAAAGTTCGTATGTCCTGCTAAATCACTGTGGTGACAGTAAGGTTTTGAAACAGAGAGGGCCTGAAAATTGTTTCACTATCTATCTGCGAATGTTTAAAATGACTGGATCAATAGGTCCAGATAACATGGCAGGTTTGTTGTATTAGCTAGCCGTGTGATGGAGAATAGCTTTTGAGGGCTTTTAGGCCCTTCTAGTTTTGAAAACCAGTTTGCGGCATCTGGCACCATGCAGTAACGCCTGCTAAGCATTGAGGTTATGCCACTGACTGCTAAGCTATGTATAAGTATGTTCCTAGCTCCCTCCCTTCCTTGTGTCACTGTACATAACATTTGTCAGCACAGAATAGATTCTATCACAAATAAAGATGTGATACTATCGTTTGTTCTTCATCTGTACAAACTTTGCTTGTATCTGAATGGGTTCTCTGAAAATTACATTTTTAAAATTTTGCCTTTTCTTTCTACTTAAAACAACTTTAATATTTATTTATTTTCTGAAGAGTGTATCAATATTTTATATTTTACCTTTTGAATGCATGTTAAAAAATAGGCAAAGAACAGTTGTACTCATATTTTACTGGATGAACTAAGAAAATGTAAATTAAATAAGCCTTTAGTTTTTTGGCCTATTCTGAGCTCTCAGTGATGTTACTGAGTAGACAAGATGCCTTACAAGCTCGTTGTAAGCAATATGTAAGAAAATAAGTGCCCTGTTCTATTATTCGGTTGATCCTCCAGAAACAGTGAAAAAAAGTTCATGTTTATGTAATCAGGAACTTGATGCTGTAAAAAGCGAAGGGGAAATATGGTAGCTTAAAAGCTTGCTGTGGGATTACAGTTGTTTTTAACTTGATGGTTAAGCATTATTTACTGTTGTCTCTGAATTCTTATAGCTGATAATTTAACTGCTAATTCAGTTGTGTGATGATTAATTGCCATGAACCTTAAAAAGCACTACAAATTTTTCATCTGTTTTTCTCTTAACAGTAGTTTTGTTTACTTCCTGATACTTTGTTTGTTGGCGCCGTATGTAATGAAAATATACCAAAATGGTGTATACACAGAAGATGGTAAACAAGACATACTTGCTAAAAAAGTTTTTGGAGCACACTTCTACATGTGGAAGGCTGTGGTGATCCTCTTGTTTGCTGTTGGACTTTGACCTTTATTTTCCTTTTGCAATAAGTAAAAAATGTATAATGAACAGACTAAGATGAGATGATTTTTTGCTCTAACAGCACTATTCTATTAATAACTGTAAATCTTTTTTTCCCCCTCTTCCCTTGCATCTGTAACAGCTAGCCGATGGCGGAACCTCTTCTCTACACCTGTCTCCTTGGCTTTTCCCTATAGTCCTGTTGCGAGACTCACCCCATATACCAATGGCTTTAATAGTCCCAGCTTCTCTAAAACCTCCAGTAAAGCAATACTAACACCTGAACGGACAGGTAATGCATATCATTTTATTGATTTACAGTGCTTGCAAAATTGCTTAATTTAATCTAATCTTGCTGGCATTTAACAGCGGTACACTGTTTGGATGATTGTATATAAACTCTCATCTCAGAGGGAGAACTTTGTAAAAAATGACCTAAAACGTGGCATTTAGCTAGCTGAGTAGGTTTTCTTCTGTGTTACAGTGCATGTTACAGGAAAGTGGTACTTGTAAACAAAGCCTATTTCTCAATAGTGATTTACCTGAGAGTATAGTTGTGACTGTGTCAGTTTAAACAGTCTCCAGCTTTGTTTGCCCTTTATTGCTCATTTCTGCCCCAGTGTGTCCCTTCCTTGTGTCTACAGAAACATTTGTACAGCTGTGTAATGAAGTTACAGGGAGAATTTCTCTATAATAGCAATAGCCAACAGAATTGTGGCTGTTTTCAAACTGGTATTGTTGCTACTATCAAAGATTTATTTTATGTTTGCTACTGATTTTCGGGGGACACAGGAGTTTTAGGAAAAATACGGACTTTCTAGGGGCTGTAAATTGCAGAGAGTTGCATTTTTCCTTTTTCACTACAAGTATTGGGGATCAGTTTGTCTCTATGACTTCTCTTAAGCTGCAGTGGTAGCAGAGAAAATAATCTTCTGGGGAAGAGGCATTAACATTTTATTGCTGATGAGAGCAGGCCTGGTCTGAGGTCGTTAACATCAGTGTCACACTGATCCGTGCACTGTTTTCTGTGTGTCATGTCATGTGCACATGACAGAAAGCCGTTTTAAGGCGTATGGGCACTGTGGGTGACATACAGCTCCAGACTGAACACCTGGCGTAGGTGTCTACGTGTGATTGAGATGTCTGATCCCCCCTATTCATTGGGATTTAGTTTAGTTCCTAAATGAAAGCATCTCATGCTATTGTAGATACCCTCAGGTATCTTGTCTGGCTTCGCACTGCTGCTTGAAAAGGGCACAGCTGCTACTACCTCTGCAAAACCTTGAGGAACATTGTAACTTCCAAATTTGAAAAAGCAAACACATTTATTCCTTAGGATCCTTCCAGAGCAAAGTAATCCCATGTGTGTCCTTTTCTGTTGGAGATATTATTAGAGAACAGCTGAATTTCAGATTAATTTTAGGGGGCTGCTTTCAGCGGTGCTAGAGGATGCAAACACATCTGTGATACAAGCACAGCTGATGAGCTGTAGTCACAGTGGTTCTCACCCTGCAGGCTGTGGGCCTCTGGTGGTCCAGAGGATATTAGAAAGTGATTTACTGTTTTATTTGAAAAATTTTTCTTTAAAGTTGGGCAACAGCAAGCTCATGCAACTATTTGCAACTTAGTTTATATTTTACTATCATGCAGGGAAAAGGTAGAATCCAGAACCCTCTCCAAAAGGTAGCTCTGTGAAGGAGACATTTCTTTCTCTGTTGTTGCATAATGTTCAGTCTTAATTGTTATTGATTTCTCTGACGATTATAAACGATTTAAAAAACACAGTAAAATTTAGGTAAATGGCTCTGACACAGAGTCTGAATACTGAGCTGAAGTTGGTGACACATACATGTTTGCTTTCTAGGACAGGATAAAGAGAACCACAGTCTCGTCAGAAGGATTCAAATGCAGATGTATTTAGGCTATGCTAACTAATCCGAGCCGTGTGGGTAAATTATTTGTTGTCTGGGCAATGTGATACTATATTCAGAGCTATACTCTATTCAATATAGAAATAGAGAAATAGAGAAATTCATGATTATTACTACATTTACTACTTTTCACAAGTATCAAAGCCCTTTGTTAGTTGTTAGTGGATTGCACTACACGTCTGAAGGTTTTTCTCTGTTATACAGAAAATATTGTAAACTACGTAAACTACTGTAATATAAAGAGCAGAGAGTTGTGAATGGAAGATGGCCAGATGTATTCACAGACTAAAGGTTATGGTTTTTTATATAGGTTACATTTCTAGGAGTTCCCCTTTGAGCCCACAGTCATCAATAGACAGTGAACTGAGCACCTCGGAGCTGGAAGATGATTCCATCTCCATGGGATACAAGCTGCAGGATCTCACTGATGTTCAGATCATGGCTCGTCTACAGGAGGAAAGTAGGTGGCTTTTTTTCATTTTTCAAAATAGTCTGAGGAAGATTTTCTCTAACAGTCAAAACTGCTCCTGTCTGGTCTCAGTTAGGTAGATCTTTCTTAAATGCTGTTGCTTCTTGAGTGGCAGATGGAAAAACACTTCAGCTGCTCAGAGGTGTGCACGTCATTGGGTTCAGATTCAACTTGATGCTTATATTTTTCTGAATCCCAACTGGTAGCTCCATACCCATTGAGTACATTTAGATTTAGAAGATTTACAATGTCTTACCCCATTAATTAAAATAATTTTATTTCTGGGGAGGGAAGATGCTAAAGCATTTTTCTTATGTATATGTAATGTAAAGAAACATTTTCTTACGTTTTATGAGAAAGGTAAAAGCAAGCAGCTCTTGTAGGTTTCTTTGCCCCTACTTTGACTTTCTTAATTGTCAGATTAATTTTAAAATTAATTCCCCTTTAGATCCTGAATTGGGGCGTTTAACATTTTGGTTTGAGACAAGTGATTATGTACAAATCTGAGCTCAAAACCTTGTTTGACATAGATTATAGTTTGGCTTGTTAGTAATCTTTGGAAAATGCCTTTATTTATAAATAAAGGGCATTTGACTTAGAAATCACTCAGACAGTAAGTGCAGTATCTTTCTCACTTCCTATTAGTGCCAAGTGAGGCGTAAAGGAGGAAATGATGAGATGAAAAACGAGAAGTTCAGAGATGGTGACTGCAGGAAAATACCAAGTAATAAATGACAAAATAAAATGAAATAAAAATGTGAGGAAAAAATTAGAGCTGCGATATCGTTGCAGCAACTGGACTGAGCAGGCCAGAGTGATCACTTGTCAGCAGTTGAACTTGCGGAGCATCTGGTAGCACTCATTACATTCAGCAGAGAAATTAGCAGGTGTGAGACTTTCCAAGACAACTGAATTCTCAGCTGGAAAATGTGTATAGTCACAGCTCGGCAAATTTTGATATTATGTGAAAGTTATAATAATTATTAAAAAAAAATATGACTATCAAAGATACAAGGGATTGCATTACTGAGCTGTGCTCATCTCCTTCAGAGTGAGGTTTAAAAATGACTTCAAGTACTTAGCTCTTTAAGGAATCAGGTCATTAGTAAACTGAAAGGAAAAACACAGTTTTTCTTCTAATCTATGTCAGGTGTAATGGTTTTATCTCATCCTTACAGTAGCAGCTGGTGCAGAATGTTTGAGCACATGATAGTTGTTGTCCACTTAATCCTGTGGAAAGTGTTAGTGTTATACGTGCATGCAGGCACGCTCTCTTCACGGCCACGAATAAAATCCCACTCGAGGGCTGGAGGGAAGCATAAGAAGTTTCCATTATGAAGCAAAGACATCTGTCAAAGCTGAGGGCTTTTTGTAAATCTAGAAAAGTTGTTGTCTGCAGCTGCTGGCAGAGTTACTCAGCTCCTGGAAATGAGATGTACATCTCCTTTTTCCCTGGCTGCTGTGTGGCTGGGAAAAGGAGGGATGTATGCAGGATGTGGATGTTTCCCTCTCACTTGACCTGGAGCAAACATGCTCTTTTGGGGAAGCGCTGATAGTGGGATGGTTTTCAAAACCTGGCATTCTGAAAAGGGGGTGGTCAGATGTGTACCTGTCTAAAAGACAGCTGTGTTACCAATAAACCTTATCAATGAGACCAGGTGCTAGCAGGAACTAATTCTGGTTCAGGGAGGTCGGAGAGCCAGAATATTTACATGGGTTCTAAGTTTAGGAATGTCATTGTCAGCATTTTCATTGCATGAGTATAGGAGTTTAATAACAACAACTTGGAAAACTAATAGTGTTAATTCCTCTAATTAAGAGTGTTTAAAAGTTAAAAGCTTAATACTCATGTGATCTTTCTGTTGGCAGAAAAATAGGTGCCTCCTGAAGGCAATTCATCTTATGTTCAGAGAGGCATCTAAGACATCTCACAGGTACTGCATTTTGGAGATGCCTGTACTCTTTTTTTATATTTTTTATTAAAAAGGGATCTCGAGGGAAATAATTCAGGCTTAAGTGCCTGAAAGGTAGACATGGAAAGTTGGATAAGATGAATCCTACCTCAAATCTTCAGCCTGGTGATACTGTAAATCCAATTCTTGCTGTAAAATTATGTCTGCTTACCTACTTAGTTTTCAAAATTGAAGTGCATGTTCAGAGTTAATTACAGCAGAAACCAAATCATCCTTCTCTTGGAATTTACAGGCCTTAGGCAAGATTATGCTTCAACTTCAGCATCTGTGTCAAGGCACAGTTCAAGCGTCTCTCTGCATGTGGGAAAGAAAGGGACGTGCGGTGACCAGGAATATGATCGCTATAGTCTTGAGGATGAGGAAGAGTTTGACCACCTTCCACCTCCGCAGCCACGGCTGACTCGCTGCTCCCCCTTCCAGAGAGGAATTCCTCATTCACAGACTTTCTCCAGCATCCGGGACTGCAGGAGGAGCCCTACCTCCCCACACTTCCCTTCAAATACCTATCAGCAGCCCTACTACTCTCCTCAAGCCCAAACTCCAGAGCAGCAACCAAGTAGGATTAATGGAGGTGGGTTGCATACTTTTCTGAGAAGTTGTCTTTTTTTCGCTGCAAAGTGCAGTGCCATTTTAAAGATCAAGTTGTGTCAACAGAGTGAAGTGTGTTTAGAGTATGACAGCTAGATCAGTCCATGGATTGTGACAAGGAATTTAAGCCTGTGAAAATGATTTGAGGTATGTTCTTGCTAAGTAATTTGCTACAAAATGTGATCTGTGACTGAATCATGGAAGTTGTTGCTTTAGTCTGTTTTAAAGTGCTGCAAGGATAACCACAAGTCAAGAAAGAAGAAAAAGGAAAGAACATCTTTTAGCAGGCTGGTAGTTGGCTAGATGAACTGATGAGGCTTTTGAGCTTGGCCTATGCAAGTCCATTGTGAATACAGTAAACTACAAAATAAGGTTTTCAGATTTTCATTCCCTTTTTTATTTCTGACTTTGCTGTTAATGAAACTATGCTGTCAGTCTGCGATGAGTGCTTATGGCAGGGGTCAGGTCAGCACTGTGCTCGTGTTCTGGGTCTGGTAGGGCAGACTGTAAGTGGGAGATAATGTCACTCCCGAACTATCCTGAGCCATTGCTGCTTTTAGGACTGCATTTGAGATGTATTCCAGAGTGTCTGGAAGATTTGTCTCTCAGTGCTTACTCAAGACTTAAGTTTCCCTCCGTTATTGCTGTTACCTTCCTTTCATTCCTTACTATGATCACAATTTTCTTCCTCCTGCTGCATCTTACTTTCCTGTTCCTTCAGTCTTTTCCCAAAATTAATTCAAAACAGTCAGTTTTCAGTCAGAGTCTTGTTTGTAACGTTACAGCTTACAGCTCACCCTTGGGCAAGAAAATAAAGGTGCTATTTACAGAGCGCTATAGATATGCATGTTGCTTTCCTGACAAACAAGACATGACAGGTTGGTGCCAAAAGCACTTGCATTCAAATTAAGACATGGCATGGAAGTATAATCAACAAGTGGCAGTTCATGAAGAAGGGCGATATTAACAGAAGGTAGAGCAATGTGGGTGTTGCAGTTGGTACAGCATATGTGCCATATTAATTTCAGTGTTATTTTTCTTGCTGGTGAAGGACAAGAATAGGACAGCACTGATGGGCTTGCAGAAATGTTGGGGAGATAGAAAGGAAGGTTATGGGGCATTTTTTATTTAGGAATAAGGACAGGATGTGGTGCTGTGATCTTTTTGTATGGTCCTCAAGTGCTTTTTCAACTATTTTTTGGTGTTCAATGTCAGTGGAACTTAAACATTGGATTCTTGCATGGAAATCTCAGAAAGTACTTACAAGGACACTACAAACACTAGATTCCTAGTTTATTAACCAGAAAGCATATAAATATAAAAGGCCACCAACTTTACCCCGTGGTTGCTTTTTTTCTCAATAACTGTGAGGTACTGGATAATCTTTTGGTGTCACTTAGAAGGTGGACACACACAACTTCAGTTACCTGTTTGCTGGAGTGGCAGACAGTCCTATAATAGCCAATACCACTATCTTTAGAGGGGAATTATCTCTTCAGCTTCTGTACCTTTATCCTCTGACTCATGCAGCACTGATCCACATAAATAGCAAATACTGATGGGGAGAAACCTTTTACTTCAGCCGTGTACAGTTGGCAGGCTGGCAGACAAGAATTCAAGTCATCTTTGTATTTGGTATGTCTGAGTAATATTATGACAACATCTTCTCATCATTACTTCTTACCGTCTTGGCAGCAATTTCATTGTCTTTCAAGAACTCCTACACATTGAAATGGAGGTAGACTGCAAAATAAGAATTTATCTGAAGCTCAGTGTGGTGGATGGTGTGTGACAGGTTCCACACTGTTACAGCTTACCAAGGCAAAAGAGAAGGAGGGGTGTGATAGGTGGAAGGACTAAACTGTTAGTTACTGCTATCAATATATGTGGAAAGCATCATCCATAATTAATCAAAATCGCACATGTCACATCCTGCGCTGTTCTTGGCCGTTACAACAGTCTGCCCAAATCTCACTTCCTCTCTCTTCCCCTAAAGAGATCACTTGTGTTCTTGTATGTGCAGTCAGCAGTCTGTCCCCTCGTTCATCTGGTCATTCACAGAGCTCTCCGTAAGAGTAAGTTGCAAGTAACTTGAATTTATCACTCGGTCTGGGGTGAAAAAACAGTGTTAAGCTTTGACACAGTGTCTCCTCAAATATGTGTTTAGCTCAAATAAAATTTTTGGCCTTTAGGGAAACAGTATGAGGGATGCTGTCCTGCCTGCTTTTAGTGAAGTTTGTTTCATATGGTACGCTAGATGAGGTACTTACTCTAACTTTAGCTATGTGTACTGTAACAAATATGCTGAAGGTGTGATAAACTTGGAAAACTTTAATAAATCTTTTAAGAGCATATTGGTGGCCTGATGAGGAGCACCTGCATTTAAATGCTGGGATGTGGGTGCCTACATGTGTATGAAGGGCTGAATTCAGCTGCCCATGTACAAGTGCTCAGCACTGTATGAGATAACTTTGATGCACCCTGCTTGGCTTCACCATCACCATGGGTCAGTGCTGTTTAGATGCCATAGACAACGCAGGGTGTCTCAAATGGCGTAAGGTACCTATATGTAGGCAGTGACTTGTGCATTAGGTGTCTGGTCTCCCACTATAACTAACGGTCTGCTTGTTCTTTATTCACAGGTGACTGCATTCTAGTTAGCAGAGAGATAGTCTGAGGGTTCTGGCACTAATCTGCCTGTGCTTGGAATGAGGATAAAATGTTTTCCAGCTGTGTTTGAGGCTGTAATTTTGAGCTCACACATTGTTCTTGCCAGTGTATTGTAGTAAAGCGCTGCCCCTGCTGTAATTTTTACACTCTGCCCTACTTTAAATTGCTGTATATCTATTTTAAAATAAAATACCGTAGATCTGTTTTAAAATACCACACCATCTAGCCCCTGCTCTCTGGCACAAGTTCTTTTTCTCACCTTATCCCACCCATGTCTGAGTGAATGGTACCAGTGCCATTTACTGCCAGTCTCCAACAGCTGGCTGTACTGAAAGGCTCCTGGTAAACACTAGCATAAAGTGGCAGATGTGTTAAGATGTGAAACGTATTAAAATGTGTTTAAGTTGTATTTGGGGCCACTTTTAGCACAGACTCTAGGCATACCTGTTGTTACCTCTTAACATTTTTGCAGCCCTTGCCTGTAGCGTGTGTATGTTATCTTTACTTTCTAATAAATTTTATTTCCAGTTCTGGCAAGAATACACTAATAGAAAAGCTTTGCATGAATTCTGCTTTTTTCCTTATTTAATTACACCCTCTCCCTAAACCAGCTGAATTGTCTGGAACAGTGAGTTACATCAGGAAAATTCCATCTGTGAACTTTTTAAGGCATTCTGGTTTTCAGGGATTTTTTTTTAATTGATACTGGGTCAAAAATAGATCATTTAAAGAAGATCTGAGAGAGATGGGAGGTGAATAGCTTTTGCGTATCTGTTGCAATTAGCTAAACGGAATCAGTCTAGTTAATGTGTGTTTTATAATTTGACAAAAGATTTAGTATGTTGGCAGTGGAAAGATTGCTGTTTATACCTCTCTCCCCTTCCTCTAATTTGAAGAAGTTCATGGTTAACAACTTAAAATATTGGTAATTCTATTAATACCAAGAATACTTTATATTTAGTAATTTCATATAAGAAATACCACCAAATTCCATAAAACCAAGCTGTGTTCTGCTTTGCTGTCCATAAATGCACACCTTTTTTTTTTTTTTTTTTTACTGTGACACAGAAGCCCTTTCATTTTAACTTTTTAAAAATATTTTTTATTTCTGTTTGGTCACTTTGTTCATTTTGAATAGATGTTAATATTTGTGCTCTTTATTACTTGTGATTTTGTGAAACCAGAAGTAAGAGATCTATAGTGCTGTGAAATCATCCAGAGTAGTCAAAATCAAGGATAGACAAGATACTGAAAATGGGATTGATCCTCTTGAGGTCAGGCCCACTTTCCAAATCTTGAGATGAGCTTACTCATAAACTTTTATTCTGGCACCCCTTATTTCATGTGCATTTTAAAGTGTCCATTTTTATAATACCTGAAAATTAGAAACTCTGTACTTCAGACAAATTATTCCAGCTAAAGAGGGAGTTTATTATAATGCAGTGAGAAGGGGCAGGTGAAAAATGCGTCCTTCATTGAGTAGCAGTACATGCTGTTTGGTTAATTTTATGGTATATTTTCCATTACCTTTTCATGTTGTTTTTTAAATTTTTAGCTTGGTTGATACCTTCATAAACAGGCCACAGATACCATTCACTTGAAAAATTTTGCTTTTATTTTCCAGAAACTTAGTGCATGTGTTTCAGGGGAATAACTTTTCTCAGGCACAATATTATGAATATTATTGGCTGTTGCAATAATTTGGAAAGCTACAAATATGGGGGTTTGTTGGGTTTTTTTAAGTGAGGTCCAGGCAGGTATAGAAGAACAGCATTTCAAGGGCAGTAGGTTGATGTTTAGATATGAGTTCAGTATAGACCAACATTGATTTCTGTGTTTGGAGAGGTCGGAGAAGATCTGTTCTTGCTGATTTACAGAGTGTTTTTCTGCTTACAACCTCTCTTCTTCAGATAAGAAGGGAGAATTCACTGTAGGAGATTGTTGCAGACTTTATTAAAGAAAAGGAGAGCAAAAATCTTACTTTGTCACCTTTGTGATTCTGTACAGCCTGCTCTAGGTGGACCTGCTGTAACAGGGGGGTTGGACTAGATAATCTCCACAGATCCCTTCCAGCCCTCTCACCCTTCTGTGAATCTGTGAAGTTAGGTTGAGAGTAGTGATCAGTGGGGAGAAGTCATGGAAGGATAATGGAAAAATCTTTAATTTGCTGTAGCTGTCCGTGGTGGGAAACGTATGCCTGTGAAGCCAGAGCGAGATGGAGTAATAGTTCTGAATAAAATGAAAGTGTTCAACGTTAGCAAAATGTAGGTATTCAAGAATGGTGTCTCTCTCTTTAACTGAGACTTGCTTTTAGTTCTTAATCTGTATTTCTGTTTTTAAACACTGATGTCTCTGCTGTATCAACTGATGATTCCTAAGACCTTTAACTAGACCCCGGTGTATTTGGGATGTCGTAGATGTTATCGCCATAACAAATGTAAGGCAGATACTGAACTTGGGTCTTCCAAGATGAGAAAGAGAAATTAATCTCTTAAAGTGAAGGTGTAATTGAGTGTACAAGTTTGTTAAGGTTTCAGGCCAAACTCTGAATATTTACATAATACAGATTTATGTATTTAAGTTACAACTTAAAATAGAAAAACACAGATACTTTTTTCCTTATGTTTTTTCCCCAACTTTTTTGTGCATACAGTACAGATAAGGCAGAATTGAATTTGTAGTGTTTGCGTGAAGTATTAAAATAGATGTAAGGAATTGCTAATGTAGCTTAAATGTCGATACAGATTTCTCTGAGACCCTAATAATTTTGGTTTACTGTATCACATTCCTTAGCAATGGTGTACTTTTGGCAAGGCTTTTGAGTCCTTTTGTTCAAATAAAACATTGGTAACACTTGCAGAGAATAACAATAAATGAATAAATGTGTTTTAAGACACTTCACTGTAGGATCAACTTAAGTCCTCCTTGCGAGGAGAGCCTCACTGGATTAGGTGTTTTGGCAGAGAGAAGATGATACGTATCAAGAACTGCTACAGAACTCCCAGTCCGGCAGCCCACCAAGAGCGCACCTCTCCTGGGGCAGCTTTGCTCCCAAGGGCAAGGTCTGTGCGTGCTACATGGACTTTAATCTTCAGCTGGTGATAGTATTAGGCCAGGGAAGGCAAAAAAAAGAAGCGGTGGAATAGGGGCAGCTACCTGCAGAGCTGGGACCAGAAGACAGAAGGTAGGTGCTGCCTGTTCTGGTGTCCTGCCAGAAAGAAGCTGAGCCACCAATCCCAGGCTGACTTCAAAGAAGTGGCATCAGGGGAAGAACATCCTGGAAAAAATCAGAACTGAAGCAGCTGGGTAAGAAGCAAACTGCTGTCTTTACTGTAATTTTTTGGAATGTCTGACAAAATAAGGGACACTTTTGCCTGCTTTTTGACCCGTCTCTCACTAGTAGTGAATATGATCTGTGCTGTGGGATGGTCTTTTCATGCACATTTTCAGTTGAGGGCAAAGAGCCTGTGTTTCACAGTTCCCAGTTTTTCCTGTGCTGTAGGCAACAGGCAATTCAGTATGGATGTCACATATGGGAAAAAGTGTAAACATGCAGTAGGCAATTCTTGGTGTATCATTCTGCTGCAAATGTGTGAAACAAAGACAATGTCTGCCACCTAAAGAACACTGAGGAAGTGACAAGCATGTGTGTACATGCATGAACTATTCTGAGAAGGTGGTAATAACCAGGCATTGGTTATGACTGCCTTGCATGACCTATCCCTGCATTTTCTTCAGAGTTTCAGATATCTCAATAATACAATGTAGGTCATGCTGTTAACATCTCAAAGAAGGCTGGGAAAGGCGAAGATACATCTGTGATACTTTATATGGCTGCATCCTACTTAAACATTGTGTTTGTTTTGGCCTAGATTATAGCTGAGACTCAGTGGTGGGTCACAGTAAATATGGATGCTTTAGAAGGTGCAGGTCCTTTGGAGTTTCCCGCTGGTGTTAATATCCACATCTTACTAACAGAATGAACTCTAAACAACCAATGATCTTTTTAGGCTTGCCACTGAACCATATTAGTGCAGAAGAAGTACAGAAACTGTAGCAAATACCAGCCTCCATCATACACAGGACTGTTTGGGCAAATTACCTCTCACCTGAGAAGACATCTCAGCTCTGTTCCTTCACTCCTTCTCTGTTAATTTTCTCATCAGTCTTAGAAGAACAAGGATCTCTAGAAAGGGAAGGTTTGCTGCTAGCATTTTGGAAAAGTATTTTTGTTTTCTTCTCATATACTTCCAGCAAGTCTGTATATCATCACGTCTCAGTAGCCTGGAAAAATACTAAAATCACATAACACCACTTCATACATCAGTCTCACAAGAGCCAGTGTTTCATTTACAAACAAAATATCTGTAAGATTCTTCCCACTGTTCTTGGGAAGGGAACAGGTGACAGAACAAACTTCAAGAAAGAGATGAAAGAGGATGCATCATCCAAGATAAAAGCTGCAAAGTGCTGTCAAGACAAACATTTCTGGGTTTTCCCCAAACACAGAACTGACCTCCTATTTTCATTGCTTTTCAGGGCCATTTATCTCAGCAGACACAAGGACCCGTCAAAGGAGTAACACAGATGCTTGATGGATGAGAATTTGCAGGTGTAGCAGGAATCTGCTGCCTGAGGACTGAATGAATCAGCAGCAGAGCAGACTGTTGGAACAAGAAGGGACTAATGAACAGGAGGCAAAAGACGTGGCCAGCCATGACATGGAGGAAATCCAGGCTACTTCTGTACCTATTTTTTCTGCTGCTGTAGCTGCATCCACTGGACAATTCAAGGCGCAGATTGTGCCTGTGGTGGCTGATGCAGTCCCTGAGTGCAAGAACATGTAGTGTCCAAGGAATTCTGTTTGTACAATGTGATATGTGAATAGTATTACAAAAGCTATTACATGCAGTGCCATCTTCCCTACCACCATCCTGTTGCTCAAACCATTTTTGCTGAGTGCTGTAATGTTGACCTAGGGTTTTAAAGGCTAGACAGGGCTCCAAAATTAATAGTAGCTACAGACAACCCATATTCATGAATTTTCTGCTGCTCCGGGCCAAGGGTTGCATCATAGGACAGTTCCCTTTCCAGTTTGCAAAGTCATAAGTATTTCAGAAATGGGGACATATAGTAGCCATGTGGATGCCATTGTTTGCATCCCCAGGACAGTTTTGGAAGCCGGGTAACTGACATTTTATCATTGTTCTATTAGTGATATTAATACCACCTGACTAAACCACAGTGGTAATCCCTTTGCTAATGTTCACTGCTATATTACTGACAGTTTCAGCCTGCCAGTGTCAATGACGAGTCGAAGCACAAGAACTTTTAACTCTTTGATGAGAGATTACCATTAAACTGGGTTTTTCTTAGGATTTGGCTGCACTCTAGTTTCTGGGAACTCAAAACTTGCATTTCCTTTTCCTGCACTGAACTTCTCCCTATCTTACCTCCCGTACCTTCCGTTTGATTTAAAAAATACGAAAAAGTAGTGTATTTAACTCGCAGGGATATTTAAACTATTTCCTAGACAGCAGTGGTTTTCTGTCAGACCATCTATGGTAGCTGAAAGTCAACCTTAGTTGAGATGGAAGAGAAGGTCTGTCATTACAGGACTTTGTGTGCATGATACATTGTCAAGGGCAGGTAGGCACTAGCAGCTGGGACTTGGGACATCAGGATATTAGAAATGCTGGACCACTGAAATACAAGGATGTTTTTGACTATTTGCAAGATTCTGTACCGGTTCTTATCATGAGGACCAGTCATAAAACAGCTGGAGTGGTAGCTTTGCTGTGACTCGATTTGCTGGAGTTACATAGGCGTGACATGTATTGAAGTTACTGTTAAGTGACTACTGATACCCCGTATAGACAGAACTGTACTGTCCCTTCGTATTACTTGTCAGTTGTTAGCAGCTTTAAGGATTAGAGGAACTCATGATGGTGCTAAATAGGTTATATATTTATGTGGACTGACAGAGATTTCTAAGTAGATTCGTTGTTTCCATGGACTAAACTTGCCTTGTGTGAGCTAGGAGGCTGACCCAAAACAGCGGTTCCAAGCTGTGTGTCGTTCCTGTGCATAATCAGAAATGTCAGCCTTCAAATGCCCTGCTTGCCATTGGAGAGCACTGTCATAGCTGCTGTTTAGAAGGCAATCATACCCAGCTTTCTGTTGCAGTGTAAGAACAGGAGGCAGACATCTGCCAGGTGCTGGAACCTACAGCAGCGGCGGGAGCTGGTGGCCTCCACACTGACCATGGTACCAGGAGAAACGTAGCTGCTTTAGCAGGGCACAGCTTTTGTGTTCGTGGTGTTGTCAGTGACAATTTAACGAATGACCCATTATTTCCCCACAGCAGTGCTTTACTCTGAAGTCTTGTCACGTCACAGGAGGCAATTCATACCAGGTCATGCAGTGTGTGCCTTTCTGCCACCGTCAGTCTCTTCTGATTATACAGGACTGAGTCATCTCCCTTTGGCCCCGTGGCAGAAGAGACCAAAAGAGCTTCACCTTAGATTACCTAATGCTGTTGTGGTTGGGAAGCCTTCTTGAGACATCAGACTTGGTTTTGGTTTCTCTCTCCAAATCAGCTAGCGTGAGTGGGGTTGCGAACATCTTCTAAGCTTTTAGACACTTACCTTAGGCATTGAACCTGCCCCAAAAACATTTGGGACATTTGCAGCTTTCTTTTTGTGAAAGGCCCTACAGGCCTGTTTCGAAAATGCCCACCAAATCAGGCACCACAAGCGGGACTGTAGGGAGAACCACCAGATCTGAAAAACCTGATGTCAATGCAGGGCTCCAAGCAACTGAGCAACATCAAGATTTAGCAGGTTTTGCACATAGTCACCAGCAGAAATTTAACATGCTAATAAGGGTAGATACTGAATGGAAATTTTTAACATCTCAATGGCACCTGAAAGCAAGATTTATCTCACCTGTCTTTAGACATACACAGTGTAGATTTCCTATGTGTGACATTGCCCCTGGAGCCTTGCTTTGTATTCACTGCAAAGAAACAGGCACATTTAGGGCATGACTCATCTGACCTACTTTACATGTTTATGTGAAACTCATCCTTACTATGACACTTCAGTGTTTGAATCCTTGTGATTCCGATAGTGTACTGCCTGTTGGTGTCTTTAAAATGATTTGTGAATAATCGTGCTGTTACAATAGCCAGAGGGGTTCAACTAGTAGGCTGTCAATAACATATTTATATTCTTCCTGCAGAGCAAAACCTTTCTTTGTGTTGAAGTAATTTGTTTTAGTTTTGGTTTCTACGAAAATTATTCAGAGGCTGCTTGTGTTGGAAATTCTGACCTAACTATGGATGTTGTCTTCTTTTGCTTCAGATAAACTTCGGAGAAGCATGCCTAACCTCGCTCGGATGCCAAGTACCCCCACCATTAACAGTAACACTGGCTTTGCTAGTTCTCCAGTCACTGTGAGGAACAGTCAGAGCTTTGACTCCAGTTTGCATGGAGCGAGTAATGGGATTTCAAGGATGCAGTCATGTAGTAAGTACCTGTCGTCTTTGGCTGCACACAAGGAATCGATAGAGTGGTAAAATACGTGTCACTGAACCCCCTGCTTTATGAGAAATTAAAAGTAGACTGTGTTACTTTTGCACCGGGTTTCAATATAGCTCAGAATTTTCAAAGTTTCTATTTTGGAAAGCAAATTCTGCTGATCCTGTTATGCAGTATTGAGAGTTTCATCACCACCTTCTTTTATTCTTTACCCATTCATTTTGTGCTAACTTAA
The DNA here is from genome assembly GCF_017639655.2 of Falco naumanni. Taxonomy (NCBI): domain Eukaryota; kingdom Metazoa; phylum Chordata; class Aves; order Falconiformes; family Falconidae; genus Falco; species Falco naumanni. Next base: position 47,307,664 of record NC_054055.1, read on the forward strand.
AAACTAAAATTATAATAATAATTAGTATTGTAGAAGCACCAATAAGGCAGTTAATTCATACAAACTTACAGTTTTAGGTTTGATACTGGAATTGAATATTGCTTTTCTTTGAAATTTATACAATGCTGGCTTTACACTACATTGTATAAATACTATCTTCAAATACGTGACCTCTCTCCTTTAATAAACTTCAATTTTTAAATCTAACTTTAATAAAGTTGAGCCACTTCCATCTGAGCAGATGGAGGGTTATATCCTCAAGTATAATATACTTGTTGAGAGGGGGGATTAAAATTACTCTGTAATTAGTTTAATTTAAGTGACTTCTTGATGAGGGGATGAAGGGAGTATTGATCTAGTGGATGTTGAGTTATTAATGTAGAATGTGAACAAGATCATGATTCAAATTCATTGTTTCTAGCACAGTGGTTGAGATACTTTCAGAGGAAATGGAAAAAGTAAATTTCATTGGATGCAGGCAGGAGAAAGGATTTAATTTACACCTCCCATGTCCTGTGAGGTTTTGGAGGGAGAGGTTAGCAAAACCTTTTCCTGTGGATATTTTCTTTCAAATTTGAGCAGAATTTACAAATGTTTTTAAGACTACTATATTGCATCTTTTCTGGAAAATACACTTAACTGCTGGATTTGTTATATTTTTATCCTGTTTGAATAGGAGAATGGAAGTAGTTGTTCAGGTTCCCACTTGAATTCGCATGGTAGTGCACTGAAAGTTTGATTTTATTTACTGATTTAAAAAAACAACCAATTTCTCTGTGTGTTTGTGTATGTAATATATGTGTGTGTACAAAATGTGATTTTTCTGAAGTAACTTTTTGAAAAACATTTCTATTAAGTGCTGTACTGGGGTATTTAAGAAGCTGTGTTATGTTAAGAGTTCCATAGCAATATATTGCCAATGTTGTTTAATTGAATCGCACATCTCTGTTTTCTCCTGTACCTTTAAATGATTTTAAGACAACCTTTTTCAAAGACTTGAAAAGCACTTGGCCTCTACGTGATGTGTTAGTTTATGTGCTTCAGGCTTTTGACAGTTTGCTTTTGACATGGGTACTCTGGAACAGATGTGTGTCTGCTGTACACCAGAGGGCAGGAGTGTGTAGAAGATCTGTGTGTAAAGCTTCTGAAACCCGTAACATTGATTTAAAATGGTAGTTTACATAACATTGACCTTGGTATGTGCTGTTATATTCAGGATCTTTTTGTAGCCTTTTCATTGTTTTTATACATGATGCTTAAACTTCTGTGGTGATTTATAATGCTTTAATGCAACGTTCCTTAAACAAGATTAGGTTATTGCAAGCAACCTCACAAAGATCTAAATGATCTAACAGTAATTAATTGATACCTGCAGCAATTTTTTGTGTTTAAAGCTCTAATTGCATAGGTGGAATTAATGTGCTTTTAATGGCTAATTAAACCTCTTTGAGAGGAAAAAGAAGGATGAATATGGGGTGCGGTTTTTGTTTAGGATGGGGATACAACAAGGTGTTTTAGTTCAGTGCAGTGTTACTGGGTACAGTATTGAATCCAAGGGTTTTTTCAAGAGTTTATAATTAGCAAGTAAATTGTATAATGATGTGTTTATCCCTATTCGGATCTGTCTAGAAATGAGCATTTACTTCTTGACCTCATCTGTTGCATGCTTGACCGTGTTATGTCCTTTTCTACCACTCTTTACAGTTCCATCACCAGGACAGCTTCAACACAGAGTTCACAGTGTGGGACATTTTCCAGTGTCTGTCAGACAGCCTCTCAAGGCTACTGCCTACGTAAGCCCAACCGTACAAGGCAGCAGTAGTAATAGCAGTATTCCAGTGTCCAACAACGTGCAGTTATATTCTAACACTGGGATCCCGATGCCAAACAAGACTGCCAGTCAAGGGATTGTAGGGCGCAGTGCCCTTCCAAGACCATCACTGGCCATCAATGGGAGTGGCATACCCAGAAGTAAAATTGCACAGCCAGTACGAAGGTAAGAGTTAAACAGGCCTCCTTCCCTATGTGGATGGCTTTGGCTTAGGTTTTGGGTTTGGGGTTTTTTTTCTCCTGGACATGAAGCTGGGCTATAAAACAGAAGAGTTTCTAGCTCCCGGTGCTGACTCACTGCATGGGTGAAGATTTCTTTCCAGAAATAGTGATAAACAATGGTTTCTGGTAGCTCCTAGTAAACTATGATAATTGATAGAATGTAATCAATCACATATAAATAAGAACGGATTGCTGGCCATCAATAAGAAATCAAAATAAATGGAAACCTCAGGTCATTAACATATGTGGCCTGCCTTCTTCCAGACGTGTGCCAACTGCTATTTCAATGTCACAGGGTTAGCAAATCTTAAAGAGTACTCAAATAGAAAGAGTCCCATCCCTGTGGTTGTAAGTGGTTGTAGACTGTGAAAATGCAACTCGTGACGTTACAGCATTGCAATGAAGGAAATATCCTGGATAGTTCAGTCTTGGGTTGAACCGGCATCCTTTCAGTTCCAGCTGGGAGACAGTAGACTAACACAAAATCGTGGAGTATCACATACTCGCAGTGAGCTATACTGTTAAGCAAATGCATTTTTGCATTTTTCCAAGAGAATTTAATCTCCAAACGTGGGGGGGGGGGGTTTAGGGCAAGCAATAAAATAAGCTTGAGGAAAGAGACTTGTGTTTTAATCACCTTATCACAGCTGGGAGTTAAACTCTTAGGTGTATGTTCTGTGATTAATAGGTGGTGAAGTTTGTCAAAGAGAAACTTCTATCAACTTGTGTCAACTCTTCAACTATTTCTTCCCATTGCACACATCCCTTTTCTGGTGAGGGTCTGCTGTGTGACCACCTGATTTCCTTTTGGATAAACTGTCACTGTTTAGCTCTCACCATTTTTATACTTTTCACTAGATACTGACTAGATCCAGAATAAGTTCAATTCCTCGCGTTCTTTCTTTGGTTGAGTTACTTAGGGATTACACTGATGTGACTGACGACAGATTTTGACCAACTGCAGTGAAACTCTGATAAAGAGCTGTCAGGTTTCTTCTTTGATGAAGTCTGTACCATGAGATTTCTATTATAACCTTCTTTGCTCTCTGCTGGAACACTCTGTTAGAGTTCTTTATAGTAGAGAGTTTTCTTTCTTTTCTTCTTTTGCCTTTCCTCCACTTAATGTTCTTCTGCAGAGCTCTTAAATCTTTTATAGCAACATGTGAGGAAGAGACTTTCTGGGCCGCGAAGACCAGTCCCTTACTATTTTGTAACTTTTCATACATCAGACAATATTAAAGAAAAAACAAAATTAAGAGGTTTCAGTTGGAGGGCGAGACACTGTACTATCAACACTGTTTTTATTAGAAGCTGATTCAGACCAGTTAACAAAGCTATTTATAGTCCAGAAAGTCTGGGTTCCTGTCTTCTTACCTTCAAATGTACCTTAGCAGCATCGTATGTTGCCATGGAGCCAGACTGATGATCCTTGAAGATGGATGGTCTTTGCACTGTGGAAATGACAAGGATTCTAAAAGCACAGGCAGATTGGAGTTCAGCCTACAGTTCTTTAAGACCCTCATTTCATTTTAGTTATGCATGTAGAAGATAAGGGCAGTTTCAGTTCATATGGAATTTTCTTGGAAGGAATTCAGCCATCAGAGGCAGATTTTCTCGCTGTTGACTTTTGTCACTATGGTCATTTCTAAGGAATGGCATTGCTAGTTATCAGTTCAAGAGTCTAGCTTCTTTCAGTACACTGGAAACTAAGCAGTGTTTTTAGTCATGACTTGATTAAAAGTAGAACAGATCTTTTGTTTTTTAAATAAATCAGATGTTCAGGGAGAATATCATATTAAGAGCAAAGCTCTGTCTTCATATGTATGGCCAGACTGTTAGGTAGCCAAGTTACTGGTATTTTTGATACTTAAAATCAATCATAGAATGGTTTGTGTTGGAAGGAACCTCAAAGATCACCTGGTTCCAACTCCCCTGCCACGGGCAGGGACACCTTCCACCAGACCAGGTTGCTCAAAGCCCCATCCAGCCTGGCCTGGAGCACTGCCAGGGATGGAGCATCCACAGCTTCTCTGGGCAGCCTGGGCCAGTGTCTCATAGGTTGTAAGGCACTTTATATAGGCCTGTATTAGGGAAGGAACTTCAGTATTTACTGTGTAGGATCAAACACAGGTCCTCCACAATGAGGGGTTGTTTTTGATAGTTTGTAAAATAAAACCATAATAGCCAAGGTAACCAACTTGGGTAAATATTAACTGCCTTTCTCCTTGCCGTGAGAGAATCATGCATCCACAAGCAGTGTAAAGAAACTGTAACAGTACATTCCATCTCTTCTTGGCCTTACAAGTCAGACAGCGCCTTTTTTTTTTTTTTTATCCCTGTTGAATGAATCTGTACAACCCTCAGCCTTCCCACTCATGCTTGGGGCTTCTTGCAGACCCCTACCTTCCAGTTCTCCACCTTCTATCCTTACACAATGTGAGGGGCAGCAGCGACAGCTCCCGTAGGGTTAGGTGAGTCGGGAGCCAAGTGGGACAGCCAGGCTGCCCCACAGTGCACAACCAAGAGTAGCGTTGATGATGACCAGGGTCAGCCAACAGTCCCAGTCTCCAGGAAAGTCCACAATTTTGAGGCAGGCCCTACCTGAAGTCAGGAAGTCAGTCGGCAGTTCAGGGTATGGATCAGTCCCAGGTGCCAGGCGCAGGCATGGCTGCAACGTAAGCATAGCTCCAGAGGCCAAGGTGGGAGGCTTGCTTGTTCCTTCTGCCTTATACTGGAGCCAGTCACGGCAATCCAGCTGGCAATGGAAAAGTAGAAGAGGACTATAGACCCTCCAAAACTCTGTTATTGCAAATCACGTGGCATCATACTGACAGCTTGTATTTGTTTGAAACGGTTTTCAACACTGGCACATTTTCCCGTTCACTGCCCTGTAGCAGAGATTCAGCTGTGGATTTTTTTTTTATTATTCTTACTGTTGCTTTCTAATTATTCTTTACTTTTACCCTCTCCATTTTTTTCTTGAAGATTGTTAAACATACTTTCCTCTTTTTCTTTCTGGAAAAAAAAGAAATCAAAGCAGCAGTTGCAGAAGACAGCAGAGGCAGGTCATGTTTACAGCAGAGGCAGGTCATGTTTTATGCTTCAAGTAACTGGATTTATATCAAAGATAAGGGATCCCACAACAAAGTGGAGCTGCAGAAAAGCAGCTTGGATGAACCTAAATTTAACCAACTTTTTTTTGGTTAAGTGCAATGTTTTTGCCATAAAAAAGGAGTTGTAGCAGAGAGGCGAGAAGCTGTTCTGGTGATTGCTTTTAACTTACTGACTGCTTGGGTTACAACATACCTCTGCCTTTTTCCAGCCAGGGGCATTGGGAAGGGAGAGGAAGCATCAGTAATTCACAGGAAAAGCAGAGAAGTGTGAGAACAAGATACCTGGTTTTATAAGAAACAGTTTCAAAGAATTGAGACACTTTATTTTCAGCAAATTCTGGTGTAACAGAAATGGGTTGTGGCAAATTAGAGATAGCCTGCCTCATCACCAGTGAGTTGGCATACAGGTGGTTGGTTTTCCTTTTTTTAATTTTTCTTGAAACAATTACCTCAGTAGTACCTGGAGGGTTTGGAAGATGGTCAACAAGCGTTTTATAGCAAGACCCTGTTTATTAGTGAGAGATGCAGGGACGGTGTGAGAGTGGGGGCCCAGAGGAGGGTGAGTTCCCTGCAGGAGTGCTGGTGCTGAGGCCAGCAAGTCTCTGACTTTGGCTGTGGCATGGAAGTGCATTGGCATGTCTTGGATGAGGGCTGGGAGCAGGACTTGGTAGAGTTCTTAATCAATATAAGATTCTTAAGCAATATCAAGTTCCTTAGTGTCTGCATAGTGTTTTTATGAAGTGCTGGGTTTTCGTGATCATGCTGAGCACAACAGCTTTTTGGAGAATATTTCCCATAAATCTATGCTGTCCATAGTGACAAAAATAGGTTTTTATCATCTATAGCCCTGAGAAAATCTTCCCATTTAGAGGGGTCTCATGCATTATGGCAATTATTCACCAAATTCTTTTTTACAAACCTTTTACCCAGTTAGGACCAGTAAGAATAATGGGATCTAATTGGAGGTGGCCTTAATTTCACCCTAGATCTTTACATTTGCATTAGCATGGAGCCAGAAATACACTAGTGATGTGTCCAAGCAAGCCACAAAGCCACTGTCACTGCAGAAGTAAATAATGTTTGTTACCTTGATCATCTTTCACATGAAACATGACTTCATTTGCCTTTTTTTTTTTTTTTTTTTTTTTTGTCATTCGGTTAATACAGTTTTCTTCAGCCTCCAAAGCCACTTTCGTCACTCAGCGCAATGCGGGATGGGAACTGGAGAGATGGCTGCTATTGATGAAGGATGCCCATCAACAGTGGAAAATAAATAATGCGGATTTCATTACCCAGCTGGCTGGGTAACAATGATTTGGGAAAGGAGGGTCATACAGCATTATTTCCCCTGGGATTTTAATATTTAACCATCCATAATGCAATGTCATTTTTAAAAAATGAACATCTTATCAAATACTAAATATTGCACTTAATCAGTTACCTGAACAGCTGCATTGTTATCAGACTAACAATGGCAGCGTGGGCATTTGGAAATGAAGGAAGTATTACTTATGTGCGAAGTACCAGAATATTTCCTTGGAAAGAACTAGGGTGATAATGCTTTCAGTCAGCTTTGCCGTACTGAAATTTTAAGATAATTTATTCAGTGTAAAGGCATCATGCATTTTATTTTGAATTTGGGGGGACTTATGTATGTGCTTGAATTCTTTTCTAGTGTTTCCAGTACATTTTATTTTGTATACTTACATTCATTTAAACTTGCCTGAACCTTGAACGACAGAGAGATAATTTAACTTTTCTGTGCCATAAATAATATTTTTGGGGTAATGTACTTTTTTAGGGCTAGGAACATATCTTACAGAATCGTACCATTGGCAATACAAAGCAGTATATTTATGTTGCAGAAGCACAAAAAAAGTAGCATTCACTGGAAATTGCCATCCAGCTGGGTCAGCATGGTTTTGTTGGTCTTTCACCATTTGTTCAATTGTTAATTTATTGTCATAGTGTTTTGTATTTAAAATGGCAGCATAAGTCACATTGCACTTACAAAGATACAGTGATCTCTAAAACTACAGTTGATTTTCAGTACTTTATTACAAAGAATAAAATTGTAATGTTTTATTAACAGTTGCTTATGGAAAATGAGTTTTAATGCAAATAAATCTTTTTGATAGATCTTTTACAAAATCCAATTGCACTAATCAATGCTTTCTTATAATGGCATATGACTTAATATTTGATTACAACGTGTATACTGCTGTTTTGGAATGTTTCAGAAATAAAGAATCTATTTCAGCAATAATGCTGTTCTTGAATGTGCAATATAAACATTGTCAGAATTTGGCAGCTGACACCTGCTTAGCTCCTGAATTTTTTATTACTTAGCATTTATAAAGGTTATGCTGGATTTTTGCAAATAGTAACAGAGTTCTGAAAATTTCTGATTTTTTTTTAGATTGTGTTATGACGCCATAGTATGCATAGAAGTCAAGTGTGTATTACTTTGAAATCAATCTTATTATGATCTTAAGAATTTTTTTCAGTTGAACATTCAGATTCTGCAAGTGCAAATGTGACTTGGAATGGGAAACGGAGATTGTGTACCAGGTGAGCCTTTCACCATGGCTCTGAATTTGCTCTCAGTTTTGCTCTGAATGGCTTGAGGACCTGCATTTCTTAAAAGGGCAAACTAAAACAAAAACCAAAGAAGAAGCATTTAGTGGTGAGTAAAACCTTCATTACACTGAGAAGTGATTGTGCAGTAGTGCAGTAGTATCCCTGCACAGCATAACATTGTTTAACAGAGATAAACAATTCATTTTTCAGACTTCAGTTCTTTTAATCAGTTAAAATCAAAATTTTGTGGGAGGGGTTTGGTTGTTGGTTTGGTTTTTTTCTAAAAAAGACAGAACTGTTGAAGAAGGTATCAAGAAATATTCCAACAAGGAAATTACCTCTGCACAGGTAAGAATTTCAGCAGGAGTCTGCCGAACTCATCTTGTTCATAAGAGGCTTTAATTGGAAGAAATTACTGCTGGCTAAAGCAGTCATTTGTAGACAGTCTCTGTTGTCTTGAATGGTTTATCTCACTTACAGACTGATCATGGCGGGGGCGCAGAGCCAGCATGGGGGTGCTTTGCTATTTGCCTGTGACAAGGAGGGATGCAGAACCTCCCAAATTAATAAGGTCTCCTGGCTTCTGGTGCTAGGGAACCAGCATGGTCTTTTTCATCGTAGATAGCTGGAAACTAGCGGCAATGATTAGCTTCTGCTCACTGCTGGCCGTTCCAGCCCTAGTCTGAGCTGTATCTTCACTTTGTTCATAGCGCTGGGATTTTATCCCTGTCCTTCCATTATCTGGGACATCACAGCCCCACATGCTCTCGATTTTTGAAACAGGTTGTAACTGTTGAAGGTAATACTGAATTGTACACAGGAGGGCAGTATACACTTTCAAAATAGTTTTGGTAGCTAAAGCTCTACTTTTTTCCGGGCTCTTGGTTTGAACCCAGTGCCTATGTTTCTTCCCAGCGTTGTTTATGTATGATGACAACGTGTGAAACTGTCTGTGATTTGCATTTTTAAATTTCACACTACAAAATGAGTCGTGAACTGGAGAGTCAAGCATTTTGGATATAATGCTTTGAGAAGATACAGTTGTTTTTCCCTTTTTAATTGTCCTGTTCACTTGAAATACGTCATGTCAGGATTTGGTAACCTTATAGCTTTCCTGTTTTAAGTGTTCTTGACAAGTATCTGTCACATTGGATGACATCAGACTTTAGGAGGAAAGGTCTGAGCAGCTTGATCTCTTCCATACCCAAAGGATCGACAGAATCACAGTCATTTCAGCAGTGGGCTGTGGTCCTGCTGCTCTCAGCCTGTAGCTGGGGAAGCTGGCTGTCTCCCCTGAGATTAACATCAGCAGACCAGATACTAGTGCACAGTGTCACGTACTTTACCACAGTCTCACTGGGAGCAAACTGGAATATGCAACACAAAACCACTTCTGTCACACTCAATTTTGTGAGAAGCAGAATCTCCTCCAGGGCAATGGGAAACAGCAAGGCCACACAGTTATCTTTAAAAATAAAGATTCAGACTTACTTTTCACAATCAAAATTTCATTTTTAAGTATAAGGGAGCATTTGAGAACTCTCTCTGCTCCCTCTTTGGTTCTCTTTTGGTCCATGAATCCAAATCCCATTCCTGTCTCCTTGTTGCTGCATCCCAAAAACTACCTACCTCCTTCTGTCCAAAATGTAGTCGGGCTCAGCTCTTGAGGTGATGACCGAGTCATGATTCTCAGTCTTCTTCTCTAAGGTTTTTTTCCTTTCCCTTTTTAGTCACTGGGAATAAAACGTTTACATTTCCAGTCATACAGCCCCAGAACTATCTTTGACTTTTCTACAACTTGGTATTCTGGTTAAGTCCTGCATACATAATAAATTGAAGGTAGAATTTCCATTTTTCATTGTCCCTGTTGCAAGCAGAACACCTAGCTCCCTCTGTATTGTCCCTGACTGTGGGGGAAGTCCCCCATAAACATAAAGGTCGCAGGTTTTATTTGCCTTCAAATCCTTCCTTAAAGGCTTTTTCTTTGGTATGGTACCACTCAAAACAGGACAACAGTTAAACTGACAGTGTCGTACTACTCTTGAGCCCATTAGCACATGCTGCCTCATCTTGTTGTGGTTTTTTTCTCTTGATTAGTGATTTTTGTTATACCTAAATTGCAAGTTGTTGAAGACATGGACTGTTGTGTTTTTCCTTTGTGTTTGTATAGCATGAAGCTCAGTAGGGTCTTGGGCTCAGCATTGCAATGCCTGTATGCTAACACAAATACTAAAAATCAGCAAACGCTATTTAAATATCCACTGCTATGAATGGTGGGTGAGGTTTCATAATTAAAAAGAATTGGGAAAGTAACACACTCTCTCAAAAAGTGATGTTTAATCCTCAGGAATGACTTATAAATTCATAAATTCTTGATAAAAAGGGAGATTACTAAGACAGGATGACTCTCCCTGTCATGTTGTGGTGAAAAGGGTACGGCCTGGCTGGTTTGGTTTAATTGTCCCAGCTGACCAACCCATCTGCTCAGCCATCTTTTTCCATTCATCTATACTTCCAATTCTTGCTCTCCCCCAGTTCCCACCTTTCTTACAACCTCTGTCAGTGGTTACTTGTGCTCTTGTGGCTGGTGCCGTTCCTGACCACCCACCTGCAGGTCCCACCCAGCTATTCTGCTGCTTGCTCACCAGCCAGGGGAGCAAGCCCTCGGTGCATCTTCTGTCTCCGTCACTGGGACTTTCATCTGTTACCTGGCAAGGTAAGCGGTTACACTTAATCTGAATTAATGACAGTGGAAGGGAAGTTTAAGGCATGATTAGATGCTAATGGGTCTGAGTGTGGTAATTAATGCCAGAGTTGGTGATCCCTTAGCAGGGTCACACCTCTACTGTATGATCTGACCAGGCTGCTTGTTAGTTCAAAGGGCAGTTCAAGGGCCCAAAAAACTATCTTTCTACACGGGCAGTTCAACAACAGTTTTTTTAAAAAGCATCTCATAGACGGAAGGAAGAGATTAGATGGGTTCATTTTTGAAATCTTATTCCTCTTTTATGTAAGTCAAGCATTTAGATGGCTTTAGCATAACAAATCCCTTGCCCATGAAAACAAACAAACAAACGAAAACTAGGTATTGGGAGTTCTTTGGTGCCCAAATGCTGGTTTTGGCATAATCCGTATGGCATATTTGTGATTGCACCACTGAAGGCTTGGCAAGACCAAGCAGTTCATGCAGCAGTGCAGTACTCATCACAACAGCTTATTTTAAGCATCCTGAGCCCATAAGGGGAAAAGAGAAGAAGCAGAAGGTCAGAAGTTTAGAAGTCTTGGTATGAAACCTATTGTAGCTGCCATTTTCTCAAGAGTAGCTCTGTACTTTGAAATATCATTACTTTTGCAGATCCTCTCACTTTCTGGTGGTGACTGGCTTATGTGGCTTCCCAATCCATTTAAGTGCGTGTGTAAATACATGCCAATTTCTTTGCGTGCTACCTGGGAGGTTTTAATAATCTGGGCATAGTAAGTGGCAGGACAGGGTACTTTGAACATAGCATTAGCTGAAAACTGGTACGTGGTTTCTGGATCCGAGTTAGCTCTTGTTTGCTTTACCATATCTCTTGAACCATTCATGAGTACATGCTCATGGCCATCTTATCTTGCACTGTGAGCATTGTAGTGCCCAGCTGTGTCTTTTTGACTGACTTTAGCAGCTTTTATTCCTCGTTAAAAGATGGACTAGTGCAGTGATGTTTATGATTATGAAGAGATAAGGTAGCTGGGAAGATAATATTTTTTCTACGATTTATAGGCACAGTGACAAAAAAACGTCTGGAAAGGTGAATGGTGCATTCTTACTTTGTTTTTTTTAAAGAAATGCTAAACACATTAATTCATGCATTACCTTGAGCAGAGTATGACGTGATGGCAGGCATAGATACATACATATAAAAGCAACTAGTAGTCTTGGCTTCCGCTGGTCCATGTGAAAATGGATAGACACATAGATTGAGCTCTCTGAACCATGTTAAGAATTTTGGACAAACTTTCTGCAGGCAAATACTTCAAAAACCGGTCTCTTCTATAGACGGTCCATCTGGACTTTTTACAGGTGGAGAGAGGCTTGGTGTCTTAACACAGTCAAAAGGCATGTGTGCAATTCCCAGTGCAGCTATCAAAATTCTATGAAACTACTGGTGGACAGACAATAGATAACATTCATAGACCATGAAGAGACTCTCGCTTGAAGAAAGATGTGACAAACGCACAAAATGAAAGCAACTCTGTCACTGCCATCACACTCTCATTAGCTATTTGGTGATGCGCTATTGAATTCAACCCTCTTAACGTGGGGAGGTTGGACATCTGAAACTGATCGAGCCAGGTAAGTTGTTTTTGTGGCTGGGCGGAAAAAAGAACCTTGCAGCTGCTACACACAGAGTAGATTTGGCCATGCAGTGTGGAATTGCAGTGCGGATCCACTGCCCTGCAGCAGCCCTGTTGCTTCCCAGGAGCACAGCGCCAGCTGTACACATCGTGCCCAGATGTGTAGCCATCACTGTCCACTACCCTCTGTGAAGGTACCGGGGAGTGGATGTTCCTTTGCTTGCTGAAGTGGAGTGCTTAATAGAGGCTGATTACTGCGGCAGAGTCCAACCAGACGATGATACTCTTTAACATGTTGCTGTTGTTCTGTGAGCATCGCCAAAAGATGTTTTGTCTTCTCAGACACGATCTTTCTGCTATGTAGATCTCTTTCCCTATGCTCATGCATTTAGTATTATATTCTTCTATTGCAACTATTGTTTTTTTAGTTTAAAGAATTAAAATAATATTTCTTCTTTGTTTCTGTTCACTTCACTTACTCCTTGCCCCTGAGATTTCTATTGTTCCCTTAGAAAAATAAGTATTATTCCTTTGTCCTTGTGGCCAGACCTATAGAAAGAATGAGCCTGCAGGCAAATTCCCAAACTGAGCATTAGCAATCCAGCCAACGTTCATACTTCGCAGTCTGCACACAGATGTTACTAAACAAGGTATATTATTTGTATTCAAGATTTAACTTTTTAATTGAAGCAGCAGAAAACATGGTGTGGATGTCAACTACAATACACCTAAAATGGACTATTTGGAATAATTATTTTTGCAATAATAGAAAAGATACTGATGTGTTTCTACAACTTTGGTTTTTCAACCCTTCCTGCAGGAGGTTTTAGCTTTATTTTTGGACACCCTTGATAAGTGCTTTTTACTTTCTGATTATGGATTTCACTGAACCAATCAAAACATGTTTAATTCTTTTTTAGCAAAATGTTTAGTGACTATTGAATGCTTTAGAAGACTTACAGTGTTTCTAAAATTGAGGTTTTCAAATGTCAGCATCAGGGTATAGTCCATTTTCTTTACATAATGGCACTAATATCCCATTCAGTTCCTTTAAAATGTAAGCAATTGAAGTAAAATTTCAAGAACTCAGAAGAAAACTCAATATAGAAAAAGTAACTTTAGCCAAAGAAAATCATAAAAATGTGTATGCAACTTTGATTATATAGAAGGAAAATAGCATCAAACAAATGCTGTCGCTATATTGATGGCTTGCTATTCACTGGATCAGAATTCACAGTAAATAATCTGCTTCTGCCTCCAAAGAAGGAATACTTCTAGCACCTGATCTTTTCAGTCCATGTGAAACGGCATTGATAATGCAAAATGGGCCCAGGCCCACTTAATTTGCAGATGCAGCTACTTGGCTGGGTGCAGATGGGCTTGGCTCCTTTTAAGTATGCTCTCCTCTGGTTGATATAAATGAAGTCTGATCCAGAAGCTATGCCAAGTGTTAGTGGAGCTAATCTTGCTTCTCGAGATATCTTACTATTTTGGCTTGCGCAGATGGAAATCTGCAGCTGGGTAGAAGATCATGCATCTGCCTTACCTAGTTCAGTACTATCAGCCTGGTAGCTGATGACAAATCTGTGGCTTTGTTATCTGCCCTATGGTTTGTAAGTGAACTACTGAGTGATGGTCTTTGATGAAGAGCCAAATGTAATTACGCAGTCTCACAATATGGGCACATTTTTCTGAAGCACCGAGTACTTGCATCTAGCTCAGACGGTAAGACTTTTAGCACCTCTGGTATTAGATACTGGGCAAATTTTATTTTCCTGATATTCTCTTACTGAAGTCCCATTTAAACTGAGGTTTCATTATTGTATTTTCACAGGGCAATATCTTTCCATTTTGGTTATACAATGGCATTGAGTGAAAATGGTTTGGAATAAAATTCACTGTCTGGATATGGATATTCTGTATTTTTGTGGAATTCCAAACTCAGTGCACAGAACATTCTGTTAAAAATAATGTTTTAGATTGTTTCACATTGTTGATGATACATTTTCCAAAGGAAACAGGAAGAAGAGTGCTATTTATTTGACAAGCTATTCCAGATAACCAGAAAGATAGTTTTCCCTGGCACCCAACTGCTTTATACAGATTTGAGTGTTAAATGACAATATTCATTAAAAAGTCTTGGGTATTCATAAAAGTCCAGGTTAACTATATAATGCAGCACAGCAAAAACTACACGCAAGGAGCATTTATGTAACAGAGGACTCCATCGAGGTAAGCCTTAGCAGTATTCCCAAGAGGAGGCTTATCGCCTCCGTATAGACTAAGCCAACGATTTGCTCAACAAATTCATGTCATGATTCAAAATCTAAATCAAGGTGCTTGTTGGGTTTACATAAGCACAAGTACACTTCCAAGAAAGAAATGGAGATGTGGAAATCTTGGGGCATTTCAGCGGTGTTTCGGAACATGAATTGCTGAAAAGAGCTTTGTTTCCTTCTGCATCATTTTGTAGCTTCACTCAATATCCTGTCTACTTTATATCCTCACTGTGAACAATATGCGATAAGATGAAAGGCAGTTTACATAAAAGCATGCCATCTCCTTGAAGAGAACTTATAAAGTACATCTATATATTCCTTTAATCCTTTGTGAAGCAATTAGCTGCAGTTTTGCCCTCCGTTTTGAAACTTTTCCTTCGTTCCACAGAGCAGATAAGTTTGTTGTGAAATAGCTTTTTTTCCCCTTTTCCTTTGGGAGAAAAAAGTTACAGGAAAAGCTGTCTCATGACATGTGTTAGCCTGCCACAAAAACACGAAGCAGTGAAAACGAACACTTTTTCTGAAAACATCAGTACTACCAGAAAACTCACCTGACATGCCTGCGCTTGTGTAGCAGAATTAAGTGTTTGTGGTGTGGTAGTATCTGTGGGCTGGAAGCAAGTTGGACTTCATGCAGTAAAACCAAAAAGCCTTGTCCAAAGCAGCTGGCAGTCTAGATGAGGGCATTGCCTGAGCTCTGTTTGTGCACCTTGTCATATGTATAAAGCTCTCCCAGTCGCAAGAGAATTGCAGAACTGATTCCGAGACAGGAGCAAGTAAGTCAGGACAGTAAACTAGAGATGAGAGAACCTGGGTTGTCTTCCCCAAACATTTTCTGTAGGAATGATCGTTTTTATGTTCTTTCCTAATTGAGTGTCTGCTTAAACAGTCCTTGCTTTAACAAACTTACCATGTACTCACGGGGCCTATTATTTATTATAGTTATTGTTTAGGTTTCATGGGAACTACAGTGAAGCAAATAATTTCTGATGCTATTGAGCACAGGTAACTGCTTAGCAATGAAGAAAAGCAGTGGAATAATAGAACTTTCTAATTCAAATTTGCAAACAATTCCCGTATGGGTGTATACTGTGAAGATGGGTTTATTTTGTGTTAACATTTAGTAAATGAGCAAAGGCTCTGTAGCAAGTTTAGGTGTCCATAAGGAAATAACTATGTACATCTTGTTTTGCTCTTTATTCTGTGGACTGATGAAGGTCTTATATCTTCATGTCATGGAATGAAATAGTGGAAACACAAGTGGAAGGAAAGGGGAGAAAGAAAACCAGAAATAAAGGTAATTGATGGGAGTAGCACTCACTGAAAGACAAGGAAGTTTCCATACCAGCTACCAATCAGTCATGTGCACCAACAGTCTTGCTTTTTCCTCACTAGCTTCAAATCCCAGCACAAGAAAGGCTGCTTAAAGCAACCCCTCTGTTTGTTCTCTTCCCTTTCCAGGCCCTTAATATGTTGTTGGGTAAAGTGCATGTTTCTGAGAAGAATGCCTTTTCAATGTTCCTTAGCAACTTCATAGCTGCCAAAGCAGTTTTGTACTGGAAGAAAAGTCAAAAATTTCCCTGTCACTATTCGCTGAACAGTGAGAACGAGCATGGACATGGCAGGAACTTGCTTTTTTTTTCCCTCACAAGCTGTATTTTGGGCTGACTTAGCTTTTCTGTCTTGTTATTTTAAAATCTAATAGAAAAGCAAGAACTGTGAGCCACTTTGTTGTCCCTGTACTGTTTCCTTTGAGCTGTAAACACAGCACTATCTTAAAAGATCTCCAGAGACCTTAAAACCACTTTAAATAGTACTATATATCTCATCCTTATCTCACACATGCTGATTCTTATCCCAAAGGACTGTGGACTGTCCTGGGATGTTCCAGAGACAAGGTGACAGAGGTATGACCAGAATTCAGGTAGCAGGAAATTTTTGTCTAAAATGAGGAAAAATTGGTGTTCTTTAGTGGTCCACTCTTAGATGTACCAGCTGCTAATCCAGCTGTCAGGTTTGAGGGAAGGAGTGAGGATGGTGGAAATCTGAGAACTGTGGTTCATCTGTATTTATTATTATATTACATTATGTTAAGGTGGTTCACAAGTGTAATAGTGAGCCAGAGCATATGGGTTAGGGCACTTAACATTCTGATGGTATATATTGATTACGCATGCACTTTCCATCACAAACCAGACACTTTAGTTTTCTGTGAGTGGTCTTCCAATGACTGTAAACAAAACTACCTTTCTGTTTTCTGGTGTGCTTACTGCAGAATCAGGACTGCTGTTCAGCTGCTGGGCATGTGGCATTGGTAAAGAGGTAAAACTGGATCAAATCAAGAGCAATTCCCTGCCTTGAGGAGCTTAAGAGCCTGAGAAGCAGGGGAAAAAAGCCCAACATAATACTAAGTAAACCAAGCTGTGTACTTTTATAGACCAGTTCATGTGTGTTTTAGATTGTATGTACTTGATAGGGAAATGTCTCTGGCAACTATCTTCGACATCCTCTTTTTTGGGTTTACCACAGAAGCGGGTCTTGAGGTACTAGTTCTGAGATCAAGGACTCTGAGTCAGTGACCACATGACTGTGGTCGTCCCTGAGCTGGTGTTGACCCCTTAAAAGGGGGAGAAAAAGCACAAGTGATAGCATCTACGATGACTTGAAAAACAGCAAAGGAAAAGGAATATGATGCTGGTAATTGATGTTTTAAAATCTTGTGACGTGCTTTTTTTTCCCTAGCGTGTGAGCTTCTATCCTGCCTGGGCTCTTAACCACTTCTAAGCAGTTCCAACCAGGAAGCTTCTGTTCTTTGTCTAAATTTGCATCAGCAGAGGCTGCATGAGCAGAGATTAAGTTTAAGCCTGGTGAAAACCCATAAAAGAAAAACTCTCCACGAAGGAGTGTAGGGGCAGATCTGATTGTGGAGGTGGGTGCCTACATGGTACAAAATGCAATGCCTCCTTTGACATTCCCATCCCCCTAAGAGGTAGTCCAAAATCATAAGTAAAATAAGGAAGCATCCTAATTGCTAAGGGAGAGAGAAACACCTCAAAGGAGTGCTCCCATTAGGGCTAACTAACAAAAAATGCTAATTTAATCTTTCCCCTTTTCTAGATTGTAGGCGCTTGAATTGAGTCTGCAACAGAGATGACTCTGCTCACTAGGGATTCACAACCACAAATCCTCTAATGAGGTTTGACACCCACATATGTTCTTTGAAGCTACGTTTATGCTGCTAATTAAAAAGAGGCCATGAGCCAGTCCCTGATCTCAAAGCCAAATGGCACAAGCTGGCTCATGGCCACGCAGCTGAGGGGTAGCTCCCTCTGAAACAAGATTTATCTTGGAGAGAGTTACCTGAAGCAGTCCAAAAGGGAGCCAGGTTGTGAACTAACATTTAAATATTGTGGATGATTTGTGGGCTTGCTCCTTAACCAAAATTCCTGGCTCTCTTATTTAGCAGTAATGACGTGCCTTGAACTGGGCAGGACTATCAGCTGTAAAAGAGCCTCCAAGACAGCAACCCTCTATATAGCTATTGATGTTGTAATGCTTCCTGAAGAAGTGGTAAACCTGGTTTCTAGGATGCTACAGCTCATGTCCCAAAGGAGTATCACTGTAAAGAGGTTCCCTCAACCCCTCCTGCTAAACTGGACAGAAGAAACTGCTGGAAACTTCAGGCCAGAGAGAGAACACAAGTTGTTGCGTAGCCTTGAACGCTAGCGGTTAAGGGAAAGGGAACACTGTGTTGCTTTGGGGTTGTTTGTTTGTTTTTTTTTCTCCTGGGACTATTTCCGTGTTTTAGATTAAATGGTTCTGAAAAATAGGACTTGCCATGTAGTTTGAATGCCTACACCTTCTTTTATCAGCTTTATTTCTGAAAAAATAAGCTTGGAAAAATCACCAAATATGCTACTGTAAAGCAGTCATGACAAATGTAGGTACAAGATGCGTTCAAGATGTAGACGCAGGCTGTGTTTATAATCACAGAAAGGGTCATGTTCTGCAGGAGGATCTGAAAAGCATCTGTTGTTATAGCCTTTCTGAGTGCTACTTTCCTGGAAGCAGCTGCAGCTGTTAGATGTATTCAGCATAGTAAACCTTTATGCAGATGTTAGTAACTAACATCAGCAGACAGAACCTGGGGTTTCTGCCTGTCTGTTTTTTTCTGGACATAGCTTACAAGAGTTGTAATTATTCTTGCAAAATGTAACCAGAAGAGGGAAGATCACGGAAGGGAAAGTTAACAGTCTTAAACCCTAGTATTAATTGCCTCGGTGTTTTGTTGCTATATTTTAAGGCATATTGCCAAATGAACATGTTCCTTTCCATTGCTCTGCAGATGAAAACTGGAATGTAATAGCCAAGGGCGAATACATCCATCCACAAATATTTTGCAAATACTTTTGTACTTTGTGCAGTACTCCTTTAAAAAGGTTGTGCTCAGTTTTCTGGCTTTCAGTATGCATTGGTTTTGAAGAGTTTCCAGAAAAAAAAAAAAAGTCTGAAGTTTCTGTGTCCTGGAAGAAATCAGAGAGCATTTTACATCCTGAAATTATCCAGAGTCACCTCTGGATCCAAATCAGGCCTAAGGTAATCGAGCTGTTGCAGATCATGAGTTTGTCATCTAGCATGATCCCAGTTCTCTCTTCGAACAGAGCAGTGTGTCAGCCAAAATACCAGTTAAATGTCTCAACAGCAGCAAGAATAAGGGAACTGGTAAGGTTTTCTTTTTGTTCTCCATGGTTCTGACACCACCACCAACAGGCACTGTCAGGACATCTGGAAACTTTCTGTTTCTGAAAAGCAGATGTTTCACAAGTAGAAGAACGTGGAATGTTCATTAAAATGGTATGCTGTGCAATATCATTCCTCAGTTTCTAGGGAATTCCTATTAGAATTAAGTAAACAGAAACTGTATCTACATTGCTGACCATCTCAGAGTCTCCAGTGTCTGGGGTATCTTACATAACTGGCTAAGTCCCTTCCTTCCTGGGCAGGACTTCACACACTGCACAACCTGACTGACCTGACTGCAGTGAGAGTAACGGGGTGGGGGGGGGGGGGGGTGGGGGCAGGGGTGGAAGGGCGTGTCTGCCCAGCCAAGTCCTCCAGTTCAACTGGTAGCATTCAGGATGGGTTGAAGCTTATTTAAAGCTGGAGTACTACTCTAGTTTTGTTTGTTTGGCTTGGTTTCGTTTGGTACGCTTTGCGTTTATGACTCTGTGCTGATTAAAAACTTTCCTGTTTTCTACACATTTACTTACCTCGCCATTGACCTCTCTGTTTACCTGAATCTCTGGGAAGTCGTCTAGTCGTGATATGAAGTGCTCAGGAGAGAGAAAGAGGTAAAAAACTCTTCCCTGATAAAGTTTTCTTTTGCTAATCGCCCTCCCCACTGATAAAAATATATGCCTTGCTTCTCACCTCAGTGATGCAGAAGTCATTGACTATCATCTTGATCATTTAGGAAAAGTAGTTCAGGGAGTTTTACATCCCATGTTAGTAATAAAGACAAGTTAATAATAATACTCAGGCCCACCAAGAAAGGTAGAAGGCAAAACTTTGGAAATCGACTGTAAATGTCAGTCACTAGAAAGATGAAAAAAAAAAAAAAATAATGGTGTCCAGCTTGACACATTTGACTAGATTTTCTCAGTGGCAAGAACTGGTAAGCCAGGAGCACTGTGAGCTGCTCTGAGTTTGTTGTATGGCATGTCCTAGCATCACTGAACATTCTTTGCAGTATTAAACTGCCGTAATTCAAACCGTTTTGTCAGACGAACACAAACTAGATTTGCCAGTAACACGGGAAACTACCCCGAGGATGTGGTTTTGAACATTTATTCAAGTTGTATTTTGAAAGCTGTTTCAGCTGTCATTCTTAGATATTGGCAGAAACTTTATTGCTTTTGATTCAGATGAGCAAGGCTCTTTAATCACTCCAGATGCCAGGGAAATGAATGTTGTGAAAATACAGTTGCAAAAACAGTTTAGAGAGCTTGTACTCTGTGAAATGAACATTGAATAGATATTGTTTCACTACACACAGGGGACATGAAGTTCTGTTTTGAAGCCTCAGAAACAGCCCTACCTGTCTGATTCTTTTAATAATAACTGCGGTTGGAACCTGACTGAGAAAGCTCTTAAACAACACTGGTATCGCTCCTATTCAGGAAAGCATGAAAATAGGTGCCTAACATTAAATACAATGTGTATTTAATTAAGAAGCACTTAGTTGCAATCTCTGGATGGGCTGTTCTGAATCTGAAGAGCCAGAGTTTGTATGTTAATTTTCTGTTCTCAAATGTTTTAAAAATGCTACTTCTTAAAAACAGAGGACCGTATCTTTTACTAAGATACATCCAGTTCGTTCAGCAGAGTTCAATGAAGCTGCTGTTCTAAGGATCTTGTTCTCAGTGTCTTAGTAGTCCTAAAATAGAATTTCATTTTCTTAAGATGGAATTGGGACTGCATTAAGTTATGTCCTTTTCTGGTTTTCTGTCCCAGAGAACCAAATATTCATGCTGTGAGAAGGCCTCTGTACTATTAACAGTGATTAGTTAAGCTTTTTAGCAGCCATTCAAGGGAGAACAGTGATGGTTCTTGCCATTTTACAATAGAGGTCGGAGGTACAGATGGTAATGTCCAAGTCTCATGCAAGTCTCATGACTTTCGGGCTTGTGCCAAGTGCTCTGCCTTCTGGAAAAGCTGCTTTCGCATCAGAGGTCACCATCAAAAAGTCACATGGTGTCTACCTGTGAGCCTCTACACAAATCAAGAACAACACTCAAGAAGTGTTCAGCCATCTCTGGCTGTGCTGTACTAGCATACAGCTTTTTCTGCACTAAAAATAATCATAGAGCATTGCTTTAGCAGTCCCAAATCCTGTTTTGCAAATATCATTTTGCTTCATCACAGGCTGGCTTCATTTTTGAGCTATGAAAGTGAATTTTGGAGTGGAAGTGCTACAACAATGTGTAACTTCATTACTGTAATGGAGAAAAGGATGCCACAGGCAGCTCCTATGGCTTCTGTGTATGTGATGCACACGGCTGTAAATCTTCATTCCACTTGGTGGCAAGGTTGCAGATTTGTACGGGCTAGGTCCTCATGATCATGCAGAGATGAGAAGGGCTGTAGAACCTCTGTTTTTTATCTTGCACTAGCTCTACTTTGTACAGTATATGTTGCTAGTTACACGATGGGGAAAAAATTCATCACTGTGCATGTGCAACCCAGCACAGCTGGGTCTGTTTTGCTCCTCGTTACTCTGACTGAACACAAAAAAAGCCTAAATGGGGACATTTGCACAGCTATTTAAAACACTGGAATAACTTCCCCCTTCCCTGAAGGAAATATAAATATATAAAAAGATAAGCTCTAAAACCATTTTGAAACTCAGAACTGGAAACAAAACTTTTTTTACTTGAATGCCAAGAACTTGCTTGAACTTATCTTTTTTTTGCTATTGTGAGCTATAGAAGCTAGCTTTCAAAATCATGATAGAAAATATACCACCAAATAAATGTATATAATCTGAATGCATGCACAGGTCACCTACAATCTTCTTGTTCATTTTAGGGAACCTGTTGCTAAGAAGAATCTTTTGAACTGAAAAGAGAACACTGTTTTTTTGGAAAAAAAAAAAAAAGATAATATATTTTGTTGGCATAAATTATTTCCTTTAAGTATCAGAACCTGGATATTCAGTAAATCACTATCTTCAATTTTAAGTACATATTGAAAGAAGGAACAAGACTTTGCAAGTTATCTTTTCACAGCTCAAGGGGAAAGCTCCCTCCCTTCCTTTCACACCAGCTATTCTTGAACACTAAATTGTCTTCCTGCTTCCTCCCTCTTAGATTTCACGTTTAAAGCTGCAGAAAGTTAAGATAAACAGGAGTTGTCACACTAACATATGACTCAGTAATATTGCAAAGCTTTGTTGGTTTGGTGGTGATGTTTTGGTTTGGGTTTTTTTGTTTTTTTTTTGCTAGGACTAGGACTACTAGTGCTGCACAGGAT
Source organism: Falco naumanni (assembly GCF_017639655.2). NCBI lineage: Eukaryota > Metazoa > Chordata > Aves > Falconiformes > Falconidae > Falco > Falco naumanni. The sequence continues at coordinate 47,330,057 of NC_054055.1, forward strand.
TAATTGTTTGGGTTTTTTTTAAATATAAGCAGCTGTCTGCGGGTGCTTTAATTAGAATTGATTTGCTCATAAGAGATCTTTACAGTCTTACTTTTTAAGTAGATGGCTGTCAACATTTACAGTCAGACAAGCTATACATGACTCAAATTTCATTACCTTCCTTATAAACTTTATGTGGTCTTTCAAATGATTCAAAAGTTGATATGTATATGTACGTATGCTGTCACGGAAGAGTGAGCAGTTTGTTGTTGGCAAAGTATAAAAGGAAAAAGTCCTAGTTTTATGATCCGTGTCCCAGGATCTCAAATGTCCACTCTGAATAAACAGGAACTTTTAAAGCTTCGTGCATGACACACGCTCCCCAGAGCACTGGTAAACTGCACTGCATTTTGTTTGCCCAGAGGATGGGAGGGAGAGTAAACATTCACAAGTTTGAAAGTTTTGATTCTGAGATAACAGGATACTTTACCACCTAACACTTAAAATACTTACTTAAAAGTAACTCCTTCCTCTTTGGATAAGTAAACTCGTAGTGTAGGGAAAATAAAAGCTATAGGGTTTGTAGGGGTTTGGCATTCCCCTAACCTCAATGGTTCTGCAAATGGTGAAATTTTCCTCAATGTATGTCTGCAGATCTTTCATACTTGTTGAAATTAAACACATTTCGTTTAGGACAGGGAGTAGCTTATCAAACATCTAAGCAGAATTAACTATATTGTTTTCACAATAATACATACCCAAATGGTACCCGGCTGGCTGTAATGAGGCGCATTTAGTCCTGGGCAGTGATAGCCAAAGTATACACATATTTTAAGGCACCTAACAAATGCTTCTCAATACCAAATGCCACCAAGGGACACACAAAAGCAGAAACACTGCGGGGTGTGGTTCCTTATTTCGAGTTTAAGGAGTACTGCTATCAAAACTACTGGAAAAGTGACTTGCTTTATTATTTTTGAAATATTTAATAAAGCTTGTCTGCCCTATCAACTCATTGTTTTGGAGGGTGTTTTCTTTACTATGTTAAGGGGAATGCATTTTATAATTCCAGCTGTATCTTTCCCATTCAATGGCTATCAGAAATGATTTTTGAGTGACTCTAGGATGCTTTAGGTACAAGATCTCTTGCATCCTTACATTTGTGCTTTACTGCAAAACACTGCACTACTGCATTCACTGCACTTTCTTCCCTTTCTTTGAGAAAGAGATTTACTTAGAAAAAGTCTTATGCATTCCTCTCTTCCTCTTAATCCCAGCTTTCTTTCCTCTTGTTTTGTGCAAGTGACTTAGATTTGGAGCACCTGAGGACCACCACAGCCCTCTAGCTCTTCCAAAGCTGGAGAGAAGTTGTAGCACGGTGCAGCGAGGAGTGCAGGTGCCTGTGTCAGGTCTGTGCTTCTCTTTCCCAAACTCTGGCTCCATTGCTAACCCATGCAGTGGGGCTGCTTCCACTGTCTCCTTTTCTATAGCCTCCTTCCTCCACATGAAATAATTTAATGCAGAGCCTGCAATGCAGTTCTGAAACTCATAAAACATTTCATGTCCCTGTGTAAATGTTGCTTTTTTTGCATCCCTTCCTGACAAGCATTTCTCTGTACTGACCACTGAATATCAGGTTGAGGAGATCTATGTTCAGGTGCATTCCTTAATTCAGGTATGGATGGGTGTGTTGCTTCTTGGTTGAAGAAGACAACCCAGTCAGTTGGAAAAGGTTCTTTGAATTAGATGGTCACTTATTGCTCACATTGGCTTAAAAAGGATTTTATTTGGTCTCATTTTCCCTTGAAAGAATGTAGAACAATGGTAAACTGTTGTGGAAAATGTTCGTGACTTTTGTGCCTCACATCTAACTTGATGCCTGCAAAATCAAAGGAGATACTCCGGTTTTAATGGGATTATCAGTTTGTTTCATTTTGGAGCAATGATCTAGCCACAGCAATGCTGTTTCTTGTTCTGTTGGGCTGTGGCACTGGAAAGCTCTCTTTAGTGGGGATGCGCTGGAAAGAGCACGTGGGAAATTCAGCCAGAGGGAAACACAGCCACTTGGTTTGCTGAATACGGATCCTGTAAGGGAGGACCTAACGCTTGGTCACAAAGCACAGCACTCACAGCTCTGCTTGGCTCAATTCTTTCAAGTTCTGTTGCAGGTGAAGAAGAAACTGGTTTACAAGAAGGCCCTTAGGAATCTGGGGTGTCTTTTGGATGGCCTGCTGCCTGCTCTTGGTGAGCGCTGTTCAAAATGCTTGAACTGCTGTACCTGTTCTGGGCACAGGATTTGCAGTACTAAGGAGATCACTGAGGGCTCAGCGTCCTGTGCTTGTGATAGGAACACGAAAGAATTGGAGGACCTACCGGTCTGCAGTACTGTAACGGACTGGTTTTGGTTTAACCCATACAATGCGTTCAACCTTTGCAATGTCTTCTATATACATTACAAAGCACTATAAGATGTGAGTAGCCTAGAGTTTACGAGACAGGCACAGGAAGATCGGAAATTAATCGGTGGAGATAACTTGGTGTGTATTGTCATTGCTTCCATTGCTTCTACGGTTTCTTTAGTAATATTTGGTTTTATTTATTTTAAGTATTTTATGTGAACCAGTAGCTATATTACACAAACTCAAAAGCCAACAAAGGCAGTTGGTCAAATTTTGATTTAAAATGTGAAGGGTTAGAAAGGAAAACTTCCAGCTTTGAGAAAGTAGCTTTTTTGTGCATGACTGCTAATGCAGTGAGCAAACTGCAACAGCACTTAAAAAACCCTAGACCCTTAGTTTAAACAGGTTTTCATCTGTATTTCTTAGCCTGCTCAGTTCTTCAGACCAAGTGTGAATTACTGCCCCAATGGTTCACCTAAATCTGTCAAGATGATCAGCTTGCTGGTGGAATGCAAACTAGTTTTAGCAATTGCCAGCAGCAGCATCTGAACTGCACTAGCACACAAACTGTCTAGTCAATATAACAAGGTGTTTCCAGGATTATCTTGCTGTATTAAAATGTAATTTGCTTGTGGGCTATAGTTCAAATACAAATAGGGCCTTTCTCTTTTGTTTGGATTGTAATGTTTGCCTACTGTGTATGTCTGTTCTTTCATTGCTTTCATGTATTTACAGTTAGCACCAGTAAAAGCCTAAAACATTGCAAACAAGTAATGAAACAAGAAAGGTGATTTGGGTATTTGATCTATTAATCTCAGTGGAGAGAAAAACTGGCAAGTGGAACAACTGATGAAGAACAACCATGTGGTACACACTGCTTGCTCATGCTGCGCCCACTGCCTTCCCCACTCCTCCAGTGTCATTACAGGTGCATCCATGTTTCTCTGTTGTCTGTTCTTCATTGATTCTGAAATATAAACCGTATTTCTTCCCAAAATATAATTTCTAAAAGTATGATTTATTTAAGCTAACTTTATCCATCCAAAAGTTATGTATCTCCTTCAAGCTAGTCATACAGGATTTCCCCATATTCAAAGTAGTAAGGTAAGTTTCTCGGAGCAATTTTTCTCTTTTACTAAGACCTTTATTCAGATCACCTTCTCTGTGGAGGTGTCAGTGTCTCTCTCTCCATTAAAGCAGAGAAGACCTAGGCAACTAGATCAGACTTTGCAGAGAGAGAAATCCTGCCCCCAATCTAACAACATACACCTGTCATTCCCTAGGGCCTCTGGGATGCTGCAAAGGCGGTTATCCATGCTTTCAAGATTCCTGCCAGTGGAACACTAGCTTTTCTAGTAAATGAATTAAAAGACACTCACGTTGTCAAAATTGAGGTACATTGCATCCAAACACTGCTTGTGTTCCTGGTGACAGCTATGGAAGGTATTTTTATACATTCAAAATAAGTGATTTGATGTCATTTGATACGTGCCTATGAGCAACTTCGGAAAGACTTAACACTGAAAGACAAACTTTCTCTGTCGTCTTTGTACACATACTCACATATAATATTTATATATATATTTGTATAGTAAACAGTTTACGTCTGAATGACCACAATTGCTAAGTTACTCTAGACAGATTAAAGCAAATATAACGGACTGTAGCTAAACAAGTAACCATTGGAATCTGTGCAGAAATACGGTGCTGATAGGCAACAGGGGAAGCACCCATCAAACTTATTAAACAGCAGTAAGACATTTGTCCTCAGTTTTTTAATTTCATCGTATTCTTGGTTTCAATGCTCTGCCAAATTATGATTCTTATCCTTAAATGTCAATTTGTCATCACCTACTGCTGTTCCTCTCCACTAAACAAGTACATTCCTCCATGGTTTCTGCTTGCAAATTGTTTACTTCTGACTCCTGAAGTTATATGAATCGCTTGTGTCCTCAGTAGTTAAAGTCACTCACACGTCACACATTCCTAAGCAGGTATAAATGGGACACAGGTTGGTGTGTGGTGCCCTTACAAAGTAACAGCTATGTACAAGAAACAGTACTCTCTTAACAGATAACAAAGAAAATCAGGTTGTCCATCTTCTGTCCTCATCCAGAAATTGAGTTTTAATTTTTACCAGAATTCAGTACACAAAAAAATATAAATTACCTATTTCAGAATTTCATTAGAGGGAGAGCCAGACAATAAAGAGGTCTAAACTTTTTATTGAAGTTAGTAATACTCCTAGGAAATTATGTAAGATTTCATTTTTCTGGGTTTTATACAGAGATATTTTAAGATCTTACCTTGAATTTCAAAGCTTGACATTAATCACACTAACTACCTCAGCCTGACAGCAGTACAATTGCTTTTTTTTTTTTACTACAATATATACAAAATAAATAGACGTACATCCACAAGAGGTTCCTGGCTTTAACTTGACCATTTTACTTGATGTTAAAAGTTAAAAGTGTAGTTCTGGTTTTTTTCTTGGACATATTCCCATGAAAGTCAGGCATCTGACTACAGTATCTAAAGTGTGAATGTCATCTCCTGTATGTAGTCAATAGAGTTAAGTACGTATCAGGAAGGTAATTCAGTCTTACCAAAATTCTTACTTCTCTCCATTGAATGCAGATAAACATCAGATATTTACCTTTCTGCCTCAGTTTTCTCATCTAGGTATTAATAACTACAGGTGATCAATCTTGCCATTATTATTGTACGTTCAGATTTTATTTTGTGGCACGTTCTGACAAAGTGTCAGAGCTAACTCAGACAAAGCATGTCCAGATGAGAAAATGGAAAGTGTAGCAGCTACCATGTGCTTTGAAAACTTGGAGAACTCAAAACAGCCAACAGCAGATAGGACTTGAAAGAGAGCCTGCAGAAATACTTTATGTTATCTATAATGTTGCTACAGATGAAAGAGCCATTGATTAAAAGACTGAGAAAACAAAACCATTTTTAGGAAGCAGAGAAGCAAAATGAAGACAAATTCTCCGTCACAAAATAGTGCCAGGGTGGGAGGATGGCCCTTAGAATTTGACCTAGAATAAAGAAAAATAGATTTTTGACCATGGTGGGAGAGAATGAGGGCTGAGTGACTTTTAGAGAAAAAGTGCTGGAATTTTAACTCTTCTTGAGAAGGCTCACTATAGAAAATAGAAAATCTTAGCACATAGCTTAAATGAAATTTTATAAAACTTAATCTGAAAAAATTGTCAAGATATAAAAGCATGAGCTTTCCTGAGGATTAACACGAGATGTTAGTTATCAGATGAAGGAGTGATTTTTTGTTATGATTTTTTTAAACTATGATTTTTACTGTGAAAACCACATTTTTCCAGCCCTCTTACCTTGGTTTTCATGGTGCTTTTCCATGAAGGTGAGGAAGCTTTTAGCTACTTTCAGTGTATACAAACATACGTGATTTCCCCATCCTTGTTAACCGATCCTTTTTGATATGACACACCACAAAACCCATCTTATTAAGAACAAGTTCATTACGTGGCTGTATGAGTTCCTTGCTACGTTTCTATTTTGAAATTCCCTATGGCTGATGTAATTTCTTGCTCTTCGGTGGTTTTGGAGTATTTGAGTATGTTTTAATATTAATTCCCCAAACCTCTTCTGAAATACATGCTCTTCACTGTTAGACATGAGGTTTGAAAACTGCAGCCTGCCCTGGCCCAAGACCAAGTTCCTCGGAGTGGGATTATACCTGGAGAGTACCTACATCAGTCATCCTCTAAGGCCAAGGAAAACATGACGAGCAAACGGCAATACAGGAGCTTTTGTACGAGTAGGTAATCCCTGGCTACTGACACACGGAAACACTGAAATGTAGCAAAAAACTGTAAGCCTGGTATTAAGAACAGTTCTCTCTTTCAAGGATAAGAGCTGCAGATAGGAAATGACATTGGTCTTTCCTTGCTTTCTTTTCAAGGAGGTACCCTTGATGCATACGCTCAATGCACCTTCAAGACAAGGTATCCCTCTCTGGATCCGCACAAAGGCTGGGGTGAACTTTACTTGCCTAACTTCACTTCACGATTTTTCGAACAGGAAAAGTTCATCCTCCAGCTGCTGTTGTCCACTTGTGGGTGGCCTGTGCTTTTCCCTAATAGAAGGCAGGAGGCCCAGTGTGATGCCCTGTTGTGTTTGAGCTATTGAATGGAGTCCTAAATTCTCAAATTTCCACCACGTAAGCCGTTTGGGAATAGGATTTAGTACCAGAGTGTAGATGCTTAAATGTAATGCTTGCAAATGAACTACATATCTAAACTCCTATTATAATTAAAGCACATTTCATTACTACTGTCAGTGGTGTCTTCAGAGGTGGGATGTAATTTAACAGAAATTTTTCAGAAAACAAGATTGGTGATTATAATATTTTTTGACCTACCAAGTGGAAGCCAAATTCTTCTATTAGCAGGCATATGGAGGAGTGTTTTAGTGATTAGTCTTATTTGAAGACAGCGGAATTATTTATTAAGAAAACTTTTCCAACCTGTGTACAAATGCGGGATCTGGGCTTTGCATTAAAGTAATTGATCTGGCACAGTTAGATGAACTTGAATATGTTAATTCCAAATGACAGTGACTTTGGGTTTATTTAGCTCATAAACCCTTTTTTTTGCATGCTCATTTTATTCACATTTGTTTGAATTTTAAGTGGTAAGTTTTTATCAGCACATGTTTATACATTTTAGGATGTTTATATTAAGCTATGCAGTGCCCCAAGCAGCTCTGCAGGATAGAGGTACTCCGTACATCCGTTTATTTTTATTGCTAGTCAGATGGTATTCTGTAACAAGACAGTACACCTTGTACTTGCCAAAATGTTGTAGAAAGGTAATGCCTGAAGGCATGACATAAATACTATTTAAAAAAACCCTCTGGATCATGTTTGTAAGAGACTTTTGCATGTGGAAAAATATTTTTCTGTCACAGAGGGCAATTAATAACATCTGTAAGAAGTATGACCAACATAGTAAAGGAGTAAATGGATTTTTGTTTTGTTTTGTTTTTTTTTAAAATGGATATGTTCCCATGTCCAAAAGAAAATATCACAGGGTACAAACTTAGAGTTGACCGTTCATGTAACATAATACCAGCTTTTGGTCTAGAAATATGCTCTGTCATGGGCTAGAAGTCCTTTGGATGCTCTATAGTGTCTGGAGCATTTTTTAAATCTCCATTAAACTAAAAGAGCAGGAGCACAGCACAGGCTTTGAGGTGACAACTCCGTCACTTCTTTGCTCTGGCAGAAGAGTTACTCTTAAAAAAAGATTATCTGGATGAATAAACCATCCATCAAAAGGCAGCCTGGAAAGACGAATGCAGTGGGATCATTCCAAGTCAGCTCTGGGCAGGGTGGCTGACAGTCTTGAGATCCCTGATCATAAGACCCTTCCAAAGAGCTGTCAGCACCATCTGAGCTAACAGCTAGACTCGGGAACTTTTGTGTCGGTGTCAGCTTCCACAGAACTACTTGCAGGAGACTCCCTGGGACTTTGCTATATGTCTTGTGAATGGTGCAGCACATTGCACACAGAGGAGTAAACTATGGTGCAAGGCTGTGGGCTGACAGTCGTAGCTACAAGCCACCTACATACAGGTAATAGCTTGGAATAACCAAAGCTTTCTGAGGGGCAAACCAAAACAGCTAGCAGAGCTACCTCCTCTATACTGTCACAGTTTGAGTGACTTCATCTGCTTTTTTGAGCTGCATTACTGCAGCTCTTTGCGATGTCATTGATGCCTGAAAGTGGTATGAGCTCAGAATTAACCTTTCCATATTGCTTGGGCAGACTCTGGCCTCTTGCGCATCTGACACACTCCAGACTTCGCTGCTGGATTTGTTCTGGTTTCTGGTTAACACCTCAGGTGCGGTGCTTGGCCGTTCTCCCTCAGCTCTTTGCTTTTCTGTCCTGCAGCACAAAATGAAATTGTATGGCTCAAACCCTGACCAATCCCCCTGGCAGGTGGTGAGACCTACTACCGAGCTGTTCCTGCACCTCCTCCAAAAGGGTGCAGGCTCTCATTAGTTGTATGTTGGTGACATCTCCCTTCCATGCTAGACGTTGAAAGGTGAGGGTAGGGCTCAGTCATCACTGCTCAGCAGAAGGGGGTTGGGGAAAGAGCTCAGGTACTGTACCCAAGATGATCTACATTGCTTAATCCCTAGCTCATTCCCTGGCTTTTCTTTGGACTGCTTCAACTAGCCATCTGTAAAACAAATCTCTAGGAGATTAGTCCTAAGCCAGCTGGAGGTAAGCAAGCCGGTGCCACCTGGCCTTCAGGCCAGCCCAAGTGGCACACTTTGTTGAGCAGTTCAGACATAACATCAGGGTCGGTCTGTGATAATGGAGCGAGGTCCTTTTTGATCAGTGACACACTTCCCAAGATGAACACCTTGAAGGTAAGATTTCATACACCACAGCTTATTTTCCCAGATAAAACTTAATAACAGTAATCTTTCTTTTCAGGCCTTTTTTGGCAGCAACAAAAGGCTTCTAGAAGTCTCTTTACTAAACCAGATTTGCATATTCACTTAGAAACCTGGGAAAATAAATCTAGTTTTTCTGGACAAATACTTCTGCAGATGTATGTGATGAACTAACCAAATAAATAGATTAATTAGTCCTTTGTGGAAAGGAAGCAAGAGGGAAGGGAGGGATGGGAAGCAGAAACAATGTACAGCTCCTTCCCTGAAGCACGCAGCTACTAGTTTAAGTCCTTCTCTTTCTAGCAAGAGATTTAGAGCTCTGGTTACTTACTTCTCACTTTTGACTATATCCCATTCACTGCCGGACCATCCAGGTGTCAAGTCCAGGGCTTTATCTCCCAATTTAGGGTGAAGGATTAGGAGGCCTTTTACTAGAGTTGCAGTTACATAATAGTTATTTTGTATGAATTTTTAGATAAATATACAACATGAAATGAACATAAAATGTATTTAAGCCTGTTCATTGGTTCATTCCTCCAGCTTCCCCTCTTTCTCCTCTATACCAGCAAGGGGCCATAACCTAAGACAGCATCCATGCATGCAGAGCTCTTTTAAGAGAGGCTCATTTTTGCTTGGCCTCCAGACCAAAACACTTAAAGTATCAATCCTTAAGCAGCATGTATGGGTCTTACTTCCAAATAGTTGTAATCAACCTTCTACTGTGTAAACTGGTTATCATAGAATCATAAAATTGTAGAATCATAGAATGATTTGAGTTGGAAGGTACTTTAAAGATCACCTGGTTCCAACCCCCCTGCCACGGGCAGGGACACCTTCCACCAGACCAGGTTGCTCAAAGCCCCATCCAGCCTGGCCTGGAGCACTGCCAGGGATGGAGCATCCACAGCTTCTCTGGGCAGCCTGGGCCAGTGTCTCACTGCCTTCACAGTGAAGTATTTATTTCCAATATCTAATCTAAATCTACCCAGTTTCAGCTTAAATCCATTCCCCCTTGTCCTACCACTACACACCCTTGTAAAAAGTCCCTGTCCAGCTTTCCTGTAGCACCCCTGTAGGGACTGGAAGACTGCTATAAGGCCTCCCCAGAGCCACCTCTTCTCTAGGTTTATCGTATGTTGAGGCTAATAACTATTTTTGACTAGCCTCCGAGGTGCTTTCACTGGCAGGCCTCTCCTGAAATACCCAAACTGCTGTTAATAGGAATTTGTAAGTGGTTGTTTTTCATAGTATTAAGGACCTGGGATTTAGCTGTCTTGTCTGTGGTAACAACTGCCTGAGCATGAATATCCCAATGCAAAAAAAAACATCTAGCTGAATGTCTCTTACCTTCTCTCCTGAAACTGGAAATATTGGCATTTGTCTATTTTTGACAGTCTCATAAGCGTGTGGGACAACCATATTAGAGTGTATCTGAGGTTTACAAGGCTGGTCTAGCCACAGTATAAAAAGGAAAAGGTGGGAAGCTGGGGAAATTTGGTCAATTGTGCTATGATTAGAATACATGACATGAGACGCTTTTAATTGGGCTTTGTCCTTCCTCCATCTCATTTGTTTTCTGATCATTGATTTCCATCATGTGTATATCTGGCGCTTCGCGTCAAGCGATTGTTGAGAATTCCATGACCATCAGATCATATTGAATATAGCTGTATTTATACTTCCACAAAATTCTGACATCAGCTTCTATCATCAGTAAAAGCATCGTAATTCTCTCTGTCTACTAAAGCAAATACCTACAGGTGGCAACCCATGTTTAGTTGTTATATCCTGTAATTTAACTGTAGTAAACTTTTTCAAAGTCACTGTTGTATTATGACTAAGGGCATACTAGCAGACACTTGTCTATACCCAAACTTCACAAAATACTGCTTCTTAGTAATCTTAGTCCAGAAAAAAATACATTTATTTTCTTGGCCAATCTAAACAAATCTAAGCCTATGCTGCTCCAGGGGAGTAATTTTTTCTCTGCCACCAATAGAGGCTCTTTTGCTTGACTTGGCTTGTTCTTCTGGCATATACAACACATCTTGAAAGTTTCCTCAATATCTCTGTTCAACTGAGCCAATATAAAGCATTTCTGGTTTGCTTAGGTTTTTCAATCCTTAAATGACCTGTATAGTGTTTTTTTATAAAAGCAATAGTGCAAGAACAGCCATTTTTCTGTCCTTACGTGAAGATTCCATCTGGGTCTGAAAGTCCATCTTGGACTGGCTGGTGTAGTCACCCTTGACTCGTTGCTTTTGTTATTTTTTAGAAGTCTTATCCTTAGCTAGTACTCATCCATTTTGTTCATCCTCTGCATAGACAATGGATGCTTAAAGATCCTTGAAAAGCTGTGTAACTTTCCAAACCAAAAAGTGTGGACTAGGAATCACTAGGCTATGTCTAGACGACCAGGGCTAGAACTGCATCTAGGACTGAGGTGATGAGGATACACAGTTTTCCCAGTTTACATTGAAAGGAAAGCTAGGAACGAGGGCTGAGCAGAAGTTACCGTGCTTAAGCACATTGAGATGTGGACGTTTGGGACTACATCGCTGCCCATCCAGAGAGTCAGACAGAGCTTAGATATCTTCCTTCCTTTGCTGTACAGGTTCTAAAACCTACAAAAGTAGCAGCAGTCCTGAGGCAGCCAAAGAGTAAAATTGACAGAGCCACTGCAGAAACTATGGAAACTGAAAGCATTAAAGCAGTGACAACTTTAAAAGCTTATTTCTGCTGTTTAATCTCTGTGTAGCACCTTGTCCATACAGATTTGCTATTTGCTCTCATAGGTTTACTCTATCTTTTTGTTTTTCCACTTACCTAATTCCTCTCAGAACTCCACTGAAAAAACTTAAACAACAAATAAAGCCAATAATAACAATGCTAACAAAGCCGATACTTCCTACTACCACATCGTTTGCTGTCCTGGTATGTTCTTTCTTTCCTCTACCCCTTGTCTGTCTTGCATGTGTATTTTCCGAGTTCTGTGATTCTGGGCCTTTTTCTGATTATATATTTATACAATTGAGGTAAATTCCATGTTTTGTAATGGTCCTTAGAGCACAGTGTGAGTTTCTATTAAGCCTATATAGTATATGCATACCAAATACATGCACATCAATATCAAACTTTGAGGGAGAAAAAAATAGAGTCAGATTGTGATGACAAGTGGGAAGCAACACTTTGCTATGTGTTGGACACCAGAAAATTGTTTCTTTGATACAGGTTCTTGTGTTTGGGTACACGTGGTTATGCTTAAGACCATCACTAACGTGACTCCTATCTGAATACAGCCTCAAATATACTTTGGCCTTGGAAGACAGACTACAGAACAGGGTTTCAGGTTTAAGTCTACAGATATCTGCATCTTCCTTTGAAAATTAGTCCAAAATGTAGGATGTCATTAAAACATTTTACTCTCATGCTACATATGTTGTCACAATGTGTCTTGTATAGTAAATGATCTACCACAAGGAAGAGTACTGTACATAAAAAGTAATTTCAAAATTATTCCATGCTGCCTGTTATATATATTCCATTTATCACATATGTAACAAAGATGGAGAGAAAGAACGCATCTTCAGCCTATGAAGAACTTCCAAGCTTTACATTGTACCTTCAAAGTTATTAGCAATGATTTAATTTGGATTCCATATTGCTCTTTTAAGATAGGTGATTCTTTTTCTCCTACATTTGAGTGTGACAATGTTCTAGCGTAGGTATGTGTTGGAATCACTGGGTCAAAGAGTAGTATAAGTTGGAAGACATGTCTTGATGTCCTTTGATATAATGCTCTGCTTGAAGCAGGGTCAACTTAAATCAGGTTGCTCAGGATCTTGTCCAGTTAAGTTTTAATTATCTCCAGTTCTCTATATGACAGAGACAGGTACCTAACCTCTTAACTGGACTTGCTACATAATTTTTCCATTGCTGTGGCTGCTAAGGTTGTTGATGGCAGTGTTATGCCTTTGACTGGGAAGAATGTTTCATGTTTGTTCACACCCCATGTGTTGGAGCAAAGATGTCTAGCATGGGGTGAGTAGCCCCTGCCAAGACAGACCTCTCTCATCTCAGAAACTATCAGACAAGGCTGTTTGGACTGGGACATTATTCTTTGTCTCACTTTGTCAGGGAGGCAGCCACAGTCTTTGTTGTTGAGTGGCAGTTTTTGACTGGGGGTGGGGGGGCAGGGGGCAGCCTCTTATGGAAGCATATTTTAGACTCGGGATGCTCAAAGCATCTCCAAAACTTTAAGGTAAATATGGGAACATATGAAGTTCTTTGTGGAGAGTTCATTCCTGCCCTGCAGCAGCAGCATGCCATCATCAGTGCCTTTCTGCGACGGATAAGATGTGGCCCTGGGGGACTGTCCACCCAAGCAAGTTTGGAAAGAGAAAGTTCCCTGCCAGGTAACTCAGAGGAAAGGTAAGCAAGACCCTCCTGCCAGCTGTCCATGTCCATGCATTGCTGAGCTCTTGACCTCTTCCCACTGTGCATGTAAGACACTAAAGGGACACTTTCTTCTGGATTTCCCAGTGCTAGGACCCACAATTCTGTGAATCAGTAGAGGTATCACCTCCTAATCCTGCACTGCATTGTTGATTAGTAAGGAGATTCATGAATGCTATGACCATGTGCCTGTCCACTTCTTCCTGGGGCCCTCACCATCATGGTTGCCACCATCCGGAGGCTGCTCCTGTGGGATGTTGCACAGCTGGGCCCTGCGGTGTCTGGAGATGCTGAGACACAGACCTACCTCATGGACTCTGGCACCTCTGTATAGGGCTTGGCTTGAGTACATGGGATCATGTGTATATTGGACAGTTATTTCTCCATCCAAGTTGCTGTGTATATTTTGAAATACTGAAATTTCCTCAAGTCCCATCTTCTTTCTTTGGCCTAAGGTGCATTTTCTAAAGAATTCTAAGATTAATTTTCTGAATTTGACCTGGTGAAACCAGGAGTGTTAATCTCCTCTTGACCCCAGTTGGCACTTCTTTAAATGCTGTTTGACACCATTCTGTTCAGCAATGCACACAAATGAGACAGCTGCCTCCCAGTCTAACACAGGAATGTTTTGTAGCATGTTGCCAAGGCTAAGGCATGTTGTTTTGGTCTATAGCATGAGAATCAGGAAGGGCACACAAGGCCATGAAGCCTGCAGGCTGAAGAAGCCAAATCTGCCAGGATTTATTTTTATATTTTATATAGGAAAGAAACCCCGGCATGCACTGTTTTCCAGTTCATGCTTGCAAACTTGTTTCACAAAGGAGCTGTTCAGGCTCCTGTCCTTCCAAGACCACCCCACAGTGGGATCTTGGGTGATAAATAACATGCACGTAGCCAGGAAGATCAAGGGACTGAGACATGAGTGTGAAACACAGGACATAGCAATGCGTGATGCAACAGCATAGATACAACACTGTTTGGAAATCTGCAATGGCCAGGACTCCTCTATATTCAGTGCTCTTCTAACAAGCACAGAAAATATAGACCCTGTCCCAAAATTAGCTGAGACAAGAACTGAGAAAGGGCTAAGAAAAGATGTGGAAACAAAACAGAACTGACACAGTATTATCCAGCGTAACAAACATGCAAGCTGTTGCTCTCCTCATGTAAGAGACTGAGGAAAATTTCCTAGCATTAGATTCATGGAGCAGTACACAGAGAGCATCCTGTGGGAGACAGTCATGCAGAGACATTTTTTGAAGAAAACGTGTATTTCAAGCTACTATCAGTGCAGAAGCACTGGCCAATAAATCAAAAATGTTGAAAACTTGTCTGCAGGGGCATGATCTGTCCTGGCAGAAAAAGAGCACTTCAAATGAAAAAGTAACAGTAACAACACATCAGTGATAAATACAAGAGAGAGAATAAAGAAGTATTGAGCTGTGAAGGACCAGGAAAATAAATGTTTGTGTTTATGCCATGGAAAAGGAACATTAGAAAATTATTTAAAGGGGTTTGGAGAAGACAGAAAAACACTTTGCTGATTTCAATGGTTAACTTCAACACTTAGTGAATATTAGTCCAGGATACCCCAGCTCCCTTTATAAGAGCCATTAGTACACTGAATTGCCATCAAAATCCACCATCTAATACCAAAATGGTTAGCAAATAAGTCATCCTACAAGAAGCTCCTTCAACTACTGTTTTTTTGGAATGTCTCCCAATAATATTAATGGCATGAGTTCTTTCAACTTGAGTCTTTTGGAAGGGCTCCCAATAAAGTTAATGACACAAAGCTCTTTCAACTAGTGTCTTTTGGAATGTGTCCCTGTAATATTAATGTCATTCCCTCAACTCATTCATCATTGTAACGTCTTAGTAATTACACATCTATTTTCCTATATATTGAGCTACGTTTCTTTGTAATAAGGTAACATTTTAGGTAATTAAACAGCATTTTGATCTAAACTATATTTAATCTTAATATATGCTGTGTTTACAGCCAAACACAGAGAGCTGAATTAGTAAAACAAAAATTTCACTAAACTGGAAATACCGACATTTTCAGATGCAGTACATGCTTTAATGAGCAACTCTATTATAGGACGAATTTAGGTATGCAGAAAGTAATGCAAAGAAGACTTGTTTCATAATTCACCCAGTAGACTTGTCAAGCTAATTGAGGTAACAAAATGGTCTGACCGTTTTGTGGGGCTACATGGAAAAGAGTCATAAAAAGACAATTTATCTTATAACCTTTTCAAAGGGCCTATTCCTGAAATTCCTACATTGTTATGAGATGTAGTTATTCTCTGATGTACTTTTTCATGCTATAACAAAGTTGATTCTTTTGGACTCATCCAGACCGAGTTGGATCTGTGGGTTACTGGGGACAATAGCAACTTACCTCTTTACACTGTCTAAATTATATCTACTGAGAACAGACTGTCTATCTGCATCACACTTAGGACTTTAATGAACTAGCACCAAGTGACCCAGGCCAGGATTTTCCTAACATTCCCCCACCTCTTCCGTTTTTTGTTTGTTTGGGGGGAGGGGGGAGGCTAGAAATACCGGATGCTCAGAAAATTTAAAACAAATGCAAAGGAAGCCACGTGAATGGAAATATATATCCAGGCTGTATGCCACATGTTTTTTGTTGTCTCATCTGTTTCATCCTTCATTCTCACATAATTGCTGAGCTCTAGGAAGAAGGGGGAAAAAGTTCTGTATCCTGCTCAGAAATAAAATAATAGCCTCAGGTGGCTCCTACATGGAGATAAAGAGAGAAACATCCTTTCCGTCAAACTTCTGAACAGTCAAAGAGTTCTTATATTGCAGAGACAGGAATGCCAGCATTGTGACAAGAAGTCATCTGCATATAAACATTTCTAGAAAGAAGTGCTGTTGCCAGCACTTGGTTTCCTTGTCATGCCACAATGCCGGTTCTTTCTGTACAGCCTTTCCACCATCTTCTTTCCTTCCTCCTTTCAGAAAGAGTGAAACTGAGTATGTTTCCCATATAAGTGGAGAGTTGAAGGAAGCAGGCACCATGACATCATCCAGGTAAGATTAGTTCTCACTCCACTGCTGACCTATGGAAAGGCCCACATGGACATCATGGATGAGGTCAGAAACAGAGGCCTTTCCTTCCTAGCGCTAAGGGCATAAAGAACTTTTGGAGGTGCTGTCACCTCCTCTGTTCCCTGCCAGAACCTCAGCTGAAGACAGCTTCCCTTGTCCTGTTGTGGGCAAAACAGTCTAGCCTCTGAGAATTTAACTTGATTGGATTTATAGTCAATCAACATGAATTTTTAATTACAATTTTGAGACACAAAAAAACCCAAACAAACAAACATCAGGAAAACACCTTCCCACCCCTTTCCACAGGCTCAAATTCAGTTGACATGGCCCTCAATCCCTTCAGTGAGGCAATGGGTGGCAGAGGAGGTTGACATCAGTTCACAGTGGTTTCTTTCTGTTGCTCCTTGTTCTTGCTCTTATTCCTCTGCTCTGGTGGTGGTTCCTCCACTGACCATAGTTCCTTCAAGGGCATACCTGCTCCAGCACAGGCTTATCCATGGGCTACAGTCTTCTGGCAATTAGTGCCTTCTTCAAGAGTGCATCTACATCCATGCCCCTGCTAATGTCCGCTTCTGTGTGCCTTCTGCTCTATCTTCACATGTCCCCTCCTGTGTCTCCTTTTGTGTCTCCTCACATGCCTCCCTTTGGGTCCCCAGCCCCAGGTTTTTACTTACATATGTCCAAGCAGAGGCACCATATGCTTCTTTGACCAGCTGAGGTCACAGGTTGGGTTGGTTGCTGAGCTGTTTGGAACTGGCTGTGATTGCACAAGATGGTTCCCACACGAGTTACCCCCTGCAGTCCCTTGCCAGTTATGCCCACTATACCTTCCCAGGATGGATTGTGGCCAAGCTCTGCTCTTGCACACATACAGGCACACACATATAGTTTTTCTTGGCAAAACAATTTCCTCTTACAGAGACCTCAGACACACCTGCAGGCACTGGGTCAACCAAAGTGGAACGAACAAACATCTAGAGATGGGACTTGTGAATGGAGCTCTCATGCTGTACTCATGTACATTTTATAACCACCTTCTGCTGTCTCCTATCTCAGGGCCTCTCATACTCCAGGGTCTTGTGATTGCAAGGAAAGAGGGTAGAAGAAAATGCTCACTTCTTTATACTGACCGCATGGGATGCAAGAGAAGATGCACACACAGTGTGCCACCTGGGCACACTGCTGGCTCATGTTCAGCCGGCTGTCAACCAGCACCCCCAGGTCCTTTTCTGCTGGGCAGCTTCCCAGCCACTCTTCCCCAAGCCTGTAGTGTTGCTTGAGGTTGTTGCGACCCAGGTGCAGGACCCAGCACTTCTCCTTGTTGAACCTCATACAATTGGCCTTCGGCCATTGATCCAGCCTGTCCAGATCCCTCTGCAGAGCCTTCCTGCCCTCCAGCAGATGAACACTCCCCCCAGCTTGGTGTCATCTGCAAACTTACTGAGGGTGCACTTGATCCCCTCATCCAGATTGCCAATAAAGACATTAAACAGGACTGGCCCAGTACTGAGCCCTGGAGAACACCGCTTGTGACTACCTGCCAACTGGATGTAATCCCATTCACAACCACTCTTTGGCCTCGGCCATGCATCCAGCTTTTAACCCAGTGTAGAATACACCTGTCAAAACCATGAGCAGCCAGGTTCTCCACAAGAATGCTGTGGGAGATGGTGTCAAAGGCTTTAATAAAGTCTAGGTAGACAACATCCACAGCCTTTCCCTCATCCACGAGGTGGGTCACCTTGTTGCAGAAGGAGATCAGATTTGTCAAGCAAGACCTGCCTTTCATAAACCCATGACTAGTTTATCAGGCCCCCATGACTAGGCCTGATCACCTGGTTTCCTGTATGTGCCACTTGATCTGCTCCATAACCTTCCCTGGCACTCAGGCCAGACTGACAGGCCTCTAGTTCCCCAGATCCTCCTTCTGGCCCTTCTTGTAGATGGGCATCACATTGGCTAGCCTCCAGTCTTCTGGAGGTCCTCCCTGGCTAGCCAGGACTGCTGATAAATGGTGGAGAGTGGCTCAGTGAGCACTTCTGCCAGCTCCCTCGGTACCCTCGGGTGGATCCCATCTGATCCCATAGACCTGTGTGTGTCTAAGTGGTGTAGCAGGTCACTGACCATTTCGCCTCAGATGATGAGGGCTTCATTCTGCTTCCTGTCCCTGTCTGCTGACTCAGAGTGTTGGGTACCCAGAGAACAAAGGTCTTACTATTAAAGACTGAGGCAAAGAAGGCATTAAGTACCTCAGCCTTTCCCTCACCCTTTATCACTATGTTTCCCCCTGCATCCAATAAAAGATGGAGATTCTCCTTAGCCCTCTTTTTCTTGCTAATGTATTGATAGAAACATTTTTCATTGTCTTTTACAGCAGTAGCCAGATCAAGTTCTAGTTGGTCTTTGGCCCTTCTAATTTTCTCCCTGCATAACCTCACAGCATCCTTGTCTAGACTTAATTGGTTTTATAAGCTATATGTAATTCAGTGGTGTGGACTTCCGAATAAGATATTTTATTAGTAGGAAGGGTTGGATTGTTTAGGAACATGGAAAAGACATGTAGGGCTTTTAACCTTGAGGTCATTGGTTTGAGCTTGGTCCAGCCTGATAAGAAACCAAACCCATTAAGTCTCTATGTTCTCATGCAACTCTTCCAAACAAGCATTTCCTAAAGTATAAGAGGGAGGTCATTGCTGTTGTTTTTCATTCTTTTTCCTGCTTTCCCTTCTGAGTTCAGACTTGAACACTTTCCCTAGTATGGTGATCTGCTTCTGATTTTAGAAGAAATGCAGCAGGGTTTTTAATGAAATTTTTCGTCTGTAGAAAGAATGTTTCTACTTCCCACATGCATATTGTATATAAATAGTACTTTACTTTATGATTAACCAGTTGAATTCACTAAGATATTTAAATGGAGTCTCAGCTAGGTATTGTTTACTGTGAACAGCCTTTTGAGATGTATGTAGCTGAATTCAGGGTGAGTTTTGATGCCAAGGTTCAAAAGAGAAATTAAGGATTTCTACAATTGATAGCTGACAGCTATGACAGTGCTCAAAAACATCTAATGCTATTAGACTTGCAGTGCAGAGTTCCCTGAGCACCAAAAACCCAGGATCCCATATATCATCAGAAGTTTCCCACTCTAGACCTGTGGGAACCTGAATTCCAGAAATTTCCTCTGATTAGGGCTTATTTACAGTGATCAGACTGGTTAATACACATGAAGAGCACTGATTTCACTTAATACACACAAACTAGAATGTGGTGCAATTGCCTAAAGACTCTTTGAGTCTGAAAAGGTCCCAGAGTTTGGGCCTTCTGCTCCTGACACTACTGCCAGCTTCTTGTGCTTCAGCAAGCTCCCTCTTCCTTCACTGCGCAATCCTGGGTTAGACACCAGTACAAGGATGAACAAATGTTGTGACTTTCTTATTAGGTACACTCGGTGCTCAGGGTCTCAGATTGTGTAAGATCAGCCTTCAGTGAATGACCACAGAATCACAGAATGGCTGGGGTTGGAAGGGGCCTCTGGAGGTCATCCAGTAATCCCTCGCTAAAGCAAGGTCACCAACAGCAGGTTGCACAGGATCATGTCCAGGCAGGTTTTGAATGTCTCTAGAGAAGGAGACTGCACAGCCTCTCTGGGCAGCCTGTTCCAGTGCTCTGTCACCCTCCGAGTAAAGTTTTCCCTCATATTCAGGTGGAACCTCTTGTGTTGCAGTTTGTGCCCATGGCCCCTTGTCAGGTTGCTGGCCCCATCCTCTTGACACTCTCCCTTAAGATATTTATATGCATCGACAAGACTCCCTGTCAGTCTTCTCTTCTCCAGGCTAAACAGCCCAAGCTCTCCCAGCCTTTCCTCACAAGGGAGATGCTCCAGTCACCTCATCATCTTCGTAGCCCTTCACTGGACCCTCTTCAGTAGTTCCTTGTTGTTCTTGAACTGGGGATCCCGGAACGGGACACAACACTCCAGACGTGGCCTCACTAGGGCAGAGTAGAGGGGAAGATAATGTCCCTTAACCCGCTGGCCACGTTCCTCACAATGCCCCGCAGGATCCCACTGGCCCTCTGGGCCACCAGGGCATGCTGCTGGCTCATGGGCAACTTGCTGTCCACCAGAACTTCCAGGTCCTTCTCCACAGAGCTGCCTTCCAGTGTGCTGGAATGATGCTACAGATGTAACTGTCCTTATCTTTTCTACTGTTATTCTGAACAAGATGTTTTATTTTTATCATTATTGCACTATGAATGTTGCTTTTTGTTAACAGCAGGCCATTTTTTTACTGTATACCTAAAGGTATTTCATGATTACTGCCAGAGTGATTATGTTGTGCACACTGTTTCTGAAATAAATGCTTCACACAGGTCTTACTCTAGAAAAACCATTCTCCCTGCTGCTGAACATCAGTTAGACCTTCTTCCACCAGAACTCACCACTGCTTTGATCAGAGTCCTGCTTAACTTTGAACCTGTTTTTTCCAGCTGACACCCAAAATACAATTACTCGGCGTGACCAACTACTCAGACTGCTTGTGAGCCCTAATCCAAGTAAAGCATTTGAGGAAGAGGTTGTCAGCAGTATCTAGGTCTTCAGGTCCATTTGTTTTGATGGTCAGGAAGCAGCACAGACACAGTGCTGATGTGAGTTGATGTTGATCTCTCTTAGTCCAACTTGCATCTCCGTATTGCTCAGTTGCTCTGAAGCAGCTGAGTGTGTCTGCACTGTTTTCCTAAGACCATGTGAAGGCATTAGCTTTATATGCCATAAAAACGCCCATAGCATTCAGCTGGCCTCCTTTTGTCATTTTAGCAGCTGAGCAGAGGGGAAGCAGAACAAGGAAGAAAATATGTCCCTAAGTGTTCCAGCAGTCAAGTGAATGGGGTATGTGTTACTTGCAACTGCTACCAACAATAGGGTACTGTTGATGTTACTAGAGCCTGTGATATTTTTGGAGATCTGAAAATGGCATTTCATTTTCAGCAGCAGAAACACATCATTTCAATTGCTTATACTTTCCCATGTAGTAAATATTGCTGATACAAAGAGGAAATAATCAGCTTCTCATGGGATTTGCATTAATGATTTGCCATCGTTAATAGTTAAGCATTCAAAGAAATTTTCTTGTGAGCTTTCCAGCAGTGGTGGTGCACTGCTGGCATTGTATGCAGCTGTGGGAAAGCTGGGGTGGCACGGGAGAAAGGCATCAAAAGCCCTGTTTGTGCAGTAGCCTTAAGCTATTTCATAACCTGGGTAGAGCACTGCTTTAGACAATTGTAATCTGTATCTGTACCTGTCATGGCTTGGTCACAGACACCAAAGCTGTATTTGAGCCACATTTTAACCTGATCACAGTACTAAGCAGTTATTGCATTATATAACATTAATTCCATGCACATAAACATTCAATTTTATATCTACATAGATGGGATAGCAAGTTCTTCAGACTGCTGCTTATACTTGAGGTGATCACATATGTATAGTGCTTCGAATGTTTTGTTTGCAGTTGAGTGTTCATGCCCTCTGTCCTCACATGGAAGTACAGTGTTGAATATACAACAGGTAAACCATTGCCAAATTACATTTTTCAGCTGGAACTGGCTGCCAACACTCACTTCTCAGAACTGTTAGCAGTAGCTGTCAGTCATAATATAATCTCTGCATACATGTAAGGGCATAGGAGTGGTTCAAAGAGTCTCTAGCCAGTACCCTGCCCTAGCAGTGTCTGTATGTGGACATGGAGGGAAGGGAAAAAACAGGGCAAGTCATTGCCAGTTCCTAATATCCTTTCTGCAAGGAAGGCATCAAAGCTGTACACAGTATTTATTAAAGGTATGGGTGAACAGTGGATTTAAACAACATTGTAAAGATGTTTTCTGTTCTGTTTGGTATTCCTTTCCTAATGTTTCCTGATATCCCACCTGGTTTTAGAACGCCAAGTTGGTGCTTTCACAGCACTATCTGGCCTAACCACAAGGTCTTTCCCCAGAATATATTGGCTCATTTCATATGTAATCATTGTTTTACATGTGATACTAGGTCTGTTCTTCTACATGGCTTCCCCATTACTTAGCATTTATCTGTGTTGAATTCCACCTGCCATTTTACTGCTTAGTCACTGAAGGTGCTTCTGTAGTTCTTCACATCTTGCCTTTGCTTACACTACCTTGAATGTCTTCATATCATCCACAGGCTTCACCACAGCACTGTTGTCTCTCTTTGCCAGGCTGTTTACAAACATCTTAAATTGCACACGAATGTTGTGCATTTCTTTGCCAACAACTTGTGCCAGCTCTGCGACTGGTACGGTCCTGGAACTGAGGTTGCTCAAACTGATCAGACATCTGAAAGAACTTTATCTGTAGGGAGAGAGCATCCCCTAACTACTTGTTCCCTGTGAACAGTAGAACTTAGAACCAGTAGACCTGCATTGCAATGTTCTTGATACAGAAGTTTTAAATGTTTCCTGTATACCTACGTGGGGTTTTTTATTGTAGTTATGCATTACAGATTTCTTTTGTCAGTGCTGAATTTTCTCAAAAGGTTCCTGTCCACCCACAATTGCTTGCTCCCCTAAAGCCACAATAGCTATGTTAGGCAGGCAGTAGAGGTAGGGCTGGTTTTGGTTGTGCTTTTTAAAACCTAGATCATTGTAGAGACCTGGCACATCCCTGTGATGTTTCCTGGGCACTGCATAGGGCATAGAACTACAACGGGGGAGGGAACAAGTGATAGAAGGGGATGGGACTTTTCAGGAGTTAATTTTGTTGCCAAATAAAATGGAACATGTAACCAGAGCTCTAAGAAAAAGATAGGTTAGGTACCATTTCCAGGATAAACTGTGCTTAAGCAATGTTAACTTAAAGCTGCAGTATTCAGACACTCATAATTTCTGAAGAAATTCTGAACCAACAGGAATTTTCACAGAAAAACTAAGTGACTCATTGGGCCGTAATGGAACGATCTACAACTTCCTGCCCTGAGCAGCAGTTCTGGGTATTTGCCTATGATTCATACTGGGCGTGATCCCAAATTCATCAAAAATATTGCTAGAATTGTAAAAAGTGGCAAGTCATTGTGGATGCATGGACCCTGCCAAAGGCAGAACTGAGGAAGCTGAAGCTCAGCTAGTGTTGAGTCAGCCTGACTTTGCTGTCATCGGTAGAGCAATCCTTTTTATACTGGCTGACAACCTCATCACAGATATCAGTTTGCAGACCAAAATGTAATAGGATTAGAAGCAATCCCTGTAAATTACTGCTTTGTGCAGGACAACTGGAGGGCTCAGCAACGGATGTGCATAGGTAGCATGGAAAGAACTAGGCAGCAGAGACAAAAAGTAAAAACATCAACTAGGCAAACCAACGATCATATCAAATTATCAAGATAATATATCTGCATATTACTGAGGTTTACTTGCATTTGTAAGGTTTGTTTCATAAAAATGTTGTTTGTCATGCAGGAATGTTCACTGTCTAATTAGCTGATTTGGTTCTTTGCAAGGAGAGATTATTCCGTCTGCCTTTTCAAATCCATTTTCTGTTTAGTATGGGAACAGTCACCCTGGATCTGGGTTAATCCATCTTCTGGTTGGACATGATGAAGATCTGAATGAACTGAAAAAAAGACAAATTGCAGTGGGCATGTAACAAGCCCCTCTTCTTTCTGTTAAACCTCTGTTAATAACGTGTGAAGGAGTGACAACAAAGAGCTGCTGTCCCCTATATAAAGGACCCTTAAGGGCAGAGGCAGGCTGTAAGACACTATTCTTTTGCTAATGATAGCTGGATTACTGAGAAAGCTCAGTGTTAAAAATCCACAAGGATCTTGTACATGGAAAGGAAGTATTTCCTTGGATGACTTTCTAATGACTGTCAAACATTTGCAGCTATCAGACAAAAGAAGCATTGTAATGACAAGGCACAAGCAACCTAGTGCCACTGCTGTGGTCACATCTGCCAGTTGGGTAGCTGTGAGCTGTAAGAACTCGAGTGGTCCCACAAACAAATTAAAAACTGACTCCTGATTCTGAATTTTCTTTCCATCACTCTTCTTACTTGTTCCTTTTGTGTTTGGGTGTCGGGTTTTGGTTTTGTTTGTTGATTTGTTTGGGTTTTTTTTCCCCCAAGAGTAGCTTGATTTATCATGATTTTACTAGAAAGGTCTTAGAGCCTTTCAACTGCATACAACTTTTTTTTCTTCTGAGTTATATAAAAGTCTTTTTCATACCGGTGAAGTTGTTCACTTTTTCAAGATCCTTAGGTTTCTATGTGACCATAACTCTTTCCTCAGCTCAAAACAAACCCATTAATATATGTGCTGTATGTAAAACTTAGTGGCTTGAAGAATACACTTGCTTAGACAGAGCTATATGTTTTCTATGTGACTTAAAGGTTTATGTCATTTCCTGTGTTTTAACACATATTCCAGCAGGTAGTTTACCAGTGGGAATTTAGTCCTAGGCATATATTTTTTATACTTTCAGAAAAATCCACAAAAAACTGACCTCCCTCTATGCAATTATAACTTTAATATTTGGGTTTGGGGTTTTTTTCTCAAATCTGAGGCAGAACAAGAACAAAAGAGTTCATGGTTCGATAATTACATCATATATAACAAAGCAACCTCATCACAAAGTGCACAACTGAAGTCTATAATAGTAATGTTTCACAGTAGTCATATTTTGGCAATAACATGGAGAATTAACAGTTAAATAGTGACAAGGAAAGATCATTCATGCAGCTCATATTTCAAGCTAGGCTTAAGCAGGTGTTACACACGTTTTTTCAGCACTGTGGTGGCAACAAGGGACTCATTTTTGGGGGTGGCACTTCTATAACAACAAAAGACGTGAGGCAGTACAGAAGCATGTCAACATATAACGGGGGAATAAGTGTGTTTGCTAGGGAATCTGGCCAAGTAGTATCCCCAAAAATACTTCTTGCTGAAAGCTATGTGTAAGTTCAGATTTCTTTTTGTTTGGTTGTTTTTTTGCCCTAGCATAACTCTATTAGTAAGGCTCTGTGGGCAAAATTTTAAGTATGGATCCAGTCTATGATAGTTTTTTTGTCAGTATGGTGTCTCAGTTGAACTGAGGGAAAAAAAATCACACAACCTAAACTCCTGTATCTGTCCACACAAAATGCAGCTCTAATTTTGGCATAGCTCAAGTCATTAAAGTAGGTGTGGTAGAAACACTGGTGGAAAAACTCCTTCAGTATATTGTTTTGCTAAAATAGGTCTGCCAGAAAAGCAAATTTGCAGAATCACTTTAGTGGAGACAAACAAGTTTATACTACAGATAATTATAAAGCATTCGCTGTAGAAAAAGTGAATATAGACTGTATTACCAGTCAAGGATATGTGCCTTGAAAAGCAACGTGCCCAAAAGCATGAAGGAGTTTTAGTGCACACCAAATTATCTGTGAGCTCCTCATATACTGCTGTGGTTGAGAGGGCTAATGCAAGCCTTGGATGTGTGGACTGTGAACTACAAAGTTAGAGAGGATTTGCATCAAACATTAAAGAAATGATGAAGTTCTACCAGAGCTAGGATAATATGTTTAATAGTAAGAATTATTAATCACAGCAATAATCTAACAAGGGGTGCGATGCTATTTCTGTAATTCAAAATATGTATATAAGAACAGCTGTTTTTACCTAAAAATATGTATTCCAGTTAAAAAAAAAAAAATTCCTTCCCATGCAAGCCAAGCCAGCATGTTATGCTCCTTACATCTAGACTTAGAAATGGAAGTGAACATCAGCACAGCGGAGGTGAACTACCTAATTTCCGGGCATAAAGAGTGCCTCCTACAGTTTTCAAATATTCCAGTAAGGGCTGAAATATACCTGTCTTAATTATAGATGGCTAAAAATTGGTTATCTGAGTTATCCAGTCAAGCTTCAGTATGATCAATGGCAAGAAATAAGCATCAGAAGAAGGCTGTTTGTCTCAACCGAATATATACATTTAAGACAGACCAGATGAATTGCCTTCTGGAGGTGACTCTTACTATGAAGGGAACCTGAAGGATTTGCTTCCAATTTTGAGGTGAGTTGAAGATTGCAGATGAATCCCTTAAGAGGTGTAGGTTTGGCAGAGTGAAAAGCTTCAAGATTTTACATCTTAAATACGTACTTTGCTTCAGCTTTTCTTAAAGGATATGAGATCTTATGATCTCATCAATAAGGAAGACACACAAAGATAGATTTTTTCATAGTGACTTGCACTGATTGCTACCATTCAGCTCCCATTACAGCAGCATCTACATCACAAACCCACATTCATAATTTTCTCTCTCAGTGACACAGACATGGAGGATTAAAGGCTTGATTTAAATCCCATTAAAATGGGAGAGACTTTCATTGACTTTAATGGGATTTAGATTGAGTGCAGAGGAGGCCGAATGCTAAACTCCTGTCAGGTTTGAAGTACAGGGGGTATTAAAGGGCAAACTAATAAAGCTTCTGTTAAATGTTAAGTACCAGTTCTTCAGAGAGACTTGCCAAACTGGTCATTCAGTCTTATTCAGGATGACTGCAGTAACTTAGTAAGCAATATAAACAAAATTATTAATGTAATTGCTAGTTGTCTTCATGTCTTCTAATCTTTGTTATATTCCAATAAAGTAAGACAGTGTTTAAGACATGATGTGTTTACCAGGTACTATTAACTATTTATTTTATAAGGTCCTTTTTGCTGTCTGATACTGTCAAGGAATGTCTGTCTTCTATTGATGCATTCTTTGACCAATGAAAACATGTAGGGCTATATAAAGCATGTCAGTTGTGGTACCTAAGTGACTCCTGTAGACTGTAGTAAGCACCAATATATTTGGAAAGTTCTTAAATATCTGCACAAAATGAAGAGAAACACAGTTGGAGTTGATAGGTGGTGCTCCACTGAGCATATATACAACATAGGGTTCAGTTCAATACGTGGCTGGAGGCAGAACATGAAATAGTTGGGAAGTGGGAGCTTGGGTTTTCAAGTCCTTTTTTTTATAAAAAGCTTTGAATCCATAGTTGCTATTTGATATAATCACTGCTGAAGTAAAGATGCAGGTACAGTCTTCATTTGCTGTTAAAGCTGAATCACTGTGCAGGGATGAGGGTAAGGGGCAATGGCACAGACTGAAACATCAGGAAACACTTTTTTACTGTGAGGGTGGCTGAACACCGGAACAGGTTGCCCAACAGGCTGTTGGGTGTTGGGTCTCCCTTATCAGAAATATTTAAAAGCTGTCTGGACATGGTCCTGGGCTACCAGCTGTAGGTGGCCTTGCTTAAGCAGGGGAATTGGACCAGATGACCTCCAAAGTCCCTTCCAACCATACCCATTCTGTGATTCTCTGATTCTGTGATGAAAGGCAAAGTCTCTGAGGTAGTGGGATGTCTAACAGGTCCCTGATTCTGAATCCTCATGAGAAGAGAAATTTGTAGAAGGAGGGCATCCTGACTTCACCTGTTCTGGTGTGACTACTCAACTGCTTTTTATTAATAAGCTATTCAATTACACCGGTGCTTGATACATGGACAACACCACAAAGTCCCCTGGGCAGCCCTTGTGTCCCTGATCTACTGAACAAGGTGTTTTCTTTCCTGTATATCTCTGGCTGCATTAATCTTGGCGTACTTTCTGCACAGTGGTCCAGCTTCAACATGGAGAACAGAAGGCATGATCTTCTCTAGCTGTGTTATGGTCTCTTGGGAAGCGGAGGATCAGTCATCTTGCCTCTGTTCTCTCAGGCTAAGATACTTCACATTCTCTTCCTGTGTTATACTGCATGTGAAAAGTATCTCACTGACTTTACCAGGATTGATTTTTGGTGTGCTATCTGGTATTATCAGTACGCCCATCATACCTATAGGATGCTGATGTCCCTGATAAATTAAGGTTATACCTTCGTTAGTTAAATTGGACCATGGGCTATTTCCTAGTTCTCTAGTGGCAGAGATGGTCCAGCATCCAAATTGCTGAGGGTTAACTCATCTTTAGAGATTTGCCTTGAAGAGAGCTAGTATGAGCAACCCAAAACATGTCCAGTAAAGTTAAGAAATAGGCAGTAATAAAAGGTTGTCATGAAGGGGTCTAGTGTTTGACTCCACTCTGTTTCTTCTCTCTACTTAATAGTATAGATATACCCATAGGCTACATTTAGGCACATCAACTAAATGTGCTTGTAAGCATCTGCTAGAATGGGGTGGCCTACATCCATAGAGCTGAATTCCCTTAGGCCTCAACTAGTGTGGCTGCACTATGTCTGCATGGAGTAGTCCCTGCTCCATGCTAAAATATAGTATGTGTTTGGAAGAATCTTGATTTGCGCGGGCCAAAACTTTAACATCATATCATATAATGTAATATAATGTAATATAATGTAATGTAATGTAATGTAATGTAATGTAATGTAATG
Source organism: Falco naumanni (assembly GCF_017639655.2). Classification (NCBI taxonomy): domain Eukaryota; kingdom Metazoa; phylum Chordata; class Aves; order Falconiformes; family Falconidae; genus Falco; species Falco naumanni. Next base: position 47,358,848 of record NC_054055.1, read on the forward strand.
CAATGTAATGTAATATAATATAATATAGTATAATGCAATATAGTATAATGCAATATAATAAAAATTATATTTGTATAATATATAATGTATATAATGTTATTTATATATTAATATTAATGAATATAATAATTTACATATTTGCACCTATTAAATGTTATATGGGTTTTAGTCCTGTGCTTGGAGAAAACAATGAACACTTCCTATTCTTTTTGTGCTCTTCCATTAATGTGAAAGTAAACATGGAATGTGCTGTGTACAGAACACATTCTCAATGAACCTCCTGTGCAGTTGATCCCTAGTCATGCTGCAATCAAATCCAGTTTGTGTAGACAGAAGAGCAGGATAGAATTCAGGATTTCCACACTGAATCTTGTATAAATATTCAAAAATCTCTTAAATCTCCCATAATTAAGTTTCCAGGCAGAAAATGAAGCCATGTGGAAGCAACATGGCCAGTGACAACTGTGCGTTCTCAGGAATTCTGAGGAACAATAAAAATCTAGCACACTTCTTTGTTGGCTGTATGGGCCAGGAAAAAGCTGTGTGTAATGTATAACCTGGGAAGCAATGGTCCCCTGCCTTGGAGAGGAATGCTTACTTCTGGCCTCTGGGCAGCCCTGTGACCTTATTGAGAGACCAAATGCCAGCATAGAGAGGTATCACTGGCTTTACCAATGTGCTGGTAAGAGTGTAGTTTCCCTTGGTTGTAGGGCTAGGTTTTCCCAGAGGTTTCACATGGTGTTCTGGAAAGATGTGCATACAATATATGTATTGAATGCATTTGGGATTTGGGACTGAAAATACCCATTATATCATACTGTCTAATTAAGTTAATTGTTCTATTTAGGAGAACCCAAAGAACCTGTATACCAAGAAGGCATAATGCTCTCCAAAGTTCTTGTTAAAGTTTAAAATGTTAAATAGGTTTACTTAAAGAAAAAGAACACATGTGCAATTCTAGGTTTGAAATTTAAGGTGTGCTTTTTTTTTTTTTTTTTTTTTTTTTTTGGTTTAGAATATATGGTACTGGAAGTTAAACTGAATTTAAATATTTTTGTAGAGGCCTAAGGTATTAAAACCCCCAGAAAAATTTTAGAAAATATTCAAAGTGCAGAAGAACAAATAGACATGAGTACAATGACAGAAGTCCCAGAGTTGCAAGGCAATCTTTCATATGACATTCAGGTGGACTCAGTCTTATTTACACTTTGTCTAAAGAAAATCAAAAGCCTTTGTCCATCAACTATCTTAGAGCATCTGTGCCGATGTTGACACTGATGTGTTTTTGCTATCTACACCACACTAAAAATCTGAATTTAGAACTAATTCCTAGCCTTACAAGTTGCAGTTCAGTGGATTTCTGCTCCTTTTCACATACAAGGAATACAAATAGCAATCAAAAATAATTTGATTTCTGAATTACATATTTTTAACGACTGACTTGCAGTGACCTTACCCCTCCTCATTCTAAATAGACTTGAATAGATACTATTTAGTCACAGAAAGTGAACCCAGCTTTTTTGTGATGACTTTTGAAATGTGTTGATGAGGCATTTTCTTTCTGGTGAAGAAAGATTTCATTTCTGCTTTTTTTTTTTTTTTTCTTTACATTCAGGGCTTTGCATAATTAGCAAGAAAAGGAATTCATGAATGTACTTGGTGCTCATGCTAGCTGGTGCCTGCTTCATCTCAAATGCAGACTTTGGAGCAGGCATGAGAATCCCACATTTGTCAGTGAGTGTCCTAATTGCTAGAAGAGAGTAATCAGTTTTCTGCTTGTTCTCCAGAATAATCGATCTTGGCTGCGCTTTTTATTTTTGGTACAGATGAACAGCAGGGACGGATAATCTTTGCTGCTTGACACCAGTAGCCTGCAGCCTGATTTCTGGTACACTGTTTGGAGGTGAGAAAAGGCAAAATGACATTTGAAAACAGCTCCCCCTCCCCCCACTCCCCCCTTTTTAGAGGGTGCTATGTCAATTGAGTTACTCTATAAAGGGCTGGGAGGGAATAAGATGGTAAATAACCTCTTTTGAATAGTAAATACCCTTTTTTGCATAGCAAATATCCTGATTTTGAATTTTAGAAGGAAGGTGGCCATGACTGCTGTATTCTTTATGGTGTTTATGCCTTAGAACTGTGTCATGTGTGCACAGTCTGCCTGCCGGACTGGGTTTCTTGGAAAACAGGCATAATTTAAGATCCTGCTTATGTATAAACATGAGCTATATGCTGAGCTGCTCAGCTGTGCCAAAATGGTAACAATAATGTGTGTGCTTAGAAGCAGACTGTCACAGGAGATTCACTGGTACAGATGTGGGACTAGTATCCAAAATGTCACTATGAATATAGTCATTAAGTCAATAAGTGGCGGGGGGGGAGATCTATGGGAGATGACCCAGAGCCCTCAGAGAGGTTTTTCACCACCTATCACACTGAGCACACCAAGTATGGCACACAAAAAGAGACACTGGGGAGAGTGAGCAGAGTGTAGGACAACTCAAATTATTCTAGTCACCTGTGTTTACATAACTGAGAACCATCACCTGGGCTTTAGTGTGGCTGATACCTGATTAAAGTACCCATTAATGTATCTATTTTGTTCCTTGTTTCTAGCATAGCTTAAAGTACCAAGTTATGCTATGTATACAAAAACATGGATCGAGAATTGGCACTTAGTCATTGGTCCTGTAAGGTATTTTCACAGCTTCTTAAGATAAATGGTTTAAAAACCCCTGATTTTAATCCGATCATTCCCATGTCTAAAATGATTCATGTTCTCAAGGCTTCCTACAACAAAACATAGGCCTAGTCTGACTTGTTCTTCCTCTTTCAATTTTTCTTTTAAGTATCCTAGATGATGGTTGACACTAGAACCAGGAATCCAGACACATTGACATCAAAAGCAATTGTAGTATGTATGTGGCAACAAGGGTGGGGGGCAGAGTGGAAGGAAGAGGAGCACTTTGAAGATATCATGATAACTCGGACATGTTTAGATTCAGTAAGTAGGTGTGCCTTTTTCTATATCCTGCTCATCTGCAGACTAGGATGTTTGAAGAGAAAGAAAAATGTAATGTTATTTCCAGTAAAGGGGAGGAGACTTAACAATAGCAAAATCATTATGAAAAAATAAACAATGGAGGGAACATTAGAATTTTTAGCCAGGGAATAACTGATAAAAAGGGTACATATGTGAAATACAGAGGACAATTGCTGCATTTAACTGTTTTCCAAAGTACTGATGTTTATAATTTATTTGTGGCTGAATTTTATAAAAGCTGTTACAATAAATATAAGGCTGGAACTGAATAATATTTTCCCCTATCAGTTTGGTTATTTGCCAGAAATGTGATTGAAATTAACTGGAAATTTAAATTATATTTGCAAATACAAAATTTGGTTGGATATTTTTTAGTTGGTAACAAATCAGTCAGGACCCTGGCTATCTCATGAAAGGTTTCTCACAGCGCCCATGTGCTGGGGTGGCCCCTGGTGTATCACAGAACCAAACCCAGCAGGACCAGTGAGTAAGTCTCCCCCATCCTTTGCCCACCATGACAGCCCTCATAGTCCTAATAAACTGAGACCCAGAGTACTCATGGAGAAGGTGCACCGACAAGGTGTTGATAAAGACACCACATCGTGTCTGGTAAGGGTATAGGAGAAGCCGTTTCCCAAGTAGATCTCAACCACAAAACTGGCAGTGATGGTCAGTAGGGCACACCACTTAGTAACACATTTTTAGTGATAAGCAATGGCACGTTAAAGGCCAGGAACTCTGATATTCCATAATGACAAGGCCCACTTGTAACTGCAAAGAGTTTCTTCCAGCTTTGCTATTCTCTAAGCCTTCCAGGCCCACTGGCAGGGTGAGCTTAACCAAAAGTCGCCACAATCACTACTGGAGCAGTTGTGCACTTTGCTACAGCACTGTGGATATCCAGTAGGACCATGAGGAGAGGACACAACTAGTTCAAGAGTAGTTAGTAACTATAAAAGTAATTTTTAGTTTGCAGATATTTTCAGGGCTTTATCCACACAAAAAGTAAGGTAAAAGCAGCTCTGCTTTTTATTTTTTTTCTGAAAGTTGAGGGCTTATCCCATAATCGAGATCATGAAGCTGTAACTTCAGTGTATTACCTTTGTCTGAGATGATCTCAACTCCTGCCACTCATCTGGCCTAAAATCTATGTTTGGAATTATTCTCATAATCCTTTGCTCTCCCAGGTGAATTAATATTGAAGTATATAATAGAAAATGAGACAGTGTCAAGAAGAGACATTGAGAGAAAGTATCAGAATACCCCAGGTATCTAGAGGTACATAAGGTATTTTAAATATCAAAATGGATGTAAAAGTATTTGTTCAACTATTGCACATATTTGTATGTATATAAATTTGTGCATTGGGGGTGATGGTTCTGAGACAGAACTTGAAAAACGTTCACTTTGTTCAATGCTAGATCAACCTTTACTGATTTTGCTCTAAGTATTGCCAATTTGAGCTTGGGCTAAAGACATACATTCACTGAATTTCAGTGGTCTGTTTCCCTCCAGCTGTTTGTTACCACTTTTATGCCATTTACTGCCCTATATCCAACCAGTAAAGTGATTTGTGAGTACTCCCTAACCCATTTCAGGAAAAATTACTTGGACTGAGTTCTTTGCTTTAAGCAGTTTACCTGGTTTTACTTTGTCTGAAGTGGATTAAGAAACACTAATATAAACTGTTCTTCTAACGGAATTGTAGAAATGCTAAAACCTTCAGCAGTGCTTTCCAGAGCAAGCCATCATTCAAAGGCAGAGAGCAGGGCAGTGATCTCCAGGGACAACTCCTTAAAGCACAAGAGGGTCATCTGGATGTGCAGAAAATAGCAAATGTGACAGGCGGCCAGCTTGACTGAACAGGGAGCTCCTGACTGAGCTCAAGCACAAAACAGAAATACACAGAAAGTGGAAGTGAGGATAGTCTAAGGAAGAGTATGGAAAGCATTGTTCGAACTAGAAGAGATGAAGTTAGACAAGCCAAAGCCTGGTTGCAGTTTAAACTGATGAGTGATTGGAAAGGCAACAATAAGGACTTCTGTAAGTACATTGGGAGCAAAAGGAAGACCAGCAAAAATGCAGATCTGCTACCAAGTAGGGTAGATGACTTGGTGGTGAAGGATGTAGAAAAGACAGATTGACACAGTGTCTGTTTTGCCTTGGTTCTTACTGACCAGGTCTGATTTTAGGCTTCCCAAATCTCTGTGGCAGAGTCTGGAGAAGAGAAATGTTACCCATGGTAGAGGGTGTTGGAATTAGAGATGACTTAAGCAAATTGGACATATACAAGATCATGGGACCGGACAGAATGCATTAAGATTGCTGAGGGAGCTGGTTCATGTCATTGTGATGGTCCTCAGCATGACATTTGAAAGGTGGTAGAGAGTGAAGGAGGTTCCTGAAGATGTGAAAAAGACAAATGCCATGTACATTCTCAGAAAGTGCAAGAAAGAGGATCTGGGAGACTACACACCAGTCAGTCTCACCTTAGTCTGTGGGAAAGTTATGGAGCAAATCCTCCTGGAGACTATTTCCAGGCACATGGAAGACAAGAATGGGCTTTACCAAGGGTAAATCACACCTGACCAAATCTAATATTGCCTTCTGTGATAAAATGACTTGCTGTGGAGAGCAGTGGCTGTCCATGAATCCTGAAGAAAGAGGAAGGGATCTCTGGAGGTACTGCCATGTAAGCAAGAGGCATATAAAAAGGCAAAAAAAATCCCTTCTCTAAAACCTATTGATGCTTTTTTTAAATACATGAAATTATTTTATTGACAGATTTCATGTATTAGAAAAGATGAGGGGATTTAGTTTGCTAAATTGTATTATTTTTATAATAGTAAGTGCTTATGTTTCAAATTATTCTCCATTTTTCTTGTCACCTGATTGTCAAATCATCCTAGTAGTTAGCAACAGTTATCATTATAGGTATTCTATTAAGGATCTCAGAGTTTCTGTAAATACACATTCTTTTTTTCAAAGCATTCCAGGTTATACAAAAGCTGTGATTTTAGGACTTTAACTGCTGAAGCTGCAAACTCGAGGCATACCTCACTATAGCTGGAACTAATTCCACCTGGTGCATCTGGCCTCTGTCACCACACCCATCACCACGAGGCCAGTGCTGAGAAAACAAGTCAGCATGAAAGGCTAACTGCAAGATGCTAGTGTCACAGTACTGGGTTTGTGTGGCAAGGTCTTAGTGGGGTAGCAGGTGGTTACAGGGATGGCTTCCATGAGAACCTGTTGGAAGCTTCTCCTGTATCTGATCAATGTCAGCTGGCTCCAAGAGGGACCCATTGTTGTCCAAGACCGACCCCACCAGTGATGGTGGTAGCACCTCTGGAATAACATATTTAAGAAGGAGGCAAAAAAAATCTGTGCAACAAATTGCAGCTGGGGAGAGGAGTGAGACTATGTGAGAGGCACAGCCCTGCAGACGCCAGGGTCAGTGAAGGAGGGGCAGAAGACGCTCCAGGTTCTGGAGCAGAGATTCCCCTGCAGCCCGTGGTGAGCCAGGCTGTGCCCTGCAGCCCACGGAGGTCAGTGGTGGAGCAGATCCCCACCTGCAGCCCACGGAGGACCCCACACCGCAGCAGGTGGATGAGCCCAAAGGGGGCTGTGACCAGGGGGCAGCCCGCGCTGGAGCAGGCTCCTGGCAGGACCCGTGGCTCCCTGGAGAGAGGAGCCCAGGCTGGAGCAGGTTTGCTGGCCGGGCTTGTGACCCCGCGGGGGACCCACGCTGGAGCAGCCTGTGCCTGAAGGGCTGCGCCCCGGGGCAGGGACCCACGCTGGGGCAGGGTGGGAAGGACTGCAGCCCGTGGGAAGGGCTCGTGTGGGAGAAGTTCATGGAGGGCTGTCTGCCGGGGGGGACCCCAGGCTGGAGCCGGAGCAGGGTGTGAGGAGGAAAGAGCGGCAGAGAAAACGCAGGATGAACTGACCAGAACCCTCATTCCCTGTCCCCTTGCTTCGCTGGAGGGAGGAGGCAGAGAATTCAGGAATGAAGTTGAGCCCAGGAGGAAGGGAGGGGTACGGGGAATGCCTTTTTAAGTATTTATTTTAGTTCTCATTATCCTACTCAGATTTGAATGGTAATAAATTAATTTCCCCAAGTTGAGTCTGTTTGGCCTGTGATGGTAATTGCTGAGCGATCTGTCTTTATCTCAACCTGTGAGCTTTTTGTTTTATTTTCTTTTCCCTGTTCAGTTGAGGAGAGGAGTGGTGGAGCAGTGTTGATGGGCACCTGGCATCCAGCCAGGGTCAACGCACCAGTCACACATCAAAAGGACAACTGGGATCTGTAACCCTTGAAAATACATTTGCAGAGGTGCTACAGGAAACGTACATCCTGGCAGCCTAGACATGTGGAGCCAAGAAAAAGAACAGAATGATACTGAGCCTTTTCCTGGGATCAGGCAGCAAGGTAAGTTGTAGCCTTCAGGTACGTGTCCAAACATGCACACTAGAAGCATCTTCTTAACACAACCAGAACAAAACTAAAACCAATACTGTATGAGAATTTTTACTTTCTTTTTTATTGCTTCCTCCATTACCTCAAAGCAGGCAATAAATTTAAATAACAAAGTTGCCATTTTTTTCTTGCAGAGCTGAAAACATGTTTTAAGCATGCACAAATAGTATATTTTATTTAAAAGACTGCTAGGGACGGCAGCTACCTTTTAATAGCAATAAAAATTGTTTTCATGTCTGGCACTGGTCTTGTGTGTGCTGTTGCGAAGATGTAGCTGTTGAATGGATTTGTGAGTTTAATTCCTCAGTCTTGGCACAACATTCCTGTATGTCTTTGCTTACACAGTGGTGGCAGTACTGTGTGGTGATGGGGATGCTTTCCCTGCTTCCTGTGCAAAGCAATGGTAAGTAGATCTTTTTGAGTTTATTTGATCCCATTAAACCTGTGCTGGTCCATTGCCAGATGTCTGAAGTGGCAGGATGCCTGATTTGAGAGTGACAGCCTTTGCCATTCAGTCCGCATTTCTTAGTTGTATGCACAGCACTGTATCTTATTATTCAATATGATATGCATATACAGTTAGAAGAAATAATATTAAAAAAATAAGAAATGTAAGTAAGAGCTGCTTAGAAATATTTTACTAGATGTTGAAAAAGCTACAGTTCCTCAATGAAGACGGAGGGTTGTATCTAAGAAAAGAAGCAGTCTGGATGTAAGAGAAATCAGGACAGAACAAATAATAAAAAAGAAGACATATTTATGAGTGATATCAGTGAACAGCATAGAAGCCAGCACATAAAGAAAATTAATGATAGAAGATTAAGGAATGGAAGAGGAAGCCTGTAACCATCTGGGATAAAGATAAATTATTTTCTGAGCAGAACCAAACAAAACCAATGCTAATAATAATAAAGGCTAGATGACCCTAACAGAATTGCAATGGATGACACAGAAAAGGCAGAAGCATTCCATAAGTGTTTCAGTTCTGTATCATGGACTGGGGATAAAAATGAATGATGTCTTCCTGTTGAGTGATGATGATTTAATATCCTCCAGTGGTACTAAGGATTGCTAGCAGGTGCAAGATGTTGCATGTTGTAAGTTAGCAGTTCCAATAATCTTGCAACTAAACCCTTGTCAAGATTAGTGTTGAGATTAGTATATAGAGCCTCTGGTGTTGATTTTCAAGAAGCCTTGTAATTTCCAGAGGACTGTAGAGAAGTTAACACTGTGATGTTGTTTTAAAACAGCAAATGGATAAAAAACCAGACCTGGATAATACAAGCCTGGCAGCCAGACCACAGTATTAGGCCAAATAATGGATGAGTTTGCATACACTGGTTAATATTAAGAAAGGTTGATATCATTAATTTCAATCAATGAAATAAGTAGAAATAAATCTCTGCAAAGTTACTGAGTATCTTCAATGAAGATCCAACTTTGGTTGGAGAACTGAGAAACTTCTGGTAGAGGTTTGACTTGGCATTGCATGACATCTTGATTAACACTACAGAAAAACAGGTCAATGTAGCACACCTTACATTGCTGAAAAATGTTTATCTCCATACATAATTGTAAACAACAGTGTATCTGTCTTGTTTGATTAACTATGTTTTCCATGAGATGCCAGAGGGACTGTTTGGGGCTCTATGTCATTGGGCATTTTTACCAATGACTGGCGAAAGGGACACTACATTTTGTCTGACAAAATTTGGTGATGACACACAGATAACAGGAATGAAAAATTAAAGAGATGGATCAGTGATAAAGAGTGTCCAGGGACACTGGGAAAGCAAGAACAGACAAACAAATGACGTTTCTGTACAGCCAAACAGAGGGTCTAACATACAGGAACAAAAATGTAAGCCATAAAACCAGGAGATAGGACTGCTCTGTGAAGTAATGATTCTGAAGAGGGCATGTTATAACCCTTTATTGAGATCACACGGACAAAAAAAAGGCAAATGCTATCCTTAGATTTGTCCACTGGACAGGAGTGGAAGGTTAAGTCATTGCTGCGTTTGGCAGAGAAGCAATTGCTACTGGAATAGTGTGTCCAGTTGTAGTGATAGATGTGAATAATTTGGAGAAGGGTCAAAGAAAAGCCATGGGAATGTTAAAGACCTGGAAAGTCTCCAGGAGTTCAATCTACTTAGCTTATCAATGTGATGACTCAAGGATAATTGGTCACAGTACACAAAAGCAGAACAAACAGCAAAAAGCTCTTCAATTCACCAGTCAGAGGTCTGACAAGCTCCTCTGTCAAAAAGGTGAAGCTAAAAATTCAAACCAACTAAAGCACTTTTTTTTTTTTTCTTAACAATCCATGAAATTAGTGGCTAAATACATTCACTGAAGAAGTATGGCATCACTGGCAGTTTTTAAATCTAGATTGGACATTGCTCTAAAGAGAAGTTTTTGTTTTCAAAGGGATTACTTACCCTGAGGCAGAAATAACCCTGTGAAAGTCTGTGGACTCTGTCAAACTGGATCACAACATTTGAACCTTTCTGCCCTTTATCTATGACTGTATGGATGCGTCCATCCTTCGCTGTGCTCTGGGAGAGCTGGTATCTGTGTCTGTACCTATACAGCAGGACACAGGAATGATACTACCTTTGATCTGATAAGCAGTTCAGCAGTGCTGTTCTGGTGATGAGCTCAGGCTAATTAGCCATGTCATGCACAAGGGCCAGTCAATCATCTGTGGTAGTGTGACTGTGCTGCTACCCTTTTTTGGAGCTGGCTCTACACAAGCCAGTGTTGTGCAGCTGTTTGATGTATGTACATTTCAATATAAACCCTAAGGAAGTACATTTTTTCGTACTAAAATAGAGTTACAATGAAGCGCTCCTCTCTTTAATGAAGGTAAACTCATTACTGTAAATTGCACTGTGGCATTTTAAACTGTTTTATGTATCTGGACACCAGTGATAGCTGAGACATTATAGGATGTCCAGTTCCCTTAACATACTAGCCACGCTCTGACACACTATTCCTAGTTTTCTTAGCTGTCTTTTGGCTCTGATGTGTACGATGTTCCTACTTGTATAATGTAAAGATGATTTAAAGAGAAACATTGAACAGAGGATTTGTTGTGATGTTATTTATACTGAGAAGAGGAAACAGATGACAAGAAAATGGATAACTCTTCTGCAAAAATCTGCGAAATAACAAAAACCTAATGGAGACTTTTCTGCAGTTGTTTGTAACTGTTTATCATCTCAGTCAGTAGGTAAGCCATTGCACCAGAACCTCTCACCCTTTATTTACTGCAAATAAATATTTGCAACATGCAAGCAATTCTTTTTATTACTGGATCTCATCCCTGGAATTTTCCAGACACATTATCTGATTCTATGATTCCTGTGTGGGCTAGGGGTGTGTATTATATATTCTTCGTTAAACAAGGTTTTCCTAGATACTATAGTCACTTGGAACTTTACAACATCTTTCTAAAAAGCTTTCCCCAAATAAACATCCCAATACATAAATATGAAATGAAACTCAATTAAAATTACAGTTCTCATGCTAAATGCAAATGTAGAAACACTTCAATAATCTGAAAAAGAAATAGGAATTACATAAAAATAGAAGAGAAGGCTGAGGATGGCTATAAAAACAGTGAAAGTGTATGTGGGATAAATCAAGGTAGTCTAAGGGAGTAATCTGTACCTAAATTTTATGTGCCTCATGAATCGGCCTTGCTAAAGTAAGTGCTTCTGTCTCTGTCTACAGCAGTTTAGTTCAGAGCAGTAGGGTGAGTTTGAAGTAAAACCCTTGATTTTCTCCATTTGCTGGGATTCGCTTTGGTTCTTAGAGCAATTTCAGTGGTTTCAAAGTAGATTAGTTTTGGAAGAAGCTAAATCCATCTCCGTTTGAAGTGTCCTCCAATGTCTGATAGGGATATTAGTGTGTGAACCTATGCAGTTCACCACATCTTGGGGTGCCCAGTGCATATCTAACAGACATGTGGCAGTAGAACGCCACTGAGAAATCCTGCGGCACCCTAAAGTGGTTTTTGTGCTACATTAAGGGCCATGTACCATGACTACAAAGGCTGCTATGCTTTTTAAAACCTGAGGACCATGGGCTACAGGATATAATCTACATAGCAACTAGCTGCATCGGAAACTGTTCCCTCTGTCTTTTTTGTTCAAGAAAGTCTTTCTGTTGTAGTTTCAGCAACTGAGCAAGCTGCCCACGTGGTAGCCCTGAGAACAGATTTCCAAGGTCCCTTCACTGGACACAGTTCCTTTGTATGCTACTCAGCTCAGTATTGTGGATCCTTTCCCTCACACACGAACAAGAAGATATTTCTTCGGGCCCAGAACCTTCAGTCGACTGTGCTCAAAGTGGTAGCCATGACCAGGAAACCAATTCTGCCCGCCTTCAGATCCAGAGAGAGGGAGATCCTAGAAGGCAGCTCTTTAGAAGAGGTGTCTTGCTGTGATAGCCACTGTAGCTATATAGGATTAAGCTTCCATTCCTCCCCTAGCATGTCTCACAATCCGTGTTATCCAAATTCAGCGTGGGAAGGCAGTTATGGCAGAAGGCACCATGGTATCACTTGGAGACGGCATGAACAGGAACAGAAAGAAGGGTCTGTGCAGGAGACCTTGTATATGCAATGGTGGCTGGGGCATTGGTGTGTTTGATTTACGTAAGACAGAAATAAAGACTGACTACCTTAGAGGTTAAACTTCAACTTTTCCAAGACTTTTGACCCTGTCTCACATGATCTCCTCATGAACACCATGAAGAAGATTTATCTAAAAAGTAATCACTACAAGGTTGTTCTAAACTCACCTAGCTTAAAAACCATCCTTACATAGGAGCTGCCTCTGTAAAGTTGGTAGGTCATTTCAAGTAAGACCTTGCAAGAATAATTTGTGGATGTGGTTCCATTCAGTACTTTTACAACTGACTTGGACTGATTATACATAGTGTACACTTAATAAATTGCATATGAAACAGAATATGGAAGCACACTGGAAGATCCAAATTTGGATTAGAATCCAAAACTGTCTTGATGGGTAAGAGACCAGTAAGGTGGTCTGCAGTCAACAGTGGGAAACTTTGTAAAGGCTACAAGCAGGAAAGATCAGGAGGTGGTAATGGATCAATATGTAAAAGATTATTTAATGTTTTTACCATTGTAAAAGGAGAGAAATCTCATTCTGGGACATACTGAGAGTCATATGTACAATAAATATTTTGTAGAGTTCCAGTGTGAGATAACTTTAGTATCTTTCAAAAATTGTGTAGTAGTTTGTCAGTGCCTATTGTGTGCCTGTTACAGCAAAATAAGTTTCAATCTTAAGTGCTTACATTGCAGTTGCAGCCCAAATCTATAATTCTGTATTACACAGAAGCCTGGTGTTGTTTTTAATGTTGTTTATATTTTAAGGAATAATTTAAAAAGCATATTGGTATATATGAGGTGAAGGAACTGACATGCTTTGTCAGGTAGGGATCCTTGGAGAGAAAATTCTTAATCGAAGTGGACAATGTGCTCCCTCCTCTTGTTCAATTACTATTAAGGAATGCATCTACTTGTCTTCATTAACTGTACTTGATATCTTTATATATATGATGTGTGTTTCACAGCTTCCTTCCATCTTTTCAAGAAGCCCAGCAAAATCAAAGGTTTCTGAACAACAGAATTACTACTTCAAGGTCACTTCTACATGCATACATACAATTGTTAATGGGACAAAATGGAAGAAAGTGAACATTATCAATGGTTATTATCAATAACTTCATAGTTACTATACAGTGAGTAAATTCAGTGAGAGACAACAATTATAACTTAATCCCTGCTGAAGGATATGAAAGGATAGACAAACCCCAGATATGCTAAAGTCTACAGAAATAAGACATGCAGGCTTTGAATATTTATTTTAAACTAAGAAGTAAAGATACCTACCTAGTATTATTAGCGCTATATCTGACATACATCTGCCATAATAAAATAAAATAAAATACATTACTCAGTGGAATTCAACTTGTTCATGTCTCATAAAACCAACATGTCAACTAAGGCATAGCTCTCCCATGGTACCCTTAAAAAAAATCACAGCCCTAAAGGGCCTTTTCTAAAAGTGTCCTGTCAGTTGTCTTAAACATCAACACGTTTTTGCCTGGAAAACTTCCACCGACTTCAGCTGTCCAGCAATGCCACAGGGAAGTCAGTTTTGGTGCACTGTAAGACAAGCTTTCCAAATCATCCACTGAATCCTGTTGGTTTAAGTACATCTATTCTTACTCAGTGCTACACATCAAAACATCAGTTCTTCATCTATAATCACCCAGTATCTTTTTAGTAAAAAAAAAAAAAAAAAAAAAAAAAAAGTGATTAATGAAAAGACTTGACCATCAGTGAAATAGGAACAGGTAAGGGCAAAAATGGGATCTTCACTTCTTTTCTAATGTAGTAACCTGTCTGTCTGATTATATGCCCATCCTCCAACAGTGGCAGCTTTTCTAGGTTCAGATAGGAATTAACGTACTTGACAAAATGCATTACATTGGAATCCCATGATTGTTGAAGTTGGCAGAGACCTTTGGAGATCATGGACTCCCAACATCCCACTCCAAACAAGGTCAGAGAAAGGTCTCGGGGCTGTGCCCTGTCAGGTTTTAGATATTTCCAAGGATGGAGACTCCACAACCTCCCTGGTCAACCTGTTCCAGTTTTTCACTAAGGTATATTTTTCTTATAAATTTTATTTCCCGTGCTTCAGTTTGTGCCCGCTGCCACTCGTCTGTTCACTGGGCGCCACTGAGAGGTGTCTGGCTCTGTTTGCTTTACTCCTTCCCAGTAGATTTTTATACACATTGATGAAATCCTCCCTGGGCCTTCTCTTCCTCAAGCTAAGCAATCCCAGCTCTCAACCTCTCTTTACCTGTCCGATGCTCCAAAAGTGCATTTAAGTAATGAAATACCCTAAACCAGTATTGCCAGTTCTTTGCTGATTTTTCCAAACAAATACAAGTAAATCCAGTTCATTTCCAAGCCATCTTTTACTCCACAAACATCACTGGTTGGAAAAGACTTTTTTCCATTGGGAATTCTGAAATTTTTGAACACAAGCAAACAACAAGGCTTTTTTTTTTTTTTTTTGAAATAAAGCCAACGATGATGATCTTGTATACTTCTACAGTCTAATGGTGCAAGCACTTAGACTTGCCTTAATAAGTAGTTACACATCATTTAGGATCCACCTGCATGGATGGAATCAGACTGACACTAGCTCACTCCACCCAAGATCAGAATTGTGTAGAAGTTAGCCTGGTCTGCTCTGGGTGCAATGCATCTACCTTGGACTGAGCTTGGTGCACACCAAGCTCTGCAGCTCCTGGCTTTCTACACTCAACCTGGTAGACATGTCTAATGCCTATTCAAAATACTCAAGTACTATTTAATGGATTCCAGATCCTAATAAATCTTTCTAACTATACAAATAAAAGATACACAAAGATTTAAAAGCCTTTTAAAACGTATGTTTATAGAACTCCTTAAAAAAGTCAGTAAAAGGAGTGATTTAGATCCACTTAAAATTGACATATAGTGAAAGAAACTCTGAGTGTTAAGATACTAATTTTACATTTTAATTCTGGCTTTTCATTCTGAAACACCCCCAAAATACGCTACCAGTTTAATTCTGAAACACCTCCCAAATACCCTGTTTATCCTTGTCAGCACAAAGGATTTGTAAGGCTCCCATTTTCTAGCACTGAAATGCAGTCACCTCCAGCGTGAGACAGAACAGATGTCTCCACACGAAGTGCAAACCTGCAGAACAGGGCAGTATGCTCTTCTCACCACGCTGCAGTTGATGGGAAGAGAGAGGAACAGAGGAAGCAGATTGTAATTATTTAAATTGGAATTTGGCCAAGAGCCCACAGTTGGCAATGCTGCTCTTTTGTAGGAGTGCCATGAAACACGATTGTACTCCAGGTTTCCCAACTCATTGGAAAGACTGGAGTCCTCAAGGTCAGACCTTGAATAATTGGAAAACTTGGTTATTTTTGTGAAAGCTGTAAGCTCTTGAGTAGGCAAAAGCACAGTGGAAGTCTCAGCAAATCATATACACTAGAAATTTCTTGTATTTTTACTCCAGACTATACCTTCTCTAGTTTTTTCTGTTCTTTTGCTGTGACCAACACTTTGGCTTATGTAATATATGTATATTTGTGTATCTATGTACACATGCAGGTAAAACCACATACATGCATAGATATGTTTATAGAGTACTTTAAATGCATTTGATATTTATTAATATTACAATATAAATTTATTCTTTTTCAGTCAACTAAAAAACAATTTGTTGGATTCTCTTGCATAAATTACATACATATGTAAACAAATATCAAATGACCCGACCTATTCATATAACACATTGTTTTTCCTATGAAGCCATTTGTAATTGAAATTTCTCAGCTTATGTATGAATACTCTTATAAAAAGATCAAATGCTTCCAAAATACTAAATAATGAATTGCAAATATTAGGGAGTTTGCCATATTCTTTCCCTTCGTTCTCTAGCATGAAATTTGGGTAAACAAATATAACAGAAGAATTTTAGTAATTAGCCCTACAGAAGTATCTTCATAATCTATGGAGGAGACTGACATGGGCTGTCAATTTCATAGTTCATTTCACATTTCACAGTCGGTTACCATCTCCTATCAGAATATAAAGTACAACATTTTTTTGGGGAAAAAAAAGGTGCTTTCCTGTCATCATAAAATGGTCATAAAAGTTACCAAATTCAAATTTATGAAATATTTAGATTACCAATTATTAAAGTAAAAAAATACTAAATTATTTCATAAACATTTCTCTTTGGAACTTCAAGGTTATGAATACCAGTTAATAAACGCTTATACATATTTTTATTACATTTCATAATTGTGTCATTCAGTGTGAGTAGCACATGATTTGTCAGTATTTCAAACATTTATTATTATGAACTGATATCCCAGTCAGAAAACAACAAAAATATTTGTAAGTCCTCAGTGACTTTGATTATTAATGCTTATGAACACAAATTTTAAAAATGTTACAGACTAGTCCAATAGTTAGGCAGGCATTCATAATTTATGTGTGTGATTTTCATAGTTTACATTACTCATATTATGGCAAGTACTAATGTAAAATTGTTTCAGAATATATTAAAAAACCCTAAAATTCAAAATACAAGATCAAAGTGATGGAACGCATTACAAGTGGGGGTTTTTAAAAGAAGACAGAGGGCTAGCTTTTGTTCAGATTGATATGGTTTTGTAAAAATGCTTGATTTTACTGAAACAACTTTTTCACACCAAACTAATGAAAAATATTGTGTAGCACACAATTTATATTACATAATATTTAATATATTTTATTTATATAGAGAGAGGTATAAATACATAAATATATATGTATACATATCTATATATGCATCAGAAGTGTATGTGCCTCGTTATGGCAGGTTTCAAGTATGCAAACACAGCAGAATTGAGCCTTTCACACAACATTAAGATTAATGGGTCCAGACCTGTAGCACATACTGCCTGCTGTGGGTGCATTTCAGGGAAAAGATTCCTATACCTTTGGCAAGCTCCAGTTGGCCCTGTGAACACCCATTAGCAATTATGATGCTTTTTTCAGTTTAGTCTCATTTAAAAAAACAACAAACATCATTCCAGTTTGCATGAATTCTGCTACCTCACTTGCAGCTCCAAATCCACCAATTTTTTTATTAGCTTGGCATGTTTCTCTCCCGACGCTGCAAAGGCTGGGCATGTATGTGTTGAACCCACCCTTCTTGTCAGGTAGGAGCATCTTTGGGGATTTCTCATTATTCTTTTTACTGGTACCTTCAAATGCAAGCCATTGTCTGACTCACCACTGATCTGTTTCTTCAGGGTAACGAGACTTGTAAGCCACTAATGCAAACTTTGGGAAATTAAGGTCACAAGAAGGTAAAAGGGCAACAAATGCTTCCCCCCATCCCGCTCCCCCAAGAGCAAAACGAGTAGAAGCAAGTTTTGGAGAATGTGGTTTGTGAAGAAGGTATGGTTACCCTAATGCCTTACCAGCGTTGCCTTTCAGGTTTTACTGGGTCTCAGGTTTTGACTCCCACTTTTTTCCAGGGCACTCTTCTAGGATGGCTATAGACAATGGGAAGTTTCACGGCAACACAGAAGTTACAATTTAGATAACCACTGATGAGTATCATCCAGATATTAAAGTGGTATTTTCCATGTTACTGTTCTGATAATTTTGATGCAGCCTCACATCCCATAACATCCACAGCCCCCTGTTGAGCTGTATGATCTAACCAGTTACCGTGTCACGACAGTAAAATTCCTTCCAGATAACACCTCCCACAATCAGGACATCTTTGGCTTGTCAGGAAGATTTCATGGAGGTTCTACTTTTAATTATAG
This sequence comes from Falco naumanni, assembly GCF_017639655.2. NCBI lineage: Eukaryota > Metazoa > Chordata > Aves > Falconiformes > Falconidae > Falco > Falco naumanni. The sequence goes on from NC_054055.1 coordinate 47,376,808, forward strand.
TAGAGTTTTCTTTCCAAGTGACAGTTTTCTTTTTCAAGAGAAGGAAAGAGGACTGAAGATGGTCACTTCTCACTGGTGAGGGTGAGCTTTGGGACTTCTTCACAGCTAAAGGAGTTCTTGGAAAGACTGACAAGACCAAATAGAGGCCAGGGTTTTATTTAATGCTGGCACTTTTAAGTTAGCAATTGCAAGCTAATAAATTATGTGACTACTGTTGCTATGTAATACAGTAATCTTACCACTGCTGACAAGAGAAGAAAGGTGACCAGTAGAACACAGAAGACTAATTTTGAGTCCTTTTGTCTCCCTTGACCTGGATGTGGACACTCATTCAGCAGCTTGGATTCAAAATTTGAACAGAAGTGCACAACATCTATATGGAGAACTCACGGGCTTCCTGAGCAGACTACAAGAACACAGTGGCCCAACCAGCAGGCTGCAGGAAAGCACACCTTCCTCTATGAGTGGACCCCATAGAGTGAACCACCCTATGGACCAGACCTGGCCACAGGTTGCCTGTTGGACCATCCTGCTCCACCAATACCAGAGTGCCAAGTCTACCCTTCTCAAGAGTGATTAGAGTGAGTCAGTCTTTGACGAACATAAGCTACATGTATATCCACGTCGCTATGGATGTTCGAGTGTATTTAGAAAACTGACAACAAGCTGCAGTTAATCCCCTCAAAGGAAGAGCCAAGACTGCAGTAGATAAAACTGTGGATGGGACCAGTAGTTAGCAAAGCGAACCGTGGCAAGGACGTCAGTTAGCCGGGCTGTGAAGACTATGGCCTACCTGTAGAAAGCTGCAGAATCATATTAGAAATATGCAAAAAATGCTTCTTCATAATGAGTGGTTGGTGAAGACTTTGGACTGTAGCATAAGATGAAGGGAAAGAAAGCAAAGAGGCCATGAGAGATATTAAACAGAACATGTACTTGCAAGGGATGTCATCTCTACAGGTGCTTCTGTTCCAGGCACAGGAAGCTTGAAACTATGTACTAAAGGTCCTGGGACCATAAAAAAGTGACAAAGATGCAGCAGGACACCAATTTAATAGAAGGAAACCTAACTATTTGGAATAAAACAGCAGTAGCTGCAAACACATTTTGGGATGCACAGATACTGCAAGCATATAAAGTTATATATTTGACCAGCTACAGCATATTTAGTCTGATACTGTTTTTCACTGCTTTTAAGAACAGTAAATTGAAATATGCACAAAATTACACTGTCAGCATACAAAGAGATGATCGTTTTCATGAGGCATATTCCAGCATCGAGTGCATGCACTTCTGAATTAACGCACCAAAAGTTTCTTGCCTTTTATTTGTGATGTCCCTAACACAGGAGGATTTGTGACTATATATGGATGTGTAGAGAAGAGACTGCAACTGACATTTTGAGCAAAAACAAACAGAGCAAAGATAGGCATTACTGATTGTTCCAACAAACATCAGACAATTTTGCAATGCGTATAGCAAGGCTGAACTCTCTCCAGTTTTCAACTAGCTGTAGAAAACCATCCCACTCTAAAGCTTTCATCTTAGTTCTGAATTGGTTACTTCTTTTTTACATCACTGTCACTGTTTAACAATTACATGGGACCCCCCAGAAGAAAAAAGGTCAGACGTGTTTTTGTAATGCATCAAAATTACAAATGTTTTATTGGTAATTTAGTATGTTTACACTGTCTGAACCACAGAAGTTGCTATTTTAAGTGACCACAGAAAATGAAACATAGAACTCTATTACACAGCTATACAGTTTTAAAAAATCCTTTTAACATTACCTCAGTACATACAACATTCTCTTGCTAAGCCAACCGTGTGTTGGCAAGAGCTGTTCAGACACTGAAATGCCACAGCTCATAGCAGATGTTCCATAACCATCAGATTTTGCGTTTGATTCTCTGAGGTGTAGTACCAGTGTATAGTTCAGTCCGCCCAGTCTGAAATACCCTTTCCTAACTCCGAGAGCTGTGTGCCAGCAGAATTCAGAGCAGCTGGGGAAGCAAAATCTAACTACTATCTGAAGGCCAAAACACAGAGATACGATGTAGTTTCTTACAAGTTTATTTTTTTTTCATCTTGAGGCAGTACGTGTCAACTTTTCAGACCATTAAGACAGATAATTCTTATTTTGTCACACCACTCTGGGCAAGCATGTCAAAATTGAACTCCTATAAAGATGCATGTGCCTCTCTGCAGTTGTTCTGCTACCTGTGATCCCATTTGAGACTTACAGAGCTTTAGACTAGCTGGTTTACCCCATGAGCTGATTTTATCCACTTTTCTTAACTTTTCTAAACAACTCCTTTGTCAAAAAAAAAACAACAAAAAAAAAAACAAAACAAAAAATCCCCCAAAAAACCCAAAAAAACTTAGCTTTTTTTTATTCAGATAGCAAATGCCAGCTAGGTTTTTTTTAAGAGCTATGGCTGTGCCCTAATTCTGCTCCAACTGAACTGAATGGTTAAATATTCATCGATTTCAGTAAATGGAGGAACAGACCCTGTACTGAGTACTTTAGAAAATGTCTGTGTTGAGTATTAAGAGATTTAATGTTAGCCAGAACTGTATAAGAGCAGAAGTTTTGAAAAATTTTATTACAGGAAATGAAAGCTTCAGTAAAAATACTGCTATGAAAAATACCGCAAAGAAGACAAAAAATGTGCTAATACATATATATTAACTCCCCAAAAGTGGGCAGTATATACGGTCTTTATTTGAAAAACCTAAATGTCTGACCTAGCAGGACTTGTCTTAACAAAGAGTTAGTCCAGGAAAAAACAAAAAATATGTTACACAATTGCCAGTACAAAGCTATATTTTAAATAAAAATAACAGTAATATACATGTACAATATTGTAATGATATAACTTGATGAAAATAACACTGATCAGTATCAGACATAGGATTTAGCTGATTATCCACCCTGAAGAGATAAAATGCGTTTCACAGAAATAGACGCAGGTAGGGTGAAGTGAAGCGATATTCATGGCTTGCCATGTGAAAGTTACGGTAAAAATGTAAAGAACAAAACTTTACATAGATTTATATTTAAAATAGTTCAAGCATTGTAGCAGTTGGGTGCACGTGCTACAGAAAGATGGTAACAGCAACCTAACAGCAGACACCACACACACTTGCACACATATTCCCACACACAAACACACATGTGCCCATGCTCAAATGCATGTGCATAGGTCCTCAGCTTGATTATACAAGCATATACTTACTAGCTTTTGATGGGGGCAACACCAGGAATGGGGTTCACCTCTCCTGTTTTTAGCTGTCTGCAAGGTAGCTGTAGCTACCTAAAGTCAGATGACATGAAACCCATCTAAGGTAACATCAGCTGAATATTTTAAGGAAAACTGGTTTCATCCTAAGCGTATTTAAGGCACTTTATTAAAAAATCTGAAGTTAATCAAGGCTGGGAAAAAAAGGTAAAAATTCTTACATGTGAAATTTGGAAATTTAAAAAGAAAAATTCCTGAGTTTTGATAAATATTTTTATTATAATAAAATACCATGCCTATAGAAAACGTCTTTTATAAAAGCATGTTACATGACATTTTTTCTTGAATGTCTCATGCCTTAGTGCATGAAATACGTTAATAAGTCTTTGGGGACATTGTAACAAATTAATAGGAAATGAAAAGCCAAAAAATGACCTGCCATGTATGTACAAAACATGTATTGCTCCTGGCAACACACATCATGTTTACTACAGGCGTCTTTATCTTTCTGTTTTCTTAAAGGGTCCTGCCCATATTTTAATATTTTATAATTAATTACGCTTCTCTGACTATTTACAGAAGCAGAAACTAATCACACATCTTAAGCCCATAAATATGGAACTACAAAAGTAGAACATATTTTAAAACAGTATGAAGATGAGTATGCTACATAGTACTGTTCTCTAGAAGTACAGTTCATGAATTATTTTCTTTATGAATGTTTAAACGTAAATGAAAATAGAAGTTCAAATTTTCCCTCTGTTTTCCTTGGTTACATTTTTTCCACCTGCTATTTCTAAAGGATCTTGCCCCAAGACAGTATTTGGATTGCAAAAAGAGTTGTAAATTGTTTCAAAAGTATCTTGAGTAAAGAACCGTCAGACTTTTGAATGCCCACTGGTTACATTGGGTATAATCAATTCATGTTCAGTTAAAAATATCTCATTTCCAGTACTAGCCACCACTTGCATGGTTATAATAGTATAGTGTTTGCTTTTGGTGTGTTTTTGCTGCCATTAAATGCAAATAACCTGGAAATGGTGAAATGGACCATACCCTAAGTGCAGCCAAATGCACTGAACGTGAACAGTGGTCACAGAACGGCATTTAGAGAGGCCTTGGGAGGTTCCTTCTAACAATAATAGGTTAAAAAAAAAACCATTAGAGTGAAATATACTTTTGACTTGACTGCATCCTTTAATATTTTTATTAGCTACCTCTTATAACACACCTGATAAAAATTCTACTTTTTTACATTTAAACTTCTATTACAAAGTACTTAATGTTTTATTTTTAAAAAACCACAATAGTGATGGTGGTTAATCTGCTTTATAAAAGATAATACATTGAGTTATATAGAATAATGGCTTTGATCCAATTAACATTATATTATACTGCTTGGTAATTACTGTGACTTCAGTTCCTACAACTTTTCTAGCAAATACAAATGATAGTTTAATGTACAGGAAGTGGGGATAATTTAGAAGTGCTGATTCAGAAGTATTCAAGTGCTAACAATGACTTGTTCTTTCTACACTTTTCTTCATGTTCCATAAATGACACTTTTATAAATGGCTGTGATTTTCAACATGACAGAGTTTTGGGGCAATTATTTTTTTTTAATGTTCTTTTTTTTTTGTGCAAACACAAACCTAGATTTTTCTAAACATTACCATCTCATTAAAAGTAATTGCCACTTTTACGTAAAAAGGCACCAGCATTAATGTAAGAGAATATACCTTTTATGCTTGTTTTATGAAGAGCTGTACTTGTTACTGGAACGGAAATTATCATATCCGTGATCATTAGCTTTGAACTTTAAACAGGACTGCCTTTCCTCCAGCGACAACAGATCTTTGGATTGGCACCAGCAACACAAGCATGACTGTTAAAATAAAAGGAATAAACATTTTACATCATTTTGTTTTGCACATGTGGCAAAATGCACTGAAAAGCTGCCCTTCCTCAGTGGTACAGTAGGAAATGGCAAATGTGCAAGCTGCCATTTGGGGATTACAGAGTAAGCAAAGAAACAAGGTTAAGTTCTGCATTGCTCAGGTGGCCACTAACTACTGGGATGCCCCACTAGTAACCCAAGTGCTGGAGGGCAGGAAGAGTTATATTGAGTTATAAATAATAAATACCGCTTCCGAGTCTGGTCTGCAATTCTAAATGCATCTGAAAATAAAATTATGACTCCTTCCTCTGATAATCTTTCTTAGAAAAAATGTACGCACCGTAATCTGTACTTTCTAAGCTAGATGCTGCTATTGATGTTTTTTGAGGGCGAGAAATGAGAACTGAAGTAGGAGAATGGTGAAAACCTATATACAGTTCATAAATTTACGAGATGTACTGCAGACCTTTTGCTGATGCTACTGACTGGCCTTTGGGTGATGGAAGTCCATCTGGGATCCCGCACACCCACTTGTTTCCATGCTCAGGATGCTAGAGAACTATTCTGTGCTCTCAGCTCCAGTGACTCCTTCAGGGGGCCAACAATGTCGACAGGGAAGAGGAGACAAGACACTAAGGCCTCTGCAACATGTGCTCTTCTCATGATTATGTGGGAAATCCCCCAGCGCTATGAGATGGAGAGCTGACTGGCTTCTGATGAGAAAATATTGCCAGTAAGGAATTTATACAGCCGGGCACTAGGCTTAGCAGTGGCCGATGGTTAAATGCTTGGCAAGAAAAGAAAAATCTAAGAATTTGTGGTAGACAATGTAAGAACCCTGATACAGTGTCTGAAGACAGTAAGGGGGCACAAAACACCCAGATTTGGACATTTTCCCAGAAGACATGAGGGCTGACGGACTGACGGGCTGCAATCCAGAGCCTCAAATCCTGCATGGAGAATTAGTGCCCAGGACTATTCATTCAAACCAAGGCAAAACTATGAACAGGTCTAGGCCTTTCTCACAAAATGTTGGCATTCGAAAGGGATGTGTGGATACTTCTGCTCTCTCATTGTATGAACGCCTACCGATTTAAGCGCTCAGTCAGGACAAGGGACACAGGGTCAGCACTGTCCTGCTGGGTGGCAGAGGGTAAGGCTACGGGAATCTCTGCAGGGCAGTCCGAGGCTGCTCCGTCAGTGCTCTTGAAGTGGCTGGGTGCCAGCTCCGGTCAGGAAGTGATGCAGCACTGATTTTAGCATGCTGCCAAGAGGGTTTATCGTACACCACTCTCTTTTGCTTTCTCTTTTTGTCCCTATGAATCCTTAATTCCTTTCTATGGAGCTTCAGCAGGAGAGGGAGAGAACGTCTACCACAACCCAGCTAAAATTTAAAGTAAATATAACGACCATTTAAAACACTTTGTGAGTATTAAGGGATGAATTGTACTGCTTACATGATCTTTTAACTAGAGGAGCAGCTTCCAGCAGCCTCTTACCTTAAAGCAGTTTTGGAATCTTTTGCTCACCAAATACAGAGCTATTGGATTGATGCAGGAATTCAGCGAAGCCATGTTAATACCAATGTAGTCCATCACAAGAAAAAAGCTGTGTGGAAATTAAAGGGAGACAGTTGTCATTTTCTCTGAAAAGGCTTAGTAGAGGTTCACAACAATGAAAATTGGACTCAGCTTCATTCAACCAAGACTAACTGTTGAATGTCACAGTAAAGGGGCTTGTATCAACGGGATTAACTCATGGAGGTATCAGTCGTGCTCAAAAGTAACATTTGAATCAGTAGACCATTCTCATGAAAGTCATTTCAGAAGATGCAATCATCTTAAATTGTGGAACTAAACATTCACAAGATTTTCTTCACATATGTAATCCTAGCTGTTCTGTTGAGAGGGAAAACAAGGACAGAAATTCCCCCTCCAGCCTCGTAACCTCACAAGAGAGTAGGACAGTCCCAAAAGGGATCAGGAGGAAGACAGGGCAAATGGAGATTCCATTTTCTGACTCTGCTAGTGGAGTGAACCCAGAGTGTCCTGGATGGAGAAGCAGGGAGAATGGTCAGACACACTGAGTAAGCTAGTTCATTAGAAAATCCAAATATGCTTATGGAGATTGTCAGCAGCACACAGGCATTTTATTTTTGCAGTCTTACCTTAAAAGTTCACATCTGTTGGGGTCCTTCTGATCATAAATAGTGAGTTTCAATATTCTGCTTAGGTGAAGTGGGAGCCAACACAAAGCAAAAACAAGTACCAGACAGAACACAGTTTTGGCCACCTCACGTCTCTAAAGAAGAAAATTGGACAGAACAGTGTTATAGTTTCTGTCTCTCTCCCTCTCTCAGTTGTTGTCTTCTAATACCCAAATGTTTAACCAACAAAATAAAAACCCTGCCAAAATAGGAGTTACAAGAACACCAAATACCTTATTTTCTTGGGAAACATACTTAATCTTTTCTACTGTTTTAGACTGTGTTGCACTGATTCTTTGTATCTCTAATTTTAAAAAGTATGAGTAATAATATGAAAAACCAAGGACACGAAAAGAGTCATTTAAATTAAAATGAAGAACATGTTAATCTCCCCCTTCACTTTCCAATACCAGCTTGTTTTCAATTGCATTTTCTTGTGCTTCAATGTCAGGTCTTATTTTAAATGTCCCAAGAGATTTCAATTACAAAGATGTAAGAGGAAAGGGGCAAAAATATACATTATAGTACAAATTTAGTTTAATTCTAGTGACATATGATGTTTGCATCTGGTGCACTACTAACTTGGAATGTATTTTGGAATGCGTTTTGTTCTGTTAACATATACTGCTAACCTCACTACAGTTCAGCATGAAATTGCTTCAAATTTTATAGCGCCAACTTCTAGATAACAAAACATTACAAAAAATCCAGCACACACACAGACACACACAGACACACACAGACACACACACACGAGTTCAGCAGCATCACTGCTAGGAAACTTCTTCTTACTCGTGATCTTGAAGTCATCATACAAGAACAGAATAATGATGTGGCAGTACATCAGTAAAGGTATTACTCTCATCTTCTCTACAGTCAGTGGAGTTATCAGGGATAATTTTTTACCTGCTTTAAGTGGTCATTTAAAGCAATCTGCATCCCGCTTTTCTTTCGTAACATCTCACAGGTCATAAGAGTATAGAAGAATGCTGTGATAGCCAGTGGCAAACAGAAGTAAAAGCTAAACAGCCACCAGTCTTTAGCTTGCTTGTAAAACTAGAAGGAAAACAAAAGCAAAAACATTGTTAGGAGTTGAATGCTGAGAATTTTAGAAAGTATGCTATAACTAGTTGGTCAGTCTGCCCTGAAAAGCACCTCGATAAGGTGTACATTACAGGTGAGAAAACAGGACAAGACAGTAATATGCCCAAGGCCCACAAAAAGACAAAAGTTCCTGAAAGCTCTTCTTTTTTAACGTATATACTTCAGAAATTTTTCAGTATTTCAGCTAAAGAGTATATTCACCTTCATTCCATATACACTTGTGCACACTACAATCGACACAACACTGAGAAGATCCAAGGAACTCTTCCGGAGATTTTATAAATGTCAGTGTCTTACCATCATAAAGGATGTTTTCTGCGTGGGGTGAAGCAGGCAGATTCTAAGATCCTTTCCTCTGTACTCCATCGTAATCATGTCAAATGCGATAGCTTCTGGAACAGCCAGTATCACTGATATAACCCAGATCAGTACAATTTCAACAGCAGTCCACTTCGGCACGCCAATTCCTTTAATGCGACTCCAAGAAGCAACTGCTCGGTACCTGAAGCAACAGCACATATTTGCAAATTAAAAATATGAGAAAACCCACCTGATTTAACTGGCTTAAACTCAGCTTATTTGTACTGTCTCAGCTGAGTGGCAAGGTGAATTTGAATCAATGCCTGTACTGAAAAGAAATTATAGAGTTTGATAAAAAAATGGTTCTCACCTATCTATACTGAGGGCACACAAACTCAACACTGTGATGCCCACTGATGCCTTCTGAATGAAGGGTACTAACTTGCACATTTCGACACCAAAGGGCCAGTCCTCTGCAAGCAGCTGTGAAAAGAAAACAACAATTAGAAATGGCCCATGTTTAAAAAATAATTCCCAAAGCTAAAACATGGACTTTTGTCTTGATTGTTTTTCTTTTCCACTGTGCAAAACTTAGGAAGAACCTTTTCACAAGGGAGTCTTCAAGGCATGTGTCCTAAAAACTAGGCAGCAGCTTTAGAGCCGGTCCCTAGTTGGGCAAGAACATGCATAAAGGCTCAGTCCCAGCTTAAGCCCTGCGAACTCCACTTGTTTTGCCTCTAACTTCACCACCTCCGTGGTTCTGGTAAAAAATGACTGAGCAGGTGAGTATTTCCCTTGTCATTGGCTTTACCTGCCTTGAGGTTTCACTGTTTTTCTTACACGTTCCAAGTAACTCTCAATTTACTAGAAATACAGAAGATTACTTAAGGTTTATCAGAACAGGGACAAAGTCAATAAGTGCACATTTGTGGTGGGGTTAATCTGAAGTTTGGGTGTCCAGGATCCTCAGATGAGAAGTCAGACAACCCCAGCGAGAAATTTATCCCGTAGTTTTTAGCTGACCATCCAATAACAAAAGTAGGGACCCACCAGACACTCAGGGAGCCATAACAGCTGGTTTTATCTGAATGTTTTGCAGCAGATAAGGACAGATCAGATTAATCCCTCACTGAAGATCTTTAATGGCCAGTTTTCCTATGATTCTATATTACAATACCGAAAGGTCTATCTGCACAATCAGTATACCTATACATGCTATGGAATAAAGAAAACGGCACAATGAACTTCAGATTGGTTCAGCTGTGCTTTAGGTCATACACTTCACTGGAAATCTTCTGTCAAATCCCCAGTGGTACATTTCAGCAGATTTAGGGGACAAGACCCACTGGACGCAGAAAGCACCTTCTTCACAGCTGACACTATGAACTGTAGCTTCAGTTCAGAAACATTTAATCTTTGTGTGCTGTTAAGAGCTGCTCTAATGGCTCAAATACACGACAGCAGCAGCCAAATCTTCCAGTTCATCATAAAAACAAGACTCTCCAGAACAGGGGATATGCCAAGAAATAGTCACAATTGTTATATACAAAAGTAAACTTTCTGAGTTTCTGTAATTAGTTACATTATCTAAGCCCATCTCTGTTTTTCATAACTTTCTTCAAATGAGGCCTTTGGATCTGTCGCAGACATAGGGCTACAAAATATAAAAGGAGTGGAAAGAAGAACGATAACTACCCAAAAGAGTTTGCAATCTCTCTCCCATGACTCGGGTCTCCTCAGACATCTCATTTAACAGGGATGTGAGAAAAGAAGTAGATCATCATACTGTATAGATTCTGCTGGGGACCAAAATGATTGAAGACAGCCACAGAGTTGCACACGTCGGTTTGGCTCAGCAAAGTCCTTAAGCACACATACATGTGCTTCCAAGTATAAACAGCTATATGATCCACAACAGTTGTTGAAAAGCCCTGACACAATTTAAGTATCACTTTAACACAAAGGAAGTTAAGTACATTTTGTGACTACGTGCTTTTGGAAATCCCCATGAAGTGCCCACCAGTAGTTTCAGACACCAGAACACCTTCAAAAATCTGCTTTAGTCCTGTGGTGAAATGGGGTCTTTAAAAAACCAGCAGTAACTGTAACATGGTCCAGCTTTGATCTATTTCTTCAGTGGTCTACTTAAGTAAGACAAAGAGTATAATGCTTCTGCAGAAATGAAGCAGAAAGATAAATTGTAAGGAATTATGTTTCTTGAGAATTTTATGGAAAGTAATAAAGCAGAGGAAGTAGGGATGAGGTTGTAATAACCATACGGTATCTTTTGCTTATGCGATGTGGGAAAATAACTCAGTCTGTAATTAAAGTATTTTCAGTAAAGCCTCTCCCCAAGACTTCTCTTGAATTGCTGTAAGGGGGTGATAGTAACAAACTACTATTAAAATCGCACTGTGAATAATTACAGGTGTTCTAAATGTACACTCCTCAGTATCAACTGACACCTGGACTAATTTAATATGTATCAGTCAGTCAGTGAACCTCCAGCCTACCACACCTAGTTGCTATAGAAATCAAGGACTGGGTAGCAAGAACATTGCATACTTGTTTATAGTTATCTATTGTGTACTGTACACGCGTATATATGAAACCAGAGATGACTCATTAAAAAAGCACCTCAAAATTCAAGGGTGATTTTTTTTTCTTCATTTAAATAAAATTCAGAACTTTGGTCAGATTTCTCTTGGCAGTTTCTGTTGAAGACTTTTAGCTGCAACAAGCTGGTGTACGTGCATGACTTCCCTAAAATCACAATGGTTCAGCCACACACTGGAGATTTCCATGAACTAATACTTATCTCTCAGGTGCAGACAGTCACACCTGTGCCCCAAGCTGACTGGATTTGAGCCAGCTCCAGCTTGGGAGCCATATGGCTGGATTATAATGGGGCTGCACATGAGTGAATGCAGCCTACTGAGAAAAACAGTGCACGATCTTGAGTTTAGCATAAAATCAAAATACTACTTGCATCCAGACAGCTTAAATCAGGGGCAGAATGGACACACAGCTGTCTGCAATGGATTGGAAAAACATGGCCTTTATCTCTTGCAGCTGATGTATTGTGAAATTTGAGCATTTTAATGCATGAGTCACAAGATTCTCTATCACAGTACTGCAAGTGGTTAATGATATGCTTTGCAGCAAAAGCTTGAAAACATTAAGAAAGTAAAAGGAAAAAAGCAGAACGTTTTAACTGCTGAAATATGCTTCTTTGTTTTTCCTCAGTACTGCCATCTCCTCAAAACACTGCCTTAAAGTCCAGTGAAAAGCCACTGTATTCAGAGCATCATATTTGCAGACAAGAGCAATGATTATTCTCAGCAAAGTATAGATGTAGTCTAATGCAATTTTGTATGGATAAAACAATTTTCTTACGATTCACAATAAGGTATCTGCACAAAGGCATCTGCCATTTTACAAATGACAAATGACTTAGAGCCATGAGATACTGCCAAGTGGCAGCAAAGAGAAAAATAATGTTGCGTTTTCATCAGCAAAATGCCAAGATAAGTCTACCATTGGCTGTATTCCGAGTGACCTTTTCCAATGTTTTACAATCACTTACTTTACATAGGCAAAGTTTTAACTGCTAAGCCACAGAACTGTGATGAAGATGAAATAGAACGAAAAGAAAGGCAACATATTACAGAATGAAGTGAAATCATACTTAAAAGAACCGGTACATCTGATCCACTCCTAGCCAACACTTTTCTCAGAACCAGACACAGATCTGAGCTGAAATTGATATGAACGCTGCACAGCTATGAAAGTAGTCCCATCCCAAGGGATGCTGTGACTCAGAGACACACCTGTGAAACACAATTCCTGCCCTGCTTCCTCTTGGTTGTGCAAGGACAGAAAGATGTTCATCATCTGCTGCTGGAATATACCAGCACACGAGCACGATCTCCTGCTTTCAGTGGCTCAGCAGCTGTGGCCACCAGCCAGAAGGTTAATGCCACAGCTCCAACCCACTGCTGTTGACTTTCTGCAGTCAGGCATGAAGAAGTAGCAAAGCGCGCACTTGATTTACGTCAGCATCCCAGTCCCGAGCAAAGAATGCACAGGGAGCGCAGAGCAGGAACCTGTACTCCCTCCTAGCTGTGCGCTCACAGCAAGCCCCATCCACAGGAATGACAGGACTCAATTTTCATCATTATGAAATGCAGAGTTATGTGGGAAAACAGACACGCAACTGTATATCTAATTCAATGTATCTGTGAAATGACCGGCAGATTTTCACCCAATACTTTTAAGACAGGGAGGTCATGAAAGTATTTTTCAGTATTCCATAGGACCAAATATTGTTCAAAACAGGAAATTTGCCCAGGAAATTAAGCTTATGGTCAGGGATAAGTCAGACAACATTAAAAAACTTACTAATATTTAATAGCAATTACGATGTCAGGGTAGGCATCTTCCCTCTAGACAAGAAAATATATCCCGCTTCCTAGTTAGGCTAAGAATGTTTTACTAATCTATCCAATAAACATTGTAAATTTTAATATAAGGCATGAAATTATTTTCTTTTCCTGTGTCTTTTAATAGTAATTCCTGCTTAGAAACCTCATTTTTTTAAAAACAACAACTTACTTAAGATCAAATAATATCATATAGTCATCTTGAAAATGACAGAAACCTTATAATGTGTTGTCAAAGTAAAAGATTTCTGCAATTTCACAATCCCAGTGAAAGGACTGCGTGAAAAGTAATCATAAACAAAGACGTGCTGCTGTCAGATTCAGAAGCAATAAAGAAAGACGTGCTGCTGTCAGATTCAGAAGCAATAAAGAAAGACGTGCTGCTGTCAGATTCAGAAGCAAAAAAACCCAAACAAGACTCAAACTTGTTTTGAAAGTTGTCACATGCATCTTTTAAGTGAATGTATACATAACAAATGTATATGCAATGAAAAACTATTCTAAATTTACAAATCTATACTGACATCATGATGGAGATCCATCTTGAAAACTATGTGTGTACTTTTAACAACATAAAGACATTTCCAGTACCCCATGTATTTATTAGGCTTCAGAGTAGACTTGTTCCCACCTAACTACAGAACAAAGTTACCCACCATTGCCTGTAGAGTCTAGCCAGGTTCCTCCACTGGCTACTCAGATCTTTCCTAAGTGCCTATGAGCTGCATTAGTTGACCATAAAGGGTTCCTAAGCAAAACAGACTTCTAGCTTAATATGGTCAGAAACAAATCAACTCTGTGTAAACAATTCTGAGATTAACTTTGTAAAACCTCCAGTAAGTGGTTCAGATGTTGAAAGAAAGGAAATAATGGAATTCTCCCAATAAAATGGCTGTTATCTTTAACATCAGACAGAGCAGTGTAATATGGAATAACAAACACCTTGACTTTTTTTGAAAGTTAGGAAAAGATTGGCTTTATGATGAACGATGCATGCCCTATAGGTGCTTGCATTACAAGAGTCAGTAAGGTCATCACAGACATTTCCATGGAAATAACTGCCTTTTTTAGAGCACAGCCGGATTAACAAAGGGGCCAGTTTGTGTCTGCACTGGATGCACAGTCCTGAATCTGGTCTTTCTTATATTATACAATGTTAACTATATTTTTTATGTAATCCCCAAAACATAATACTGAAAAAAATCACTGCCTACAAAGCTGACTTTGGCGTTCAGTCATCTGCTTGGATAAAGTCCAGTTTTTATTCCTTCCCTGGATATTTTTTTCTCTGCTCTTCCATTGTGTTCTGAGATGAAGGAACCTGTGGCAGTATTTCCCAGATATATATTCTTCCTCAGTCATCTGTGTCATAGCAAGTTGATAGAGTTCAGAAAGCCGCACAAGAGTGTACAGAGGATAGGCTGTTCCTCCTGTTACAAATCCATTAGAACATGACAATAAATTGGATTTAACATTAAGAGAACACTAAAAAATAAGAGAGAGGGGTGTTGTCTATATATCAGAAGAGAAAGCATGTTTTATATTATTTGATTATGGTTTTTTTAAGTCTATGTTTCTAATTCATTACACATATAATCATGAGAAGCAAAGCTAACATAATTTTAGAATTGCTAATCCTGATGTTGTTTTGGTGTCTTACACGTGGGAGTTACCAACTGAAACTAAGCATAAGCCTTCCAGAACTGCAGACCTGTATTGTCAGGAGTACAAGCTGCCACTGTCCTGCCTTCCAAAGATTAAGTGCAGAGAAGGACATAAAAAGCTCACTACTGAGCTGTCTACCTACTCTATCCTTCTGCTCCTCATGGCCACACCTTTAATTGCTGCTTGCATCCTCAAATTAACAAAGACATGCTTGCTTACAGCTATTTAGTGAAGCAGTTGACCAGGCATAGGACCACCCTCATGTCCAATTAGTAGCAATTCTGCAAACTATATACCCTGCCACAACCATTTTGTACTGCTGAATTGTCTAATTCCCACTCCGCAGTATGGCCAAAGCCAGATTGTTTACCAGGACCCTGAACACCAGGAAGGTCTTCCAGGTTCTGTATGCTGGAACTGAACACCCCTCAAGCCCTCATTTCATACCGTTTCCTGACTGTGTGACAGATTCCAATACTTTCCATTTTCTACCGAATGTATTGATTGATACTCAAATTTATCAAGTGCAATGGACTAATTAGCATCTTATACATTGGACTGCATTTGCCTCACAATCTAGGTAACACCTGCTTTTCTTTAGATACCCTGGATTTTTTCATTTGTACATTTTTTTCAGCTACTTACATATTCACATAACATAAATAGATGCACGGGCTATCTTTTGCAGTTATCACTTTTAATGCCTAATAAAATGCTGCTCCTAGTGTGAATTCTGAGCTCTCCCTTATGGGTCTGTCTGGAAAGCATTCACAGACACTTTCACACTTTCTACCACAAGTGTTGTTGAGTAAACTGCTGGCATTTTTTTAAGATTACAAATTCTTTCACACTTTTTCATGCAGCTGCCTAACTGAGGATCTGGTAGCAATTCTGAAGATCTGTTTCATCCAGCTTTAAATTGTTTCAAATTGCCAGTTACAACTGTAAAGTATACTTGATTTACAAACCAAGCCTTTGCTAGCCTTTGTCCTCCCATACTGCTGGGTGATTATAGCCAGCTTTTGCCTGCATTACTGCATTCTCCCTCTTGCGGGTGGAATTAAATGGGATGCAGAGTTCGCAAAAAGTTATCATCAACGCAAACTGCACTCAAACTTTTAATTTTGATGAAATAAACACCATATCTAATATTTGTTTTGCTGGGGTTTTTAACTTACATTTATTTAAAAGTCCTGTTTTAAACCAGCAAGTAAGTATTTCACTCACTATTTTAAGGGATGATATAAATTTAATATGGGCTCTTCAGAAAGATGAGTAGCTGTGTGAGAGACTTAGCACCTGACAGCTATTGCTTAGCTCCTAGATTATCAATAGTAGAATAAAAATCCTGGATTTGCAGGTGGTATAATATTTATCAGTTTGCAATCTGACCTTTTATTCCTCCTACTCCAACCTACTCATAATGATACAATTGATGTTATTCAATCAGGGTAAGGGCTGTACTATATTATTGTATGTTATCATTAATTTACTTTTGAAATAGTTCCATTGGATTGCAAAGTCTTGTACTGAGCAGCTGTTATTGGATTAATCTTTTTGATTTTTCTGAGAACAGATAAAAAAAGCTCAATACCTTCTTTTACAAAAATACGTTTTTTTCAAAAGAGTTTAAAGTATCTCTTTTTCAGATAAGTACATATCTCTCACAAAAGCTACAATAAACGTATTGTATGGAGAATACTGAAACTCCAAATCAAAGAACTCTCGTGCAAGTCAAATTATCCAGCTCATCAATTTAACACAGTCATGATGCTTCCTGCTTCCTAACACTTTAACACTTTAAACAAGAAAGATACAGGATTCTCTCATTTCTGCAGCTTCTGGGCGTAATCACTTACGGATACGGAAGACTAAATTCAAAACCCATCTCTTTAGCGTGGTCTTCCAAAGCTAAAGCAATAAACCCCCGCGTTTAAAAACATGCCTGTGAAGCAAGGAGAAGATGATAGATGAAGGCTCTGGTGTTCAGTTTACGCACTAACTGATGGGTGCTCAGGGACCCCGACTGTCACCCTCCAAGGCAGCAGGCGCCTTGCTACTTTCAGCATCCTGCCCAAGAGTGCCGATCGGAACTAGAGGCTGGATCCAACTGCCCAGCAAATTCTTGAAGGGCAAAGGGACCGCACCAGCTGGGCAGACACGAGGCCGTAACCCCTTCCGTGGAAGCCTCACCACGCCGACGGGCAGCGCAAAGCCAGTGCCGACGCTGCAGGCGCGGCTCGCCCCCGCCGGCACGGGGAGAGGGTGCGCAACTCGGCGTCCCGCCGCACGACCGCGCAGCCTGCGAGGGCTGATGCCGCTCGCTCAGTTCAATGGTCTTGGCTCCTCCTGAACAACAGCGACCACACGGGCCCGTGTCACGTTTTATGGCCGCTCCGGCCCCGCTGCGGCGGAGGACCCGCGCGGTACCCACGGGCGGGGGTCCGCTGTGCCTCCCCTCCATCCCTCTGGGAAAAGTTGGGAAGCGGCAAATCCACCGCGCGTTTCTCTATCTCCCGTATTGCCGTTATCCCTGGGACAGCACCTGTTTCCAGGTGCCTTACGGGGGCTGGCCACCTCCACCTCTGCTCCATTCCCAGCCCGGAGCGCGGAGAGGGCTGGGACCGGGGCGCCAAGAGCGTGCCGCTGGGGAAAACGGGGACAACAAGGACAAGGTCTGAGCGGAATGTCGCCTGCCGGCGGGTTTGCTGCCATGGGGTGAAGCCCCCGGTGTCTGCCGGGCAGGGACGGGGCGCGTTTCCCCGCAGCACCCGCGGCGGAGCCGGCTGTCGGCCGGGAGCCGGCGGGCAGCACCGGGAAGAGCCCGCCGACCACCCGCGCCCGCCCGCGGCCCCGGCCCCCCTCACCTTGTAGACGTTGATGGGGATGTCGATGATGATGTGGAGCAGGTCGCCCAGGGCCAGGCTGGCGATCAGGATGTTGGGACCGTTCCTCATGCACTTGTTCTTGTAGATGATCCGCAGCAGCGTGGAGTTGCCGATGATGCCCAGGACGAAGACGAGGCAGGACACCACCGTGTTGATGTACTTGAAAGTCTCCTTGATCTCCGTCTGCCCCGTGCACATGGGCGGCGAGGCCGAGCGCGGCCGCCCGCCGCCCGCCCCCCCGCCCTTGGGCAGCGCGGCCGGACGGGAGGCGTTGGGCTCGGCGCCCCGTAGCGCGGGGGTCCCGGCCGTGGCGGGGGCGGCGTCGGCCGCTGCCGGCGGGCCCTGCTGGCCCGGGCCCGGCGGGCGCAGGGAGCCCTGGCCCTCGGCGGCGGCGCGGCAGCTGAGGAGCAGGAGCAGGAAGGCGGGCAGCCGCCGCGGCCGGGCGGCGGGCATGGCGCTGCGACACGGCCGATCCCCCGCCGGGCGCCCGCCGCCGTCAGCGCCGACCTGCGCGGAGAGAGGGGTCAGCGCGTCAGCTGTGGGGACACCGCGCCCTGCCGGCCGCCGCCGCTCCCGCCGCCCGGCGACGGAGCCGGGGCGCTGCCTGCCGCCGGACGGGGACGGGCGGCGGGGCGGCCGGCGGAGCAGCGCCGGGACGAAAACCTGCGCGGCGGCCGGGGCGGGAGGTCCCCTCAGACCGGACCTGCGAGGCGTCGCCCCCGCTGCCCGCCGCGCAGAGCGCGCCTCTCGCCCTCACCTCGCCCAGCGAAGCCGAGCCGGTGCTCCCCGCCCGCCGCCTGCGGGGCTCTGCCTGCCGAGCGAGGGAAACGCGCTCCGCCGGTCGCCGCGCTCCGCGCCCCGGCTGGCTGCCCCCTCCCGGGGCCGGCTGCCGCCGCTGGCCGGCGATGGGCGCCCCGGGCCGCGGAGGCGGGAGGAACGGGCGCCTGCGGCGGGACCCGGCGGCCGTCAGCCGTGCACCAAACCCCGTGCCTAAAGCCGCGCCAGCGGCGCCGGGCCCCCCCCCTTTTCTAAAACATTCAACCGCATCTGGCCCATCAGTCACGGCCAGACCCCACCCGCGCCCTCCTCCCCCCGCCCCGCCGCCCAGCCCGGCCCAGCCCCTCCGCCCGCCGCAGTCCGCCGGTGCCCCCCGCCGCGGCGCTGCGAGCCCGGCCCCCGCCCGGCCATCTGCCCCGCCACCTGCCCGCTGCGGGTTGGCTGCGGCAGCCTCGAGAAGTCATTCGGCGGGGTGTGAAACAGTTTTCTTGGGCCAGAAGGGCTGTTAGCAAGAGGGTTTGGCGCTGTTAGAGGTCGCCTGCCGGGAGCAAGAGGGCTTTCCCAGCTCTCCTCTCCGAGAGGCGCTCCCCGCCGGTGGGCACGGGGCTATCCCCGCAGCCAGCCCCTGCCCGCCCCCCGCACACATGCTGGAGAAGCTGCTTGCGCAGCACCGACGAGATCAGTTGCACGTTTTAAAGCGCTTCGCAAACCGCGGTGCTTTGGGCACTCTTTTTGCTGTCAGAAAGTGTATTCTGCCTGTTGCGGCGTTGCAGCGCTCCGGCTCGGTGACCTGGGTGCCGCCTTGGGCAGCCTTGGCCATGCATCTGATCTCAGCCAGCTCCTTCCAGCCCTTGCGCCCTTCGGTGAAGGTTAAAGGAAGGAGCAAGGAGATTTGCACAGGATTCTGTGGAGACCAGGAACAGCCTTTGAGGGTCAGAAACAATTGCACGTCTAACTGAAAAGAGTTGAATTTAAAGCTGTTTTACAGCATCTCTACGGACATCTCCCTGATCTTCATTTTAAACCGTGCTGGAAGCTAAATCATATGCAGAACATGAATGTATAAATGTTTCGTTACAGAACTGACCCGCTCACCTATGTTATTGACATACCCGTAGGGGCAAACACTGAAAACCAAACCATTCTTTCAAAAATTGGTCGTCTGATCCATCTCATCTTTCCAGCATCTGCTAATGTCTTGAGCTACTGTAGCAGACAGCCTTTTCTCGTCCTCATTTAGCTTCCTCTTCACATCTCCATCTTTGTTTAAAAGTCTGCTGTATCAAGCACCTTTCCCATTTAATCATTCTTGATCCACTTCCTAATGTAGCCAGCACACTCGGTTTTCTTCCCCATTTTATGTTGCAGTGTTTGTGAAAGGCACCACAGTCACTTCTGTGTGAAGGTAGCTGGAGGTTCATTGCACTCCAGTCAGACAACTGAATTTTTCAGGTTCAGGCTTTTCCAGATCATGTTTTGCAGCAGGAGTCCTTTGGCAGCACCAGGACCAATCCCTCTCCCAATGACAAAAGTGTTAACATTGAATTAACCCTATAGTATTCTGAGCCCTGGGGACTTAAATGAAGTTTTTTCAGTTTTCACTTCTGCATTTTCTCAGTTTCCAATTCAGCAATCTGGAAGTGAACAGTGTCGTGCTAAAAGCAGTACTGATTTTTTATTAGAAACTCTTGCAAATTAACACAGCATTAACTTTTAGCTTGAAATGCATTTTACTTGCAAGGTTCTTGCTAAATCTCAAAGGCTTCTATGCTGATCCTGACCATCAAGAAACAGATTACGACTACACTGAGATATATTTGCTAACATTTTTGTTAGGGCAGTTCCACAAGATATGTTTGCTACTGTTGGGTAGCAAGACCATTGCTGCCACTTACTTCACCTTCAGAAGTTTTAGTAATAGAAATTTGGTTTCAGAAATTTTTAGCAACAGCACTAGTATATACAGAAGTCCGGGCAGCTGCTGCTACCTGAAGCACATTACTTTGTAGTATTGCACAAAATGGGTCTGCGTGTCAAAGCATCTAAGCTGTTTCTGGCTGTAACTAGCTAAATTTACCACCCTTTTTGTCCCTACTCTTCTTTTTCAGAGATTAGAGAAGTTAAAAAGAGCATACGCTGCAGTACAAGTCTGCTCTAATTAATGAAAAAGAAAAGGAAAACACAGTTTCAAAGAAATTTATGTGAGGGATAAGATAACACTGTATTAAAACACTGAGAACATAGTGGATAGCCTGCTTCGTAGTTTAAATGAAGTTTAAATGAAGAAGCAACTAATAAGGTTAATCTAGACTGCAACAAAGACAACAACCATCTGTAAATTTAATAGGCTGGTGCCCCTTTGCTAATTAAGCTATGAAATACATTCCTTACTGAACTGTATGGAATGCACAATATAAGATTACACAAATTGCTGCTAGTGTATCCAGATATATATTTTTCCTAGAAAGCAGAGGTATTTGTCCTGTGGAAAGTTCACTTTTGTACAAAACAGGGAAAGATGGAGCACCATCTAAAAGATCCTCCAGATTGTCTGACACTCATTTTATTATATTCTCCACTTCCACTGCATTCTATCTTATTGGCTATTAACAATTGTATGAATTATAGCCAGTCACTATTTTAATTACATCAGATGCAACATCTCCATCAATGACTGATGATGCTCTATGCTCTGAGTTTTTTTTTTAATTTTTTATTTTATTTTTTTATTATTATTATTTGGAGCGTCACAGAAAGTAAATAGGATAATTTGTAATCACCACCAGAATGATTTTTAACAACAGAAAGGCTTTAAAGTTTATTCTTTTATATGTAGTGTAAATCATGAGAAGCGGTCACAATTATGTCATCAGAAAATCCTTTCATTAACAAGCTCATGAGACACACTGCAGGACTGTATATTTTAATTCATGTTATACTCATCAATGGGAATTTTGTCATGAACTTACAAGTGCTTTTGCACATCTCATTAATTTTCTGTTTGTGTTGTTCAGTAACTAAGTAGCCTCGGAAATCTGCCCCATCAGGCCTGCTTTTCTGTTTATTTGCCTACTAACTGGGGCAAGTCTGTGATGAATAGAAAGAATAGCCATTTCAGTGTGAGCCACGCATTAGATGCATGAGGTGAATTAAAGTCAGAAACGTTGCTACTGGCAATTTTAAAGGAATAAATAAATGTACTTGCAGAAACTGACAAATTAGGATACTGCAGTTTTGTAACTGCACATGTTTACGTATTGGGCAGATGATACAGAAGAATGGCATTATCTGTCACATTTTTTCCCCTTAGTCTAAATTTATGCAAAAGTATGAAATTCTTTTTAGTGTGATATCTAGCTATGCTTTGTCTTTTCTTCTATAAGGCTAAGAAACGTCTATAAATTATAGTGTTTGCTATCAACTGCAGTATATTGATGTTACACCTAATTCTTGAAACAGTAGAAAAATATTTATAATAAACCAATAACAGTACATATCACAAATGAAACATTAAGTCTTCCTGCAGATCTCTGCTTTAATGTAGATTACATTGTGAATGATTCCGTATTTTATCTTAGAACAGCAAGACACAAAACAATGAAAGACAATAAAATTTGTACTAAGGTGACAATATTTATCTGTCTTACAGTCCTTATTTACATGAGTTTGAGGATTTTTATATGGAATAAACTTCAAACCTTTAAGTCAGACTGGTTACTAACTGAAATTTTGCTTTCCTATCTAACTCTAAGATTAAGAATAATATGCCACTTAGAAAAACTTATTCCCCTCATCCTTCCTATTCAGCATCAGCAAAGGAAATCACAAGGGAAATTAAAGTTGTGAAGTTAATATAGCAGCATGTAGTTAACTTGAGGTATAAAACACTGAATCACTGTCTATTAAGGGAAAATGTACCAAAATAGGCTTGGGAATGTTGCTGCAGGCTTGAAAGAGCAGCATTTCTGAATTTTACGGAAATTATTATAGACACCTTTTTCTATGATACTTCAATAGAATAAAGGTGACCAAGTTTACTGTTAAATACTAGTTGTAGTAGGAGTTTGGGTCAGAATCTCCCAGGAAGTCTAGATAAGATCAGTTGTTTTTTTAAAAGAAGTACATTTTTCAGCTGCTGGGAAATGTATGCATTTGTACAAAGGAGGTGATAACTGACCATACGCTGTTTATGTTGTTGCACAGAAATTACTCCAGGCGAGCCTTTCAAGTCTGGATTAAATTCATTTCCAGACAAAATGTCTGACCTCAACAAGAGCTGCAGTGAATCACTCATCCATGCTTTTCTACAAGTGTGGCCATATAATACAAACACAGCATTCATCTGGGTATAATGAACCCACCACCAAGTACCGACTTGAAATTGTACTGATAAACTGTACACCAATAACACTATTCAGTTAAAAATCACAGGAATAAAGAAATCCATGCTGTGAAATTATAAAAGAGGGCCAGGGAAAGATCTCACAGGGAAAGACAGCTGGCTGTCCACAGGCTTCTTGTTCGCTGCATGCTTGGCTTTCTTCAGGATGGTTCCAACCTATTACTGTGGGGTCAGCCCTAAGTAGTGGTGATGAAAGTTGGTTCTTGCCACGAAGCACTGGAGCTCCTTCTGCCCAGTAACATGGCTGTGCTTCCTAACAACTAACATAACCCCTGGGATCCTCTGCGCAGACTGGAAAGGGACACACTTCCATTTCTAAAGTAAGAGATGTTCTCTTGAGGGACTTGATGATCTGAAGGGGTTTTTCCGACCTAAATGATTCTGTGATTCTATGGCTTCACCAAGCTGCCCTGACAGAATGCAGTAATTATCTAGGGAAATATGCAGCAGATAGTGCTTAGATGCCATATACCCCAAGAGGTAGCAGCACTGTCTATGTGGATGACTGAAAGCTATTCAAATGCTCATAGGGACCTAAAAAAGGCTTTCTACAGATTTACATCATGTCCTTGGGCTCTAAGTTTTTCTTTTATAAGACATTAAAAGGTCTTACAGGTGCAAATAGGTCCTCACTGATCAGACCTTTGAAGAAGCTCTTGAGTTTTGTTTCAAACAAATGTTGGATTGTGGATGAAAAAGAGTGTTTGGCCATTTTCTCAGTCTTGGACATTGGCCATGGAAATAGCTGGGTAGCTCATCAGCTCTTGGTGCAGAGGAGGTCAGAGCACTCTGTTCTGCAGGTCAGTAAAGACTGAAGCTGGTTCATACCTTTTAGGAGGCTCCTAACACTAATGGACTGAAATCATGTTTTTTCAAATCAGTGCAACCGCTTGCTGAGAGGTCTTTACCTACTTAGACTACATTTTTCAAGGTACTGCTGAAGGATTTCTATTCTACATAGACATTCTGTATTTACTATAGATGCATGTCTTCTCAGGACCTCATCAAGTACAGTCAATATATTGAAAACAGGTGTGTTGTGGTACATTTTGCAGCAAAATCTAGCCTCTATCAATTAAAAAAAAATAGTGGTCACAGTCTAACACGACTTCTCCCTTTATATGGCAAAGGCTCAAACTGTGAATGTGAGTTTTATATACATGTGTATTTAGTGCTAGAGGATCATATACTGTCAGGCAAGGGAAAACATTAATTCTGTCTTCAGATGCAGTTTTGTTTATAGACAGTGGCCTCTGGAAGAAGCCTCAAAATCTGACTTTGTTATTGACATTACCAAGACTAATCTGGCTTCAAAATCTTTCCTTCCATTCCAGACATGTTTTACATTAATACACTGGAGAATCTGGGCTTAAAGGCCTAAGTAGGTTCTTTTGCTCAGGTGCATGGCCACTATTAAAATAATCCTTTAGCATAAACCATACAGGTATTGACTTGCAACCTCCAAGTCCACCATAAAAGACAGACCACTCTGTTGCTGCACAATGGACTAGTTTGCTGTCCTTTCTTTTCCCAAGTACATTGCAGTTGGTTTGTTTTGTTTTTCTGGAATTCATTTTGGTTTCTAAATGCTGTGATTTTGTGTGGCATCATCTCCTGCTCTCTCTGGTCCTTCAGTTGAGTAGGTTTGGTAGCCTAAGATACTGTCATCACTACTCTCTACAGAATCACATAATGGTTGAGGTTGGAAGGAACTTCTGGAGGTCATCTGTTCCACCCTGCCCTGCACAAGCAAGGCTACTTACAGCTGGTTGCCCAGAATTGTGTCCAGACAGGTTTTTAATGTCTCCAAGGATGGAGACTCTACAACCTCCCTGGGCAACCTGTGCCAGTAAAAAATATTTCCTGGTGTTCAGACAGCACCTTCTGAGTTTCAGTTTGTGCCCATTGCCTCTTGCTCTGTCACTGGACACCACTGAAAATGTCTGTCTCCACTTCCTTTGCACCCTCCCTTCAGGTATTTATATACATTAATAAGATCCCCCCCTTCTCTTTGTTAGGATAAACAGTCCCAGCTCTCTTGGCCTATCCTCATAGGAGAGGTGCTCCACTCCCTTAATCATCTTTGTGGCCCTTTGCTGGAATCTCTCCAGTAGCTCCATATCGCTTTTGTACTGGGTAGCCGAGAACTCTTGTACCCAGCTTGCACAGACCTGTGCTCCATGACATTCACTCCACTTGCAGCCATTAACAGAACATCACCTTGCTTGTTTCTGAGCCTACAGATCTCCAGTAAGCCTCTGTAGATGCTCTAGTAGCCTGGTCACATACTTGTTCTCAGATCAAGCCATCATTCTCTGAAGTGGACCTCTTTGCTCCTAAGAGCAATCTATTTTTTATTTCCAGGAAATGGAGCATTCTTATTTCAAGAGGAACTCTCCAAACCCACTTCCTGCTCAAAAATAAATTTTGATTTCTCCAGGGAAAAGTTCTCCCTAACTTGTTTTTAGCTCTCTCCCCATCCTTGACCTTTAGGTATCTTTTTTCCGTGACCTCCCCTTCATGACCCTTCTTTCCTTCTCTGTTTTGCTGGAGAAGGGTACCTATATCTCTTTCTCGTAAGCTTCCAGGCCAGCAAAATCATATGCTCCCCAACATCTGTCAGTGAACTCCTTACAACTCCTCCCAACACTTTTTTAATCTGGAGACTTTCTGCTAGTGGCATTCGTCTTTTCTAAGTAAGCTTCCCTCTTATGGGTCTATCTCCTTGCAGACTTCATTTTTTGCTAGTTTGCATGAGGTACAAAAGTAGTTTTTAAGTTCTGCTCTATCTCCTTTCCTTTGTTAACTGTTCTCTAAATCTACTTTCTTCACTTTTCCCTGATCCTTTTGGCTTTTTCATCCAGGCATTGAAATCCCGCTTCTGGCATATCTCTTCCTGTAATATCTCATGTACTTCCTGTAGCCTTGACCTCATCTATTGAAATCTTCCCATAGAAGATCCTGAACTTTACTGGAAGCCAGAGTCACAGAATACTGTTTCTTCTCAGAGCAGCCCTCTGGTTTCTTCTCCAACTCCCCTGTTTCAAAGTTTCTGAATATGACTTGAATGTATTACAGGGCCCAGAGTGACCTCCATATTCACAGTTTTGCAATCTACCAGCATGACCCAGATATCCATTCTGACAAAACTGACACTAAAATGTTTCTGCTACCTTCTTGCCTACCCTTCGTACATTAAATTTGCTGACCTTTCTTCTGCTGTTTTATTTTTTATCTCTGGAAATCTCAGTCTTGCTCCTTTTCTGTTTGCAGAGGCTTATACCACCTCTGAGTCCTTTATAACACCAGTATTTTCCTACGGACATATTTGTAGTCTTTTCACCATAATTGAGTAAAGGCTGTGATTCTGTAGTAAGTGGGCAGAATACAGTGTCTTTAATTCTGTGCTGAAATTTCAGCTTTGGGTTCCAGAAAGACTATACAAACAGCTGAGAAAGTCTCAGAAAGCTTGTTCCAAATTTAGCTACAGTCCGCATGTGTCTATCTTGCTAAAGGCTCTTTTTAAGCAGGGAATACAATCTCCAGGGTTTGTCACTTGCAGATACTGAGAATGTCCTTAAAATTCATAAATATTCAGAAAATTCATAAATATTCAGCATCTTGAAAAATTACAAGCAGATGTTGTGGTTTCCAAGATTCTTCTGCCTTGCACAATTCTCACCATTCCTGGAGACCATTCCTGGTCTCATTCTCCACTGTGCCCATCTCCTGGTGGCCTACAAACCTCACTCTAGCACCCTGTGTTCATTAATCAGCACAGCAGATCAAATCATTCATGAATTTACTACTGTGCCTCTTGCCCCTCTTCTGTGGTGTATTGGACGTTCATATGCAATTGTCTTTTAGAATGGGGCCATGTAAAATGCGCAGCGTAACTGAGCAGAAGTACACAACATTGTATTGCCTCAGGTTGGCTGGAGTGTGCGTTCGGTCCGGGTTAGCAAATGCAGCTCTGGGTACTTTTGGGAAGCAGCTTTAACCCACTGGAAACTCAGACTATGTCCCTTTCTACATTTTTTTGTTTCTGGTCAGGACTGAAACTGTGCAATAACTATCTTTCACTTGGTTCCTCATCACTTATGTTTCTGGTTAGCATTAGAGGAAGAAAATTAAATGACAATGAAGAAAAGCAAGTGCAAATATTGCAGCTTCCAAAAGGGTCATTCTAATTTGGGTGAAAGGACAAAGGGTGTTTCATTATATCTGAGCCATTTCCTCTGTTTCTGTTCATTGTCAGCAGAATGAACTTGCTCCTGTTATGTTAAAAATAAAGTACCAAAGTTCTCTTTTTCACTTAAATATAGCATGATAACCCATTAGTCCATGTCCTCACTGCAGATTCCTTGCCTGACTACTCTAATGATGTGAATGAGGATCACTCCTTCCTCTATTTTAGACACAGAATGCCCTTGCAAACAAGACACTTTATTTTAGTAGGAATTTCCTGATTAAATACAAGTTACATCCCTCAGAGATGATTCCTGTGTGTTTAGATTGATGCAACCCTTCCTTTCAAT
Organism: Falco naumanni; assembly: GCF_017639655.2. NCBI lineage: Eukaryota > Metazoa > Chordata > Aves > Falconiformes > Falconidae > Falco > Falco naumanni. The sequence continues at coordinate 47,404,269 of NC_054055.1, forward strand.
AACCTGAACTGAACACATTTCTTTCACAGTTGTGTTATGCCAGAAGTCCAGATGTAAAGAGCAAAAAGCAATGAGGATTAAGGCAAAGAAGATGCCATAACATTTAATAATGCATTTGTAATTTTCTCTGCTATATGATAATTTTTGTAGTAACATACAATTTGCCAAAAGTATCTTGTCAGTACAAATGTAACAATGTTAAAATTAACTCCTACTAAATTTAAACCCCTTTTATGGACTGATGAGTGTAGAGGGGCAGAATTACTGCTGCTTATTAATGGTATAAGCCAGTTGGGGTCAGTTAACACTGTTATACTTCAGACCAGCAATGAGCCTGTTAGCGTATCTCTGCGCTTGCCCTCACTGTCAAAAAAAAGATGCAGTGCCCTCCCTGTCTCATCATTCCTTTTGCAGTTGCTATTTTAAGCAACGTCTTTGTCCCTTTAAACATTTTAAACCCCAACAGACTCCATAGGTGAAACGTGAGACTGTATCTCTTGCATCTGGAATAAAAAGGAAGAGAACAGCCAGAGAAATTGGTTCCTTCCCTTTTTCATGTTAGCTGCGAGTGTATAATCAGTTGATCTTACCCTGTATCAGCAGCTGAGTGATAAATACGTTCTTAAGCATGTAAATCAACCATCATTTCTGAGGGTTTCATGTTCCACTTACTGCCTCCCCCAAACTGAAGCAAAAGTTTATTTGCTTCAAGAGCATGCCACTCTGTTAAGCACCATGAACAGTTATTGATCTAAACATTACTGCACAAAAGAAAGATCTGGCAAACAGATTCCTATATTTCTTATTAACTGATGAATGGGTTATATCAACATTCCTCAGAGAACCCTCACACATCCCTGTGGTTATGTCTCTGCCAGCTAGTGTTGGGCTAGATAATGCCTGGGTCTGTTGTTGGGATGATGCATGACAGAAGCTGTTCCAGTAAGAATTCTGGACACGGTCACCTTGTTTTGGTGTGGGTGGGTGGAGGGAGGAAGATGTTTTAGATGTGTGCAAGTAAGTTGTGCCATGCCACTGATCCTCAGGTCCCTACCTAATCCTATGTACTGATACAGACATATCCTGCAAGTTCCAGGGAAGCCTTTAAGACAGGGTTAAGGCAACCTTAGAGCTGCCTTCTGCACAGGGATGAATCACATGCAGTTAGTGAGCCACTCACCTCAAATGGAAGCAGACAGAGCTCTCATGGAGTCCCAGCTGGATCAGCTGAGAAGATGAGCAGCTGGTGGAAAAGGGTCACCTGGCAAAACAATGGAGCATTCAACCTGAAGTGTAAGGGAATCTGCAGCTGTGAAACAGGGAAGAAAAAACCTCAGCCCTTTTTAAAGGTAGGTGGAGACCTATCTGAACAGTTTAATGAGTCCCTGCAGGTTGGCCATAGGATGTCTGTGGAGCGCTGTGTTGTGAGACCTTCAGCAGGGACCAGGCAATGGTGGAGGGATCTGGTTAAATGGAGCTCTGTTTTTCCTTATCTCCTGGTTTACACACAAAAGGTGTGCTAGAGGCTATACTCTGCATGAAAGTAATTTCTGAGCTAGGTACCTGCACCATCGATGGTAAAACTGAAGTAGCTTTTATAAGCTTTGCATGACTTTGCATGAATGCAATCAGTTGCCTCTTAAGGTGATTAATTGCATCTGGACATAAGGGCATAAGATTGCTCAGAGGATTTGTCTTCTGGGTGGTCTACTATCCTCTCTTCTCTGAGTCTGGTGAGATGGTGAGAGTATAGTGACTAGCTCAGACATAATTTTCAAGCTTCTAGATGTTTAAAACTAGATAAAATGAAGCCAAGTGCCTAAGTTTTAGCTGGAAGAAGGTTTAGGATAAGATGAGTAAGAGCATTTTCCTACATCTGTTTGTTGCATTTCTTGAGATTCCTCATATTTCTCTGTGTCTTGTCACACAAATTTCACATCCACTCAAGGGCAGATGATGTCATATAGCCTCTTTTATAACTTTTCTTAACATCTGTTTCCTAACCAGATAATTCTGCATGTGTAACTTTAGTCACCATTTAAGCCACTAGTAAGTTTGGATCACTTTTTCTGGACAATGGCTCATTGCATGTTCCATACAGTTTGTTTCTAAAATCACAGTCAGAGTAACATACACTTTGATTCAAACGGGTTAATATTTGTGATCAAAAGGAAACATTTCCTTTATCTCTATTTTTGGCGTAAGTAACTAGCCAAAAGCTCAGACCAAAGCAAACTTTTTCTTGGCATTGACTGAGATAATTTGAACTCAGTCCTACTCTTCTGGAAATCAATAATAGCACTTCCATTGGGCATCTGGAGGGACAAGACAGGGTCCTCCGTAATAAATATCTTTGGTGAATTCAGTTATCTTAAAGTTAAAAACAGTGATACCAGAAGAAATAAATTAGTGCTGGTGGTATATTTTTCTGGACAAAATCCAGGTTTAATAAGTAAGTAATGAGTAAAGGACACTTTAGGGTACTCTACATTATTGAAAAGTCTGTCAGTGTAACGTTTTTGGTACTTAACTATAAAAAGCAATGTTCTCTGATAAATATTTTTGTATATGGAATATCAAAATGGTTTAAACTATTCAGACTATCTGAAAAATCTAAAAATTATTACTGTACAAAAAGTAAGCTGAATGCACTTGATGGCCTAAGCTGTCTTTGCTGGGTGTGCAGAAATAACATTGAAGACAGGTTTTGACCTGAGAACTTTAAGTTGTTGTGCAAGTAGTTTGATAAATATGAGTGGCAAGATTTGGACTAGTTTAGTTCCAACTAATGTGTAAACTTAACTGAGTCATTTGTATTTAGACTTTAGTTTTCCCAGTACCCCTACATTTAATGGGAAAAGATCAGCATATGCAGAGTGAGATTTGAGCCATATGAAATCTGAAGGACCTATCTCTCCTATTGGTAAGAAAGGAAACTTAGATCAATAATGCTCTTAATTTGGATGTCTCTTTCATCATATTTTATTAGAAGACTAAGCAGTATGAAAGCGTGAGCTTATACATTATTCTGCAGCTGTCAGTATTTTTAGGTTGAAAGAGTGGTCCCTGACATGGTTTGACTAGCAATACCTGCCTACATGATGTCAAAGCATTTGAGAGTACACGAGCGTCTGTTCCCAGGAGGTGCTATGAATGATGCCATCATTCTTTGGAAGGTGAAAGCATTTATCTATAGAGACTCTAACTAGGCCAGTTGACCTCAGAGCTGAAGAGCAGGGCCAAGCCTTTCTATTAGGACATGCAGAACCCACCAGTGAAGTTAAATGGGCACGATTTGTCTGAGGCAAATTATTATCTCCTCCCTTCCCCTCTCCTCCCCTTTCCTCTCCTCTCCTCTCCTTTCCCAGATACACGTGAAAATATTTCAGATAGGATTACTTAGGACTGAGTTCTCCAAATTCAGTAGGGCACTATTTGCTAGGAGTTTGCAATGTTTATTGTTTCAGGTTTTGTCCTCTGTGCCTCACATCAACTTAGGTACCTGGTTTGGAAAACAGAGACAGTTGACAGCAACAGAGTCAGTGCTTGAAGTGCTTGTTCTTAAAATGGGTTCAGCCTGTAGAAAATTGGCTGTAAACCTGGACCTGGTTCCATGTGAAATATGCTGTTTACTCGGACTTAGTGTCCACTGTAGCTTTGTCAATGTAATAAATTCACATTATGATTTGTCTGCATTTGACACAACAGGCCATGGGTTTGGAAGTACAACATAAAACAACAGGGCATCAAAGGCATTGAAAAAGCTTTTCTTATAATGATGAAAACACAGTCAAAGGTTTGGTTTGGGTAACCTCTCAGCCTCTCCTGAGTTCACAATAGATGCTGCATGTTTCAGGAGATGAAATTATGTTGCAGGATTTCCAAAATGTCCCCATTTTGGATGGGCTGGAAAATACAGGGCCACAATAGGGCTTCACAATGTGTAGTACATGATAGCATGTTTGGCCCGAGGTTTGGCTTGCTTCATAAACCAGCTGTATTCTGATGTCTTCATAAACCCTACTTCTCATTCTAAAAGATTCCTACTCTTGCTGCTCTACCCAATGGTTTTATTATCTCTTTGAAAGAGAATAACCTTATTCACTCTCACTCATCTGTAGCCATATATGTGCCTTTTTCATAGTCACTGACTCCAATATTTTTTCCAGAATCAATCCATAGTTCTGGACTTACCAATGTGCTCTGATCACTTGCACACAGGCATGCAAATGCAGTCCTTGACTTGCATCTAAGTCTGAAATGTCTAAGAAAGATGGGGAGCTGGCCAGATCTGAGAAGTGATGGCCCACAGCCATAACAAGAGCCTCTTTTCTGGGCCATGCATAAAGATGACACAAACAGAAGTCTATTCTCCAGCTGGGGAAAGGAAAATATTGAAAACCCAAATAGATACTCCTTACAAAGTTGAAAAGTGACACCTAGAGAAATTACAAAGTGAGATTTGTTCACATACATAGCCCACAGGTGCAACTCCTTGTGTCCTGTAGGTTGCTCAGCACCTTCCTCTAGCAGCTCCTCAGACAGACTAAGGAAAACTGAGGAAACAGAAGGCTTAGTCATCCTTCTTGGTCCTAGACCAAGGGAGACCAGGGGAAACATGCCCAACTGTTCCGTTCTGAGGATAGTTCTGTGAAAACAGGGTTACCTCTAAAACATGTTCTTGCTATATCAGTATAGAGAAAAGAAAAAGAAGCTGATTGGAAACTACTCTTCTTCTGCAGTGCAGGAGGGAGGAAGAATAGAAGAAAGGAAAGTAGAAACCCAGTCTTTTTTGTTTCTATGTTATCACTGCAGAGACTGTTTCAGATGTGGCAGAAAGTTAGCACTTCTTACCATCCCAAGAATGTCTGGCTATGCCTGTATAAGTAAACTAGACATTTCCAGGGAACATCCCAGGCATGGGAATTTGGAGGTCCATGCTGTTAAAGTATGCTATGGTCCATGGCAAGCTCCAGCGGCGGCTAGCTATCACCCTCCCAAGCAATACCTGGGCATGCTTCCTGGGTTAGCAGGGGCAAGAACTATTCCCAACAAGCAGTTGCATAACCAAGAGTATAGTCATATTATCTTGACAACCAAGAGCTTAGCTGTATGGATATTGGCTGTCTTGTGCCATTCAGTCTCAGTGCCAGGGAATAGCCTGAGCCTACTTACTTCACTGTTATAGGGGTGGCCTCAGTCCAGGGACTAAAATTGAAAAAACTCTTCCTTGACTTGTCTTAACTATAGAGATTAAGCAATATTGCAACAAGAAACTGCTGCTGCCATTCCACTATCTGACACTGGCATTTGGCCATTCCCCTTTAAGTAAACAGCTATATTTTTTTTGACCAAATGGAAATATCAAAGAATTGGATGTCAAGATATGTAACATCTAAACCTGAAATAAATGACTGCTGCTGCTGTGCTGCCTTATTTCTCATAAGGACTTCAGAGTTTCTTGAATAGGCTATATATAACAGAATCATAGAATATATATATAAGTATATATATATTAAAATATCTAGAATGAAATAGAGTATATATAATATCCATGACCACAGAGAAGACTGAGACCATTGCCCTTGTGTCCTTCTGTCCCTGTGTGACTGCTTCTTCATTTATGGTTCCAAGAACTTCTTTTGAATAACAGTGTTAAGGAGGAAGCAGACTGTGTTTGAGATGGCATTGGGACTGCAGGACCTTAGAGGCCTGGCTGACTTTTTGTGACATTATTTTGTCAAACTGATTGATCCGTCCCTCCCTTACCCATACCGTGCTTGGCTCCACCAGGGCTCTGTCACTGATTTGCGTGAGCAGCAGGATTCTACACCAACCAAAGAAGGGTCTATATGTGTATAATGCGATTTAAAATATAGTGACATTAATGCGGTCCTTTCTAAACAAAAATAGATGTTTTCAAAGGGAAAAGAATGCTATAGCTTGATGGAAGAAATTTAACAGCAGCTTTTTCTGACCCAGGGTTGATTTTTAGCAAATGCTGAGAGGTAATTACTGGCTGGTATTAGCTAGAATAGGGGATAAGCATTTTGTGTAAGGTTTTGCTGTCATCAGTTCACTTCAATTGTGTGGTGGCAGGAGGGACGGAAAGATACCAGGAAGGAAATGATGAATTGGTGTTTTTGCAGAGTTTGACATATCACTGCTTTGGACTGGTGGAAAACTTTAAAAAAATACTATGATTATCACAGTACAGTGTGGTTATTTTTTAATAATAATTTAAAAAAAAAAAAGATGTGAGACATTTTTCCTTTTTCCACTACAATTTCTGCCATCACATAGTTTGTTGTTTGTTTTATTACAGGTTCCTGAACTTTCCTCAAAAAAAAAAACCAACACAAAAAAAAAAAATTCACATATACATCAGTGCTTGTGAATGACCTCAAATATGATAACTTTAGGCATATGTTGTAGGTTTTCATGTCAAGGAACTGATTCCCAAAGTACAATGACAGGAATTCAAGTTAGTAAGTAACAGGGCCTTTATTTCCCCAGAGATACAAGTGTGGAAGTCAAGGGAAATACAATGACGTTGCTCATGTTGTATTTATAACTGTTAGTAGTCCCACCCTTGGCTTCATTGTCTGAAGTGCTACTGTTATTTTCATAAAAAGCACAGCAGGCAATTTCTATTTTATACAAATGATTTATTTCTACACATGTGAGGAAAAAACATTTTTATTGGCTGTGATCTATTAAAAGAATCATGTCATGATGTTTTATGCTGTAAAACCCTTTGACTAGGTAAGCTAGTTAATAATTAGGCAGCATTTTAAAGGTGTAAGATTCTGGGTGTTAATTTTCTTCTCACAAAAGATAACCTGACTTTAACCGTTACTTCTATACTGACATATATTCTTCATAAAAATGGAAAAATCAACGCAAAGGTGTTAGTGACTTCAACAAAGCCATCATAGGAGTTTGCTTGCTTTAGCATAACTGATTGCCAATTGATCATGATAATGTCTGATACTTGTACAAAATAACTTACTTTGTATAAAAGAAGTAAGATTATAGGAAACAGTTAGAGCCATCATTCAGAATGCCAACTGAATTGAACTAAAAGCCTTTCCAAAATCAAACCAATCAAATTTCGTTAATTCTGTTTTAAAATAGTTACAGTACATTATTTTGCTGCTGGATTAGATACGTGTCTGTCAGGATATTTTAAGAAATTACTATTTTCATGTATTTTTGGCACAGTCAAAGCTAGGAAGTGTTTGATAGAAACTCATGCCATGAGGTTGTCACAAAACACAACCTGATTAAGTTCAAATGACCTTTAAATAATCATTTGGACATCTGTTGGTTTATCCAAGCTTTCCAAAGTTTGCCCATGATTTTCTGTATGAAAACACCTCATTAAGTACTTAGCTGGTTCCCAAGTCTGAAATGAATGTGACCTGACAGAAACATCACAAATCTTTGTACCATATGGTTTTGAATATCCAACCAAAGTAACATTAAGTGAATTCATAGCAAATTGCGTGATTCAGCTGCTAATCAACTAAGCTGTTTCTTAGGAAAGTAACAGAACAGGGGTTTGCTTTTAAGGTGTTTTGCAGATCAAGCAAGATATTTCCTTTACAAGGCTGCTGAAAATAATCTTCTGGTTCCATCTCAAAGGATTCCTGTGAACTCCAGTGAGGTGAACTCATGCCAATATTATGAAATACAGCTGACCCTTGAACTGATGTTTGAATGAAGGCTTGGAAGATTCCTTTGAGTGGTGTCAGAAGATAATGAGTACTTAAGAAATAACTAGGAAGTTGCAAAAAAAGTGTCTAAGGTATTTTAGATTATGCAGATAGAGACTTCATACATCCCCACAGACATCCAGGGCTGAATGCAGGAAGATTCTGTCTGAAAGGCAGTTGAAGAAATGCCTTACTAAAAGAGCTTCTTGAGAGCTGTGGACCAAAAAGGATTATATGCTATAGGGTGAAGAATTCATCGGATTTTTTTTCACCCAAAGTACTAGTCAACCCAGAAGGAAGGAGAATTTGGCTTAACCAGAGAACGCAGTGGTTATGGAGAAGAGGGACTCTGAAACAGCTGCTGCGTCTGACATCAGTAGGTAAATCTCACTGCTACAGAGACCTGGAGTGGCCACTTTTCAGATATCTTTGTGTGGATGCTCCTAGTGGCTTTCCTAAGGTTTCCAGGCTCTTTAATAGGGACCAAATCATAAAGATAGAAGTGTAACATAGATGTAGCAAGTATTATGTATCTGATATGAGTTTTGTTCTGGATTATCATGCAGGAGTCCAAGTGATCTGTGTTCTGCTGTGCCTTCCCTCATTCTCAGTTATCAGAAACAGCAGAAGCAAATGACTGAATTTTAGCAGGCTTATGTAGCAAAATGCATGGTGAATAGGATAAGCTGAACAGCTACAGTAAGATGTAGCCTGAGATATCGTTTCATGCTAAATACCTGAATCTGTGCAAATTCACTATTCTGTCCCAGCTGTTTGGTTTTTTTTTATACTTACCCCGTTTCTTATCAGCCTTCCTTTAAAAGTCTTACCTCATAAGGCTTCATTTTTTTGACATTGGAGATCACACAATCTCAGAATCACAGAAAGGCTGAAGTTAGAAGGGACATCTGGAGGTCATCTGGTCCACCCCCCTGCTAAGCAGGGCCATCTTCAGCCAGTTGTCCAGGACCATGTCCAAACAGCTTTTGAATATCTCCAAGATTGGAGACTCCACAACCTTCCTGAGCAACCTGTGCCAGTGCTCAGTCACCCTCACAGTAAAGTGTTTCCTAATGTCCAGGCAGAACAGGTAGAGATGCAGGGAATAGCTTGCAGCGTTTGGAGGCAGTTAAGGAGAAGCCTAAATGAGATGATGCAATCTCATTAAATATTCTCCTGTGCCCTGAGAATAAGACTTCAATAAAAGACTTCTACCCTAGAGACAGGCTAGAAAATGAAAGGGTATTTTGGGTGATTCAGCAGTATAAAATTACTATCTGAACTAGAATTAGGATTAGTCTCTTAAAATATGCAGGTGTGTGAACAGAGTAGAAAAGGTGGGAATTATACTGATCCTGATAAAACACGTTTATGCCTTCACTGCAGAGATAAGAGCTTAATAGGTACTTACTTTTTGACACATGGTGCAGGGTCTGTGCAGCAATGATCAATTTGCTGTCAGAGGAAAAGTCACACAGGGACAAGATTTAAGTTTGGAAGACTCGATAGGTCTTTTCTGTGCCCACTGAGATCACACTGCTTTTTACCTAATACATTCATGGAAATCTTTTCTTCCACCAGCAATAATGCCAGCATTCCCTTACCCTTTTACTGTTAAAATCATGCTAGGAGTAAACAATAGCTGCCTAATTCTAGGGGACTTGATCGTCCTCTGCATTACTGACAATCTTTTAAGTATCCAATATTGTAAGTTTATTTATTATGCAAGACACCATGTCTCAGTATGTTTCCTTCTGTTTCCACTTCTGAACTTCTAACATACTTGATTCGAATGTACTTTCTCTTTGTACTAAGCTTTTTTTGCCTTGGCTGTGGCTGAAATGCAGAAAACAGCAAAAGAATTACAAGCTCAAAATAATTAGATATTGGTAATTTCTGAGGCAAGAAGGGGATGTTAGAACGTGTTTTAAGTAAAATGCCGGTGATGCCATGTGGTCCATTCTTTGTCCTTCAAAAGTGACTTGTGTTCTTAGTGCGACACACAGGGTCTCAGACAATTCTTCTTTCCCCATGATTAACCTTAAAAATTTGTTCTGTCTTTCCAGTAACACAGGAAAGTACTGCCTTTATCTTCCCATAGCAAATCCTGAATGCTTGTTCATTCCAAGACTGTAATGTACACAATAACTTTAGAGGTTTCATATATGGTTTTTTTCTCTCATCACAGTATCATACAGGTGGACACAATCTGCCCATATGATGATCACTCTTTTCCTGACCCAGTAAAACAGATAAACAAATACTCCAGTGGATTTTTATATGAACTTCCCTTGACTAAGAACAGTGTGCAAGGCTAAGTAGGAGTTATACTGATGAGCCCATTTCAAGGCATATAAACAAGAGATGCTGTCTTAGTCAAAGGAGACAAGCAAAAGAATGAATGAACAGCTTGTAATCTGATCCAGAATGTCCCTCATCAGTGTAAAATACTGTGCCCTAGTGTTCTTAATTGTGTAACACACTGTTTTACTGTTTTGAATAAACAAGCCCCAAAAGATAGCAATAATCTAAAAGCAGACCACAGAAGCATTTGGAGCAATTTTTGTGACAAGCTGTAATTTGTTCTGGTAGAGACAATATAATAATAACTCATTCTTAATTTGAGTTGTTTTCTTTTGTTTCTCTTCATATAATTCCTTTTAAGACGCTGAAGTATAATGCTCTCTTTTTTTAATGGCCATGTTAGTATCACTTCCAAGGGACCACTAAAAGAGGAGTAGACTTCTGTAAGGGATTAATTGTCTGATGAGAATCAAGACCATGTAATGACTGGAGAACAAAACAATGATGTTTTTATCCAGCTTTCTTTCAAGGCTTTAAAGAATAATTAATCAGAATTTGCTAGGACAATCCTGAGGCAAACTGCATGAGGTTTTTATGCTTTAGCCTGTCATGCACATAGCTTTTATTATTGCACTGAAGGAGCAAAGTTTACCAGCTATTGACCTCTCATAAAACAGTACAACACAGACAAATCTGGGGCTTGATGAGACTAGTTTTGAATGGCTTTTATGTCTGCTGTTTTTCCCAAGAAGGTATAGCCAAGTGGTATGTTATGATCTAACTCTGAAGGGACTCATGCCCTGCTTGTGGGTAGAAGCAGTTAGACATTTCTCAGGAAAGCGACTTTTATTAGAAAACCGTAGTTGAAACGAAAATCCTTAGGAGAAATGCGCTGCATTAGATTAAGATTTCATAGGAAAAGATTTTGCAAGCCTAAGATAGAACTGTTTTTAGCATGCAGCATGAGTGATTCTGTTTTGTCCAAGATATTTAAACAAGGTCAGTTCATCTGCAGTTATCTTGCTCCTTTGAAATTACTGCCTCGAAAAGAACTCCTGACTTTGGGAGGCCCATTCAGATAGAAGCTGTTTTTGTAGTGCTGTATGATCAGTTGTATCTTTATTTTGTAGGTATCTGCCATAAAGAGAAACAAAGCAAGGAAAAAGAGGGAAAATGCTGGTGTAGTTACAATAAGAACTAGATCACATCTCAGCAATTACGTAGGTAGTGGAGAGTTTAAGCTGAAATTATATGCATACAAATAAGACTACAGTCAGGTATCACAAAGCTTGAATACTCAGATGCCATGGAAGATTTGCTCTGTTACCTCCATGTTTCCAAGTACACCCAGGTTTACTCTGTTTTTAACAGAGCTGAGTATCTGAGCCTAAATGAGTTGCAATCTGGAAAAGGAATATTCCTTTGCCTATGCTTCCTGGTAGGCCCGATACAACTAATGTATTCTGGGCACATATAATACACACTGACAGGTTTTGCTGCCAGTTTCTTTAAAAAGACAGCCCATGGCTTTATGATGATGCTCTTTGCACAACAACTCAATGGACTTTGGCAGCAGCTACCAGGACTTTTGCCATGTTTAATTTTACCCAGGCACTGAGGAAACTGGGAACAGGAATGGGAAATTTAACCTCTTCTGACACTGTTCCTGACCATTTAGCTGGGCCATCATTCTCATTGGGATGCTTTTCCTTGCTGCACATAGTAGATGTGGCTGTACATAGTAGAAGTAATTTTTTTTTGTATGTCACTTTCCTTGTAGGACTCCAGATCGCAGAAGGAAAGATTTCAACTCTGAGAAGCAGCATTCTGAGTGCACAGAGACTTAGTGGCATCTAAATGCCTTGATTCATTCTCTGTTTTGTTGACTAGCTTAGAGCTCATTTTAATAATGACCAAAATACAAAATTGGCATACCAATCCCAGAATGTATCTTCCCTGTCTAAAGCTGAATTGTAACTCCCTGTCCAAAGCAGAGGGCAACCAGCTGCTAAATAGTATACACTTTGTAATAACTCTGAGCTTTTTAAACAGTACTTTCATAAGAAACATAATATTTATGTTTTTAATAGTTTTTTTAAAAAAATATCTGATTGAGGTAATTATTATTTTAAAATGTTAACTAACTGCAGGGAGAACAATTTGAAAACAGTCATGGAAAATAGATGTTTTGTACCTGTCAGAAATTGCTATGATTGTTTGGTTTGGGTTTTTTCTGTTTTGTTTTGTACTTTTCAAGTTGTCTCACAGATTGACAAGTCTTGCTTCAAGATACATTACAGCTGTTATTACTATTATTATTCTTCCAAACAAGTCTATATCCACCAGAGAAAACAAAGTCCGACCTAAGTGGCTTTTCCTTTTGGATGTGCTGCAACTTTACAGCCTTGTAAGTTTGAATGTGCTGTCACCAAAAGTATTAAAAAGAAGGTATTTGGATTTTTTTTTTTCCATATAAAGGAAGGTGGGGTGTGGAAAGAAGGAAGGAATAAGAAAGAGAGACAGAGGAAGAGAGAGATGAAAATCCCAAGGGACTGAGGAAATACAATACAGAGTCCCATCAGAGACACATTCATTTGTGATATGCAAATCTAAGGAGAAACATCGGAAAGCTCTGCAGTGTGATGTCAGGTTTAAGTAAGAACTTTTGTAGATACTGGATCATAGAACTGTATTTCAAATACATACTGAATTAAATTACTTTAAAAAGGAGTTTTCCTACCAAATTCTGTTCTCAGCCACGTATACAGAAGATGGGATTGTACAGATCTTTGGAATGGTCCAGTGGAGGGCCACCAGGATGCTCAGGGAGGCTGCAAATCTACCCTTTGAGAAAAGGCTGAGGGGTGTGGACTTGTTCATCCTGGAGAGGATGTCACTTTGAGGGGACCTAACAGAAGCCCCCTGGTATAGGACAGTCACCAGGGGACAGAGCCAGGCTGTTTAAGGAGGTGCATGGCAGCAGAACAGGAGACAGCAGTGGTGCATTGGAACAGAAAAGCTACCAAGTGGTACAAAGAAGAAAAGAAAAAAAAGACAAAAAACCCCAACAACCAAACCAAAAACCCCCACTATCTTGAGGACAGTCAAGCTGTGAAGCAGGTTGCACAGAGAGGTTATGCTATCTCTGTCAGGTTTTCAAACCCCACTGTACACAGCCCTGAGCAATATGATCTGATCTCAGAGCTACCTCTTGGCTGAGCAGCAGCTTGAACTCAAGACCTGCCAAAATCTCTTCCCACCTGAATTATCCTGTGATCTTGTTATCCTATGGTTACTTCCCAAATGCCAACATCGTGGCTGCAGGTGAATTATGGTAAAGTAGATATTTCAAAAAGTTTTCTTAACTATTGAGCTAAATGGAAACTGAGATACTGGGTCACCATTGATTTCTAGGAATCAACCCCCTTTTCTCAGTAGGTGTTTTACTTTTCAAGTTGCAAACAGACTCATCCAGTGGCTGGATTTTACACATCACAGATTACACTTTCTTCTACAATAAGCTTTCAGAAGAGCACAGACAAAGAAATTTACTGTGCCACTTGACTTGGACACCATTCCTTGCTATTTCATGATCTACTATCGATATGGCCTCTGGGCACAAGCATTCACTGCATGGTAGCACGCTGAGGGCAAGGGCACACATAAGTGGACCCTTGACCCATGTCATAACCATAAGAACATAGGGTATTCTGAAAGTAATGCACATTTCCATAATCTTTTAAGATGTTTGTATCAAAGACAGATAGCCATGTCATCATAGGTTTGCTCATAAGCTGAAATATAGAGGAATGAAGCTGGGTTAATTATCATTGATAACAGCTATGGGTTGGCTTCAGGGGCGGTGGGTTGGCTGATGTAGATAAGGTGCAGCTGTGGCTGGTTCTGTTAAGTGGTTGAGAGGCAGAAGCAGAGGGGGGAAGAAGCAAGAGGAGAGAGAGAACACATACCCTGGATGAGGTGAGACATGGAGAAGACAGCAGAGGGATTGTATGAAGAGTGTGCTGGTATGAGGTAGTGAAAGACACTGTTGCAGCTTGATAGTCTGGAGAGTGCGGTGACACTAAAATACTTGGCAGCACTTGATTACCTTAGTAAAAATCAGGCAAAAATGCAAGCTTGTAGGGAAAAAGATGACCACATTCTTGGACCTTTGTGAGATCAGGCCATTAAATTATACCAACCTCTACGTCACTAATTTACTCTCTTTCTTTCAGACTGCCCTAGGAAAGCATATGCCACTAAGAGCACTGTGAAATACCTATGAAATACATTTCTTGTGAAAGCAGAGCAGGAGAATATACACAAAAGAAATCTGTAGTTCTTGAAATTGTTGACAAGCAGGGCTCCTTTATGGCCTCATTTGTCTCTGTGTAACCTTTGGTTGCCTAACTAGCTTTAATTGCTGGCTACATTTGAAGCCCCCACTGGGCTGGAGAGTTGAATGAGAAATGTGGTCACTGGCTCCCACTACAAATAAACTCCCTCCTGCTCTAGATTACTTTTACTTGAGTTGCAGCTGATGATAGGTTGGCATATTTTGTTTGTATTGGTTTTTCTGAGAATTTTCTTCTTTACGTATATAGCTAATTTGATCCACTTACTTTTTTCAAGCAGCTAAACCTGTTATTCGTGGTTTGAGAAGAAGAGAATTAGGTTGTTGTTGTTTCCTCTCACATTAAGCAAAACAATGTAAGTCCCATAGTTTTAAAAGCCATGTGTTTATAAGTTATTCCCTGGTTACAGGAGTGCTCATATCATCATGAAGTCTCATGAATCATTGGTGTACTCATGATTTTCTTTGGAACAAAATGATACAGAAAAGAAACAAGAATTTTTAAATGACAGCAGCATCCTTTTCAAAAGTAATGGATGAGCATTTGCCATTTTATTTAGTCTGACTATGGAACTGGGCATAGTCACTCAGGAATGCGGTGTTAAAGAGACTTTTATGTGCTTCCATGTCTTGCTAAAGAAAGACATTCTGTCTCTCTAGGTTTGCCAGCCACTGTCTTTGCATCTTCTATGCTTTTTTTTTGCTTTTTATTTTACCCTGCTGCAGATCTGGCTTTTAACTTTGGATTAATGGTGCAGCTTTATCTTCCTGATCATTGCTTATGTACTTCTGGTTTTCCTCTTAATAAAACAACGGTAAAATGTAGATGTAGCATATTTCAAAATAAAAGGAAAACAAGAAAGGGAAGAAATTTATTCTTCCCTTATTATTAAATAGAAAATTTTTGAGGAACTTCTCGTCCACTACAATTTCGATTTAATTAATTCCCCAGAATATACTTATGAAACAAAAAAGAAATTCAATTATCGAATTTTGGTGCAGTACTTTCAGGAATAGTATACTTGTACATACTACTCTAGTAAACTGTTTAACTAGTTAGTGGAACTGGGCTTATACCGTTTTGCCCAAACTGTGCCAAGCAGCCAGGACTTCACAGAGAGTCAGGCCATTTACACGCTAGAAAGTCAGTGAATGTGGCGTAACTGTCTTCCCTGGGTGTCTTGGAATGTTATTACTTGGCACAGCTTAAAAATACCACTTGAAAAAGAAAAAAAAGAAGTGTGATTTAGGGCCAGATTCACTGACACATTCCAGTCGCTTTGTGCTTGTCTGGTGATAGAAAACAGCAGTAAACTAACAAGCTAAAGTGGATTTATGATTGCTTTGCATATCTGGCATGGCATGGGGCTATTAGAGCATACCAGAGGGAGTGCTCTCTTCTTTAGTGATGGGCTGGAGATAAACGGAAAGGGTGTTTGTTCTTGCTTGTAATAGAATTCCTGGTGATATGAAATAAAATCATAAATCCAGTATAATCATATATTCATGGTATTTTATATTGATTAAATTGTTTTCCCCTGATAATAATTGATGGATATCAAGACAGCAGAAATATATGTCCCTTGGAGACTAAAATGACAATGAAGTGGAATAGCAGCCCCCAGATACAAGAAATGTCTGAAAGCTTTTTAAAGCAAAAACTCTGTGTTTATCACATTGTAAACTGCACTCAGTATGGGCTTCATATCCTTCCTGCTCACATAACTTTAACTGATCCAGCCCAAATGAAAGTCCTTTGCTATCAAGAAGGAATGCCACCAATGTCATGCAGAGCAGATACATTTGAGTATGTCTGTCTGATGTGACATAAAAGGTTTCACTAAGCCACAGCAGCGTGAATTGCTCAGTGGAGGGCCTTTGTCATCTCAGTTGAGGAATGCCTTAGACGTTCAATTGGCCTTGGCATCTCTGACATAATGATAAGTGTGCACAAATATTTCACCAAGCACCAATTATTTAGAAAGTGAAGTCCTTGTACTCGTATGTTTTGCCAGGCAATGAGTTTCTCATGGCTAGCTTCAGTGTGCGTGCATCAACAAATACTGTCAGAATTCCTTAAGGCATAACTGTTAATGGAGAAGCATAGATTTATGTATTAAGAGTGTCATATTTGGAAGTATAGCTTTAGTGTGACACTTGCATTGTCCCCTAGGAAACAATCAAGTACTAGGACTCTGTCCAGCTATGGAGAGCTATTGTTCTGGCAGCTGGATGAAGTGAATCCTCCAGCTAGGAATGTGTTAGATTGAAATGTTTTCCAGTCTCCTCTACTTTGAGAAACAAGGACAAAGTCATTCTGCAAGGGCCAAACTGAACGTGATGTTTAGAACCCCTACGTACCCAGGAAATGTGTGAGCATGAACAATAACCTCAGCCGTATGCACTTGGGTCACTCAGCTCCCTCTGTGTCTGTATGCTGGCAGACACAACGATGTATTTCCAACACTGGTACTAATCAGATCAGTCCTGGCTGGATGGCATGCCCAGCTCTTCCCCCTGAGTATTTTGTTTGAGTAAGGGCTATGTACATGACCACATATCTCCAGATGAACCACAGAGAAGTTGTATTTCTCTGGTGGCTGTCTCCACTAGTAATTAAAATCAAGCCAACTTTAAACTCTGAGACTCCAACTTAAGCATAGCTCTCCTTAATAAGGTCTCAGTTGTTAGATTACAGTTTTTCTGGCATCTTACAAGAAAGTGTAATTCAACATTTAAAAAGCTAATTGTCAGATTGTCTCATGAAAGCTGATCAAACTTAAAGTTTAGTTGACATGTGCTATTTAATCAACAGTTCTTGAAGTAAAAAATAAATACCTCTTATTTCCGATGACAATAGAAACAGAAGTATCTCCAAGCCAATGAATTGTGCAATAGTTGCATGGTATGATGTACATAAACATCCACAGCATTTTTTGGCTTGTTTTTCAAGACCTTCTCTGTCTTGTCAGAATGTTGAGGGTGATATATCAGCAGTCTAAATGAGAATAAATTGCTGTTGCAGATCATAAAATGTAATTATGGTAGAACTTTAATCTGAGATAAACTTGAATGTCTCTGATGGGAAAATAAGTAACCACCAAAGTCTGACCACCCAAGACAGGGCTGATGTGGTTTCAGATACTTTGTTGAAAGCCAAATGTAATGAAATAAATTTTTGCTTCTCCTTGTGCCAGATAAGCTTGTGGTGAAAAATATTTTCATACTCAGATATTCAGCAGATATTCTATGCATTTTTCAGATACCCTATCTATTGTGGGCTCTTTCTTCAGCTTCCTCCTCCTTTCCTCTTGTAAACACATGCATCTTTATACAGTTTCCATCCTTTACACATCAGTCTTGCCTTCCCTGTTCACTGAATTGCCACCACACTAACTTCAGCATTTTGTCCACTTTATTTAGTGGACAACTGACTGCAAGAGCTACTTAAGTTTATATAGTCTGTAATAGAATAGTTCTGCCTGTAAGTGTAACATATGTTGACGTGCATATGAGAAACATGTTCCGTTACTTGGAAATTTTGTCATTTGCATTTATGCTGCACTTTAGCAAGCTACAAACAAAACAAGGTTGCAGCCCAAAGCTATGGCTATTTCAAATCTGCTCCTGATTCTGAGAAATCATGTATTGCCTTCTTCCCAATAGGCATATGATATTTCATTTGTAATCAAAAAGACAAGTTGTCTGGATCTTTGGAGGAAAAGTAACTGAGTCATGAATATGTTTAATCTTTGGATGTGAAAAATAGGGTGAAGCAGATCTGAGATTCAAAGGAAACATAAATATAATGTGCAGTTCTGACCCAAGTACTTCAGAGAGCCATTGCCTTAAATTAAGAAGTGTAGATGTTCAGTGGTGAATGTGGCCAAGATGCACATGAATGAGTTTTCAAGGTGAGATTCAGAATATGGAAGATGAGGGGCCAGTCATACCTATCTCATTTGAAGTGAACAATCCTGATTATTTAACTGGGGCTGTTCATGTGTACGAGGATTACTGACAAGAATAAAGGTTCCTAGGATCATGTCCAGCTCTGGTTTCAAGGCAGCAGAGATATCGACCATGCTGCATATTTTGATTGACAAGCCAACCACTTTTTGCTGGAGCAAAATGACTTTAACATGATGCACTGGGTATTGAACATTTAAAAACTGTAAATTATGAACTCTGAGACTGACTGGAAATCACAGGAGTAAAGCAAACAAAAACGTTCTATTTATTCTAATTTTGTGTTTCATGTGTCTGCTTTATTCTGAGTTTAGATCATAACCAAATCACTACAGTTTTCTACAGGTGTGGTTTTTTTTGTTTTTTTTTGCTAGAGAAGGGCTGAACATTTACTTGAGAACATCATCACAAGGCATGCTACAGTGCCATGTATACATAAACTAGCTCATTATGAGCAAGATCAGGTTCTGGAAGCGTGATATACCTGTAGCATTCTGTCCAGCCTAATGTACCTTTTCTCACCCTCCTCCCAGCAATGTTTTGATATCAGAACACAGTCACTGATTTGTAGCGAATGTACTTGCATATTGGAGGCAAGGTTTTGCAAATTGTGGCTTGGGTAAAGTGGGGGAGAAGCACAGGGGAGGCACATGTGCCTTGGAAAGAGATGGGTAGACTGAAGGACCAGGGTCTCCTCTTCCCAGCTCTCAGTGTAAGGCACAGGCGTGGGTCTGCCACTTTTTCAGTCTATATGTTCCAGGCCACAGATATAAAGCAATTTACTCAAGCTGTCATTGAGTAAACCACATCATACTGGGAACCTTTTTGTTTCCCTGAACCTCCCAGTGCTCAGCCTGGGGCAAAGTAACTCACACCAGGCATAGCATAGTGCTGTGCTTAATGGTACAATGGAGAGCATAGAGAGAAAGAACAGAGGAAACCTTTCTTTTTCTACAGAACTGATACAGTACAGGCAGAGTCTGCACAATAATGCTCCATTTACTGCCCTTCTCCTGTTATTTACCTCTTGGTGACCTAGCAGAAGCAGGGGTCACTTAGTTGCATGGTAGCTCCGAGTTCTGAAGCAACTGTAGGAGACTGCCAATTATTCATTGTTTTCCCACAGTTTATCATGGCTCTGCAATATGAATCTCTGCAGTGTTCTGAGAGAGGGAGAGATTGTCTAGGGGCATTGCCATTCCCCTCCCTCATCATCACACAGACCAGCTCTTTTCAGATCTGTGGCTACATAAAATTCTGGTAGCAACCGCTATGAAAGTATTCAGTGTATTTTTTGCTGTCTTGCAATGCAGTTTAGCAATGGGTAACAGCGAGGCAGACCCAGCAAGCTGTAGCTGCGTAACTTCATATGAACCACCAGAAAGAGAGACTTTCCTTGCACAGTCTTTCCTTTACAGTACATAGAAATACTGTATTGTTATCTAACAGCCAGACAGATTTTTATTTCTGCAAGTTTCTCATTTCATGCCAAAAAGATAATGAGAATCACCCATTCCCAATTCCTGCGGGGGTCTGCTGCAGTAAGGCATATAGGAAAGGCAGACATGATGAGAAAAAGTCTTCCAGGGCAGATTGCCACCATTCAAAATGGTTGCAGAGTTTCTTCAAAATCACCTTAAAACTGAATGATTAATGCTGGTGAGAGGATTGTCATGATAACTGTGGGATGTACTGGTTCAGAACATTTATATTTCATATTATTCTTCAAAAAGTATACCTCAGGAGTTTTTAAAAAAATTATCTCTGTAAAATCTTCTGTAGGAAGTGACTAACTTCTGTGGGTTTCTTGAAGGATCAGGTGATTAAGCCAGGCTGACTAAGAAATTATCTTCATATTTCAGTTTTCTTCTACTCTGATGTGTGTTCAGGCTGAATGTTATCTGTAGATGACATATACTGTTCATTATCAGCCATCTGTATTTGTTCTGGCTGCTCCTCAAAGGGCATCTGATGAGTCAGACTAGTTTTTTTTCTGGTGGGCCCTTCACCTGCTACCGACGAGATTCTTCAGTCTTTCTACTGGGGGTGAAAACCACAGAACACCAGGCAAAGTAAACTCTCTACACTTTTATTTTTGTTATTGTGTATTTTATTTTATGTTTGTAATTTTCCATTTTGATTCCAGCTTCAGAACACGCCTTCATGCTTTGCAGTCTGTCTTTCCCAAGAAATAGCTCCCACAGTCTTAACCATGATGTAAGTTAACTTTACATTGCCAAGAAAGTAACTTCCCAAGCCACTCCTGGATCTTGGCCCCAAGACTGAGTATGTGCCTCTGTTTATGTAAACTAAGTAAGTGTTTCCACGTAAGACCTAGGTGCAGTTTGGGAGATATTTGGCTCTAGGGGTTGTTCCCTGTGTGGAGGTACCGTGCTTGGCTGCTTCCATACCACATGTTCTTTTTTATTCCCCAGGAATCTCCCAGCTCAGGAATCCCTGAGAGACTGCCATGCACTCCAGGGCATGTCACATGCACCCTCAGTTCCCCATTACCCAATGGTTCTCATGGTGGGCTGCAGTCTGGGCACTTGGAATGAAAGACTGGCAATAAGTAGCAGTTGTCAGGATCTTCTGAAGGTGAACTCTGTAAAATACTGTGATTTAATTTTGTTTACTGTTTTGCATAGCCACTGATTTCACACTGAGAGTTGCTGACTGTGTGCTCTGGTCCCATGCCAGTGAAATGATTAGACTGTAAGTAGTCCTGTCCATTATACTTTTATTAACCCAAGTCCTTTTCCAGATTGGCATGAAAACATCTGGTTCTCTGTGTGGCTGGCCCAAGAACACCTGGTCCTCTGTGTGGCTGAGCACTGGATTTGGCCAGAGCCTTTAACAGAACTCCACTGATTTAAACTTATATAGGACTTTAAATCACTTGCAATAATTTTCATCAAGATCCTTTTATTTGGGCTGTCATATAAATTCACATTGTCTAGTCTTGAAATCTTCACTTGGAAGGTAACTCTTTTGAGAATGCACTGTTTCTTATATCTGTGTCCTGCTCATTTTAAATACGCTGATCTTGATTCACATTTCAGTGATATAAATATATCATTAATTTAAATACATTGCCTTCACTAGTCCTTTTTTGGATAGATTCTGGCACAAGTGAGTGCAAAATCTGACCTTCTGGTGATTAATTCTATGGTATTTAATTTTTCAATCTCTAGCTTGTAAAAAGGAAGAAATGATAACTAAAAAAAGACTTATAGTGCCAGCTGTGTTTCAGGGTAAAAATTATTCCATGTTCAAGTTATCTTGATTAAAGGCTTAAATGTTAAGCCATTTATTTTTATTTGGCAGAAAGACAGAGGTATGATAGTCTTCCAAGGTTTAGGCTGTGTTGCATGAGTATACAACAATATGAAAAACTGTGTAGACTAGTTTTTCACAATAAACCAAACATTTATTTGTCACTCATATAAGCATTTGTCTGGTTTTCAGGGTAGAAATGTAAGATCAAATCTGTGCTCTTGCACTATAGTAAGAGAATGTAAAGTCCCTACCTAAGAAAATTATCTATTCAGTTCCCAGTTCTTAAATTTGTTTGCTTTAAGCCTCACAGTTTAGTAAACACATTAGATCACATAAATGAGGGGTAAAAACTATTTGTGGTGGAGAAGAAATTAAAATGATTTTTACATTTGCACTTTGCAGCTTGGACTCAGTGCAACATGGGCTCAAGGCTGTTACTGTCTCTTTTGCATGTCATTTAAAGTGATTTTTTTTCAGTACCACTGTCCATAATTACAAAGCAGAGTGGGCTTCAAGTAAGTGTCATTTTACAGGGACATTAAAATATTTGGCTTATGTATGCCAGTTTAGAGGTAAGATGGATTTACAGGAGCACTAAGGATGTCCTTTAGCATCGTTAGGTTACATGACATTGTAGTCATGATATAACTGTCCAGTCTTCCATCAACAATTCAGATGCACTGAGATCTCTCATATTAGTTAATGAATTGGTTTAATTTTAACTCCAGATTCAGTCACTCAAATATATGTGCCTACAGCATAAAAATCTACATACAATGCAGGTTCCCACTGTAGTCAATGAAGTTTGTATAGGCACTATTGAGCTTTTCAGCTCATCTAACATACAGCTTGTTGCTTACTAATAGGTGATTAATGTAATTTTAGACTCAGAGAGGTATCCAGCTGCTGCTTCAGAAGAGCACAAGTCTCTCATATGTGCTCACATACCTTGCCTGACTTGTGAAGGTTTCTCAAATACCCGAAGGAGTTTTAAATGTTATACCCACCTTCAGCCAAATGAATATCCCCCAGGTTGTCTACTCTGGGATGAACCCACTAGCTCTCCAGACTACATTTGGCATGATGCAGTTGCCTCAACATCTATATTCAGTACCATTTCAGACTGCCTACAGTCTCACACGTGGTCTCCAGCTGCTTTTGTGGAAAGGTACAGGTCTCCCATTGGTCTTGAGTAACATCCATCAGATGCCTACAGATACTTTAGCATCCTTGGAATCTCAAGTGGCACTTGATGCTTGTGTTCATGGAAGCATATTATGACTGTGTATTGACCAAGGCCTTCTTGACACAGTTGTCCAGGTTATCCTTCATGTCCTTTATCTGCTGCTTAGAAGGGTCCAGGTGCCATGTAGGTCCTGTTACATATCTGTCAGCCCTTTGTGGGACCTTACCTAGCCTTGGATGTTACAGAAGACACCATACATCTATATCTAGGCAATTGAATTGAACACCTTGTCTATAATGTGAAATTAGATTCATAATTCACAGGTGCACTGTGGTACACACTTGATTTGAAGTGCTTGAATATGAAGCTAAATCCTACCCACAGGTGTGTTCATACCAATTGTAGGATGCTGAGAACTGCATTGACAGCAGTAAGCCTCCCAACCTGTAGCACTATTTATGCCTTCTGTGTATATATTTACTGAGATTTAGTCAATGTGTTCTGGATAAAAAATACTTAAGACTATGTTGTATATAGTCTTTGTAACAGTATTGCTAAGCGCTTATCTTCTTTCTGGTATTAGCTGGTGGAGCAGAACAAGTGATTAATTACTAGAACCCTTAATGACTTGTCACCCTGCTTTTCAGTTACTCATCTCAGTATGCATGGTTTCCAGCATTTTGCCTCGTGCTTCTTTAGCTCTGCTGTTTGTTCTGTTTTGATCTGACCATCTGCAAGAAACACTGTCCCTGATAAGACAGCTGGTGTAATAGGGCCCATTGCTCACTCTGAAATGTTTTCTAAAAGAAGAAGTAATGAGTCCAAATATTTACATAATGTAGTTTGCATGAGGATACCTCATTGAACTTCTGGTTGCACCTGAAGAACAAGTTTTTTTAATGTGATATGATTACAAATCTTAAGCCAAACCCTCTTCTCTGGTATATAAATCCTAATGAAACCAGTGGGAGTTATGTACATGTATACAAGTGTAGAATCTAGTTCCAGAATTTAGCAATTAGCTTCTCATTTTAATGACCCTTCTGGAAATTTGGTTCCATCGGAGCAGTGGTGACAGCTTTGGCTCCTCATTTTACTTTTCTTTTGCACCCTCTTTATGCAGTTTCTTTCATTTGTAATGCCATAGAAAATATACTGAAAATTGGTCAGTGATTGTTAAAGAAACTGAGTCTATGGGTCTAAGGTGAGCAAAAAGTTTGGAGAACATAGATTATATCAATTAAGGAGCATATGTAGGCAAAAAGAAAATTGTTCTATGAATATAAACTATTTCATTGGGAACTTAAGACTTTGTCTAATTGTTGCTGGATTAAAATCTCATGTTTTCTTTTACTCTTGTGTGGGATTATTCTTATTTCATGCTATGACTGGTCTCGAGATTAAGTGCCTGAATTATTAAACTCTTAAGTTACATGTAACTTTATGCAACTGAAACAGAAATCAGAAAGGAAATACTCTTTGGTACACTGGCAAACATAAAAGTTTTAGGTTCTTCATTATAAAAGATTATTTATTTCTTTTTTAAGAGAGCATGCTTCTACTGAAGCACCCAGGAATGTATTTTTGTGTGCCTCAGTTATACCTGTATCAATTAAGTTTGTAAAGCAGTTAGGATGTTTGAGTTTATATGCATACACATACACACCTGCCCATATTCTCCCTTGTGTTCACACATACCGACAGGTACAAGACTATATATATATACTTAATTATATATGTATTATGTATTAGAATTATAAACATATTATATATGTGATTTGACTGACCTTGCTTGCTTTGAGCTGTACTGAAATCAAGCATATAATCTAAGTGGTCATCTAGGCTTATTTCATAGTCAGTGGAAAAGTTATTTTCAGAGGATTTGTCCAAAATTACTTGCAAAAATTGTCCTTTGGACATTCTATACTGATGACAGAGGGAGCTTGCTTCATATCTAATATCTGGCTTGTACTTAGTTAAAGTAAGCTGAGAAAGTTCCTGTTCAAATTACCAAAAAATTCAGACCATTCTACATGGTAAACATTCAGTTTCTATGCAATAATATTTCTCATGATGTAGATCACTCTAGTCTTACAGAGATTACTGTAGTTGTTTGGTTGTCAGCCTGACTGTGCTTCTTATTTCTTCATAAGAAGGATTAGTGGGCATACTGGTGGGAACAGCAGAAGGTGCCAGAGCTTGTCTCCATTACATCAGTCACTGCTGCAGCTGAGTTAATATTGGCTTGAGTATAGTTTTCTTTAGAATTCTCTAGTTCAACACAGGCCAGATGCACATCAATGCTAGAATTAAAAATAAGAATAAAAATTATCTTCTTTGCATTGTGTGTTTTTTAAGAGATTGACGCTGACATGGATAAATTGACCTTTTGACGTAAATGTCTCTTAGAAAACAGAATTGGCATAGGTGCCTCTACACTCTTCTAAGCTTGTGAAATAATATAAGCAAATCAATGTAAAGAAGCCAGGTTATTTCCTTCACCTTCCCAGACTAAAAGCAGAGACACGACAACCTCTGCTTTGTTATGAAATCTCCTTTTTGAAGTGTATTTAAGAGTTCTATTAGCATTCTGTACAGAGACTACTGAAGGAGTAAACTATTAAAATAGTGTTTTTACTTGACATCAAAAATCAGTAATTTAAGAGCAGCAACATGGTGTTTTTCCCTTCTGAGTCACCGGCTTTCCCTAAAGCACAATTAAATTAGTCAACTATGCTTAGCAATTGTTTCAAAGGAGGAATATTTGCTGGGAATATGCTATATTCCCAATATCTGGTGAACTTCTCACTCTTTTCCATTGTGGGCCCTTTAAAATATTTTTCTGAGCAGACTGACTGAGTTATTACTCTTCATAAAGTAGGAACAGAAAAAAAATAAAAATAAAGCTTTATAGTCTGTTTTATTTTACACTTGGATTAATAAAGCAACAAATCACAGATCATTTATTTGTTCCTGTTTCTGCCAGCTCTATTGCTTAGCTATTTTAAATTATCTGTGTTCTCATTCATGTTTCAAAGTATGGGGATAATTTCTTATACTTACAGATACATAAACTTCAAGGAGCTGATAAATTATTTTGAGATTTCTATCTATCTTTACATTTTCCTTCATCAAATAAATATTGAGCCTCCAACTAATGGCTTCATTGTCTAAATTGTCTTTCAAAGAATAATCTTTCCAGTACACATCAGTCCTGCTAAAAAAGAGGACATGCAGATTATTTTTTTTGGTCCTCACAAACATTTGAATTTTTGAATAGTTTCTCCTTTTGATTTGTGATGTGTAAGGTCCAGTGCTAAAGTTTTTCCTAACCAGCGTGCATATGTTTTTTGGATTCCAAGGGGAACATTTTATTATATATGACTTGTCAGAGCAGAGGTTAGAGATACCTTGAAAACTTTCCAATATCCTCTGCTAGGTTTTTAAACGTGAAAGAAAAAATATCAATATTTTATGGGTATAAGTATAATGTGACCAAAATGATAAAGTTTTGAAGTCAGCATATGGCACAGCTGCTCAGAGTGAACCTTGTCCTCTATGCCCTTCTGTCATCATCTTCTTTCAATTTTCAGGGACATCATTGATGGCTAATGTGAAGGAAGCAATCATTAATGCTATATGTATGTTATTGATCTAAAACTACACATACAATCTTCAAATATGTTTGACTATATGTGTTTGTGTGTTTATACATACTGTATATATGTGTATACATACTGTACATATTTGTAATCATCACGCTGATGCAAACATAGCTAAAGGTGTTTAGTTTGCACACACCAAGCGCTGACCGGAAGTTAACATAAAGCAGGTAGTTCTCTCAGATCTTCTACTGGGATGGATTCACTTCTCAGAAATCTCAACCCAACCCTAAGGAAGCAAAGGTGAGCCAGCTCCATGTGAACACTCTTCAGCAAGGACAACTTTTGGTCACTGCCATCCAGAAGGATACAACCAGAGCTGGGGATGAGGTGGGGCTGTTGGACTAGATTATTTCCAAAAGTCTTTTCCAATCTCAACCATTCTGTGATTCTGCAAAGTGATAGCTTACATTCTGCACTGAAGACTATGAAGACTACTGACTAAACTATGTTTTTATATAGGAAAGAGAGGATATTGATTAATTACCAACATAGTACCTTCAGACTGATAGCAGCATTTACAAACAAAAGCTGTGTTATGTCACTATGTTTTGTTATATAATTTTATTTTAATTATATTACATGACATTATAATGCTATGTAATATGATATAACCATGAAATGCTGCATTCTGTACAAAGTCTTTCAGAGATTATTTTAGTAAATCTAGGAAAAAATCTAGATTGTGTCTAGAATCTAGTAAAAGATATTCCTGAAGGCTGTTGGGAGAGTCATTGAAACACTGAAGGAAAGCAAGAGTAAGTCTTTACCAAACGCTGGTTCTTTATTCAGCTTAGAATATCTTTGTGTTCCTAAACTCAGTGTAAGATCTAAGTGTGAAAAGTGTAATTGCCATAGTGCATTACTTCTAATATTCTTAGATTTAGATACCTGTGTTTGAAACTGGTCAGTATTTAGCTGCAGTTCAGCAGAAAAACAGTAGGAATATCACTAGAAAAACTTATGAATCACTTAGTAGGAAAAGGAGGGAGGAAATATGAGATTTAAATATAATGAGTATCTTAGCAGAAGAGAAAAACACACTGTCATTTGAGTCTGGTGTTCAGTTGTCTATGAGATCTGTGGGTATTTTAATGATAAGCTATAAAACATGTGTCTAATTTGAAACTGCATCTTGAAACTGATACTTCTTTTCATGGAATGTATGGGACTATTAGTCGTTAGGAAATAGTAGGGAAAAAATTGCTGTGAATTGTGTGTCTAGTTTATGAGAAAGGTGTTAGCAACAAAACACATTTAGAGATGTGCTGTTCCTTTGTTATTAAATACATGAAAAACTTAAAATTATACATACCTGGAGCGAAAAAAAAATCCAGGTGGAAATTTCAGTGCTGCTGACCATTTGAGGTACGTCTAGACCACATGACAATCATGCAGGGATTTCTGCTTTGCTTCTGAATGTGTTGGTAGGTCTCCCTGACAGCCCAGTTCAAAAGAAAGATGGTACTTCAGGTCCTGGAAGCGGTTTGTGTGTTGCCCCACTCTGGCCTCACCAATGCTGTGAACTCTGCGGTTAACTATCCCATGCAGATCATCTGGCTGGCATAGCCCATGGTGTTTTCAGTCCTGACATTTATTGATCAGTCTGCACAGTATAAAACTCTCCTTCAGGAGTTTTCATTCTCATTGTTATTCTTGTTAGTAAGATAACCTAGTGTTCCGAATTGTGGACTTTTTGTGCCAAATATTGTACAAAGTATGTAGAACTCCATGGGCCATAAATTAATGTGTGTGAATTCTTTAACAAAACTTAGAATCTTTTTTCCTTTTTCTTTTTTTTTTTTTAAATCTGTTTAGCATGACTAGAGTGATTTACTTCATTATACCTCTCATTCCCTCAGAATTGAGGAAACTGGTTAAACTCGGTCCAGAAATGTGATTGATGATATTTTTTTGTCTTTTTATGTGATGAATTATGCTTGTATGATGTTTTACCTTGTCTTTAATTTTTCCAGTGTTTCAAGATAGTACTTTTGCCAAGTTACCTAGTAAGAACTTAGTATTTAGTGGCTGAAGGAATTGATTAAAATGTTAACTACAGATATATGTGTTTAAAAATCGTTTCTTTTTTTCCCCTGTACTTGCTGCTACAAAGTCAACACTAATAAAAAAATCTCAATTGTACAAATCTTTCTTGTTTGTCCTTGCATTGCCAGCACTTGAATGAAGGTGCAGTGGTCAGGGGTACAAGTAAAGGCCAAAGACCAAATGAACATTCTGGCAAGAGGCTATGGAAAAGGAAATGCCAAGATAGCGTCAGCACAGAAAAAAGTGACAGGACAATTGATATGTTTTCCTGAATTACAAGCAGATTTAGTAGTGGGTTAGAAGATGCCAAAACACAGGAAGGAGAACCTGTATAAACAAGTGTGGAGTCAATTATTAAGACCATGAAAAAGTTTGAGATGAAAGGACAGATCCTGACAAGCCACCTGGATTTAAACATTTATTTAAAATTTAAATATTTAAGAACCTATTGAATTTAAATGTAATAGACTTCCATTCAGGAAGCTCCAGGAATCACAGAGGATACTTACATAACCAGACTTAGCTAGTGAGCAAGGCAGTATAGGACAGCACTATCCAGAGTTGACAGATGTGTAGTGTTTGTTACTAGTTTGGATGTATTTTTGCTGTGGAAAAAGTTAGCCTGTATTTTAACAGTTTATTTCCAAAAAGAGGCAATAATATATATTCAAAGGCCAGATGTTTCACGGGAAAAAAAACAACCTCAAATCATGAAAGCCACTTGAATTCAAAACAACTGTAGGTGGTATCTAGTTGGCTTCTATACAGCTGGAGTAAATAGGCGCCTGGCACCCATCACACCTATACCTAATAGTTTTCAAAGACTGCTTAATGGCAGCTTTCATTAAGTGCCTCCCTACTAAGTGGTGTATCTGCAGGAAGCTTAAAGGAAGTCAATGTTGACTGCCTTGAAGTTCTTGATGTATGCCCTTTAAACCCTACCAACAAACGGATTGTGATCCAGGATTAGATATACAGGTACCTGAACTCTAAAAATGTTCTAAAATGCTAGCACTGTTTTTCAGAAATAATGTGTAATAGATAAGAAGTCTGAACAGTAATAAAGGAATTAGGTAACCTATGATTTGATTTAGTCTGAGCAGGGTATTGAATCCTCATCTCCAAAGTGCTAGAGAATATCCCGATTAACAGGCCATAAAGTACAGCAGGTGAGCCTCTTTTGAAGTTGGATTATATCACTTCTGTAAATATGCTTCATTGTTTGGTAGCTTAGTGCTGAGAGGGGAAAATATCTTTACCCATGGTTCTTTGTTCCTTGGTGGTGTGAGCACTGGCTTGCAACATGGTGAATGTATAGGCTTAATCTTCCTCTGTCTCTTGTCCCCAGGGAGAATCCCAGACATATTCACCAGACTGCCAAAAAGTAGACATCACTTTCCTCTGATGGGCTGCTGTTGCCTGAGGAGAATGGGAATGAGGAAGAGGCACCTATGTTGAATATTACTGTGCTTCTTGACGGAAGCAGAGGTTTAATTGAAGTGAGGGCGATGTCATCGTCGGGACGTACCTGTGTCCAATGGAGAGAGAGAAATACCTCTAATTGGGAAGACAGCTTTATTTTCTGCTGATCATCAGATTTACTTTCAAATCTCCAGTGACTATTGCAGGAAGTTTCAACGGTTGTGTTAGGTCACCTGGATTATTCTCTGAAGCTATGCACCTGCAATCTCAGTTAAATATTACCTAAACTGAGTAGGATGGGCTCCACATGAAATTTAATATGAACAAACGGAAGTGTAGGCAAATGTTAAACCATTTGAAAGCACCGGTACAGAAATTGGTGCAGCACTGAAATTCTGATATTCCTTATAGCCACTCTCTGCGTAATGTTTCATCAAAATCCTCTTCAGGAGACCAATCTCAACACGTGTTTCTTTGCTTAGTTATGACAGGGTTTCATTCCTGGATTTTTAATCTCTGATTGTAGCTTCCACAGAAACCTCTCTGATGACTCTGTCTTGGTTTAGTTCTTAAGGCTACTAGATTTCTCACGGCTAGAATGCAAAGGTATGTGGGCCAACTGTATGAACTAATTAGTCTTTATTCCATACTACCTAAGCATGCAGTGCAGGTGAGGCAATGTGAGCTTTTGCTGTGTCATCTCTTTATAATTTAAGGGTTGGGGGAGTCTAATCTTCTTCTAAAAGTGAACTACTGTCAAAACATTAGTATCTTGTCAGATAAAGGCTTTGACAGGTGACATGATCAGCTTCCGACTTGATTGTCTAACTTATCATTGAATCTTAAGCTCCTTAGGGAATACTAGGGTACCTTCCAACTCCCCTTTCAGCAGAATCCACTCTTGGAGGAGCAGTTACCCACCTGATGGAAGCCTAGAAATTTTGGGTTCCTTTAGCTGCTAATCACAGTTTTATTAATTTGTATATAGAATTTCTGTACTACATTTAAAAAGGCACATCTCTCAGACATACTATTTTTATGTTGGTTTAGGTAGAGTTTCATAAGTAATTACTCTTAAAATCTCTTCAAAAGTATATTTCAGGCAGAAATATGTCTCATAGGTTGGATTCAAAATGAAACAATGTGCTCTTCATTCTGTTTGTTTTCACAAAATTAAACCATGTGAAAAATTATGCTTAGTATTCAGTAGAATTTCATAAAGCTATGCAGAAGTTGTAGGACTTCATGAATTAATACATTTATAAGGCAAAAAGACAACGCAATATAAAGTATTTATGAATTTTTCGTACATCAGAAAAGGGTTAGGAAATTTCTGATAAATGTATCGTCTTCTAGTTTCTGAAAATAGCTTCTTTCTGTGAAAAAAAAAAATCTTTTCAAAGAGAAACAAAATTTTATTTCCACAAAATGTACATCTGTTCTACTTATGGGAAGTTGTTCATGTGAGTGATAAGGATACCCTAAACCTTGTATCAAATTCAACATAAAATAAGAAAATCTAAATGTCATGGAAAATCCAGGTCTATTTCAGAAATTATGTAAACATGTAAATTTAGGCATACAGGGTCCAGGTTCCACTGAAATAAATAACAAATATCTTGACTTGAGTCTGCGAGAGGACTTAACCCACTTATAATCTGGTCAAACAGCACGTGCCCATGATAAAATGCAGACGACTTTGCATTCATTTTTTTGTTCAACTGAGTGCAAAAATGAACATCCTTTACAAGCAAAATATGTGTGAAGAAAGTAACAGTCAAGAGTGTGGAAGATAAGGAGACTCTTCCCATCCATTCAGAAGACTTTTATTAACCATTTTTTCTCCTGTGTTTATTCTCTGATTTTCTTAAATAATACTGAATTTGTTTGTGCACTGTTTGCCTGGCTCACCATAAATGCTCTGGTCAGTTTCTTCCCTAGCTGCATCATATGTGGTTTACACCACTGATTATATTTTTGCTGAACACAATACAAAATATTTTCCAAAAGGTATTACATTGACACATAGTATGCCTTATGGTTATCCAAAATTCACTACTATAGAGAGATACTTAGATCTATTCAATCATCAGTAGGAGTACAAGACTTTGCTAAAAGTGCTGTCTGAACCTTCATTTACTTGACCAACACTTGTGTAATAAATGTCAGAATCACAGCAGAAGCTACAATGTAGTATTGCAAATGCAAAGTATTATCTTTCTGGCTCTGAGTTCTGTGCACTGCTGGAAGGCTGCCTTCCCTTTCTTGTTCCTCCTCAGTTCAAGAGATCTTCAGGTGTGCAATGGCAAATTTAGCAACTGCATATGAAGAGCATGCTACATTCCTGCTTATGTCAAGTGATTGTATTTCCCCATTAATCCATTTTGCAGAAAATATCAGAAGTCTAGGATCAGGACAATGGTTTAAAGGGAATACATGGGGACCGGCAGGCAATGAATTAGTACCCAATTCTTTTGCCAGCCTGAACATTTGCAGTTCTCAGCAGGCTAGAACAATGCCAATACACTGCATGATGCTAAATTGGATTAAATGTCTAATGATTTCATGGAGAGATAAAGTAGAATAATCCTTTCACTGAATCAGGGGGTTCAAACAGCTTACCCTGTTCCTGCAATATTTCATATTATCCTAATAAAGTACAACAGCAAACTCACTTTTCCAAACGTAAGTTAATTGTGGAGGAAGAAAGAGTTTATAGCATGCACAGCTTTTCCTGCTGTGATATGTTCTCTTGGACTAAACCTGTCAACGCTGAAACAATATAAAATGGTAAGGGTCTAAACTGGGATCTAGATAATGTATGATTTTTATGTCACAGTTATTGTAATTTACACTATTTAGAGATTTTTAATGTACTTATTTAGAGATTTACATTTGATTGAAGAGTTGCTATTAGAAATTCCTGAGGGAAGTAACCTATTTCAGAGGTGGGACTAATTTCACATAATTATTAATATTTCAGTTTTATAACGTTGAAGTTTCATTATTGTAAAATAATACTATTTTTTTCACAGTTTAAAAAAAAAGACATACGTTGATCATTGCTTCATCTATTTTAAATATTTTGCCCAAGTTCTCAACCAAAGTATATCTAAACTACAATCACGCTTTTCTAAAGCCTGCTACAGGCTCCTCTTTGCATTCAAACTACCAGTCTGGTATGTGATATTGGCGATTTGCTTAGTAAGTGTTTAACACTAATGTCAGCCATTATGTTTGTCTGATGAATAGTGCATTTAGTTAAAAAAAAAACCCATAGCTTCATTTAACCCTTTGCTGAATCTTAGTTGGCCTGCGTCCAGTGCAGCCTGTGTGAAAACCTGTTTTACAATTTAATATGCAGATGAACACTTTTTTATTCCACTTTTTACAATAATTTTATTTAATTAATGATAGTAGATTAGAGTTTATCAAAGGAATTGCTGTCATTTCTTTATTTATCATTTCTTCCTTTGATAAGGGATCCCTCATCACATAGAACGATGGTATCTGTCATCACTGTTGCTTAGTATTAGTCTTAAAGCCTGAGGCAAAATCAAATAAATAAAATGCACTAGCACGTTTATCTTTTGGCATTAGAAACAATGATGAAATAGTAAAACATTAAATTACCTGTTCTCAGTCACATGACTAATCCTTAGTCAAGCAAGAACTTGATCCTACTGATTTAAACAAGATCCCTTCTCACACAGTCCTACTCTTAAGATAAAGATAACTTTAATAATTGTTATTTTTATTAATTTCTGCATAGAAGTTTTTATCTTCAGATCTGTTGTAATGAAGGATTACATTTAAGAGACAATTAATTTGTAATAGACAGTATTCTCCATTTCCTTTATAGTATCAAAGCAGAACATATATTTTGTGGGCCTGCCCCAAAGCACAGATGTAGCTCTTTTTAGAGTTAGTTTCACATTATCAACATTTTTCTCAGAATCTTCCTTTTCTATCCAACTTCAATAGATTTTAATCAATATTTTCAGTGCAGTTATAGAACTAACCAGCTGAAAACCATTATTTCTTCATACATTCTGTTTCCAGAGCCAGTTTTTTATATATTTTTTTCCCAGGTGCATGAGACATTTTCCCATAGCCAAGCCGATGGACTTCAAAGTCAGCACATTGTTACATTTCAAAGAAACATTTAACATAACTTAAAGTCTCAATGACCTTTCTAAGACTTAGGCCTCAGCAATTTATTATATGAGGTACTAGACCAAATTTGCTCATTTAAAAATTCACGTCATTACCACAGACATAACTTCTCCTGCCCAGCTGTTGAAAGATCCAATCTAATGAAGATTTAAGGAAGTGCTTATTTGCATCTATGGTGTGGGGATGAAGACATGCAGGGCTGTCAGAGGCCTGCCTTAAGAAAGAGTTCCCAGGAGCTCTTGTATCGCAATGTAAAGGCAGCAGTCCAGAGCACAGGCTGCTAGTGCCAGCTCTGAGACCGTGAGCTTGAGTCACTTGTGCAAACCTAAACATTTTAACCTACTATTATTTGAAACACTTTGGTGCGTATATGCTAGATAGTTAACATGGCTGATGGACGTGACACAGGACTTGCGTTTATGAGCTGGTGGTTGGATACGCAGACATACCTTGACTGCCACTAGCGACCTCTAGGTTTCAGGAACTGCTTTGAGCTTTAGGGATGACACTCAGGTCCATATTGTAGATGCCTGAGTGAAAGTGCCCATATTTATATAGAATCTAGGTTATAGTCAACAACGGTAGACATTACACTTGATCAAGACAGGCTCTGTAGCAATGGAGATCTAACCAATACAGTCAGTGTTCTCTGGGAAGTCATTCAGCTCATTTCAGGATGTCATTTATTTCAGGAGGAGCTGAATTCAGAGTTCTGGAGCTGCCACTGACTGTACAGACTAGGTTTTGATTAATTTACTGGCCTTCAACTGCCAGTCAGCAATGTAAGCTCGACAGATCTCTTTGCTGCATCAGGGTGGCTTAGATTCTCCATGGAACTTCAAATGGCAGTAAACACCTATGTTAAGAAAACTGAATAGACCCTAGATGTCCACAGACCATAGCAAGCACTTAGCTCACTCACATATATGCCGCTGGGCAGAGATGCAGTGTGCAGGGCAGAGTGTGGAGATGTGCAATCTAAGCTGGCAGTACCATTTTACGTCACAAACAAATACAGGTATTAAGACTTACAGACTTATCATGCCTTTCTGTTTCAGTAGCAGGAGCCAGGAGCCATTCCAAAAGACGCCAGAAACCTTTGTTTAGGTGTTTGAATCCTACCCCTACACTAACATACCAACATGGGTGCATTTACAATCTGGAAATGAGTCTGACTCTGCAGAGAAGACAGTTCCATTTTGTGTCTTTGTGCTCCAAATATAATATGAGATTAGCAAAACTTCCTTACCGGAAATGCCCTAAATTTTAATTAAGTGCTCGGAAAATTATTCTATCTCCTTGGTTAAAAAACACTGTAGAACCACTAAGGTTTTTATTACTTTCACAGTAATTATTTTCTTTCATATGAAAGAGCTTTCTTTTTATAAGAAGACTGAGTTTTGAAAGGTACCTGATAATAAATTCAGCTTTCAACACCTACATTTTGGATTTGTTACATTTTCTAAATGTTATCCAAACTTACTGTGAGAAATCCTAGCAGATTTTAGATATCCCTTTTCACTGCATGTACTCTTTATACGCTGTAGAGCTACTGGGCTACAAATCTACTCAGTCTTTGACTTCTCAGGTGAGTCCTGGTCTGGATGCCTGGGTATATTGTCCAATATATTACGTGTGTATGACAAAGCTGTGTGAAAAACTGGATACTTCAAGACTTGAGTATTCACATTTAATTGCAGTTCCAAGCAAAAGTGAGTACCTCTAACTACCTGTCAGAGTGCTATTTGGTCCATGTATTTATTTATCTGATGAAGACTGTCTAGTCTCCAAAAGAACTATCACCCTCATGCCCTAAACCATATACTAGATGCGTATATGAAATCGTTTTCTTCTTAAAAAATGTAAGATTAGCATTGTAAACATTTTAAGTAATTATTCTAGGTGGTTTTTTGTTTGTTTTAAAATAAAACATGAATCTAAACCTAAATAGGAAGTTTTACCCAGTTCTTATCAATTATGCAGGTTCCTTTGTTTGAAGACTTCTGGGTCATGGCATCCAATGTTTTGCAGTTAGTATCTTTGACTTATTACTTCAATTAAATATGGATTGACAAGAATCACTGTCATCTAAATTTATTTCCTTAAAAAGAAATTGATTGTGAAAGTGAAAGAAAAATAGTTAGAAGAATAGACCTCAGGCACTGTATTATATATCTGAAAGTACAGACAAAGAAAATGTGATTCAAACAGGAAGAAGCAGCAGAAGTGATCAGGAATCCTTTAGATTTAAATGCTAATTTATTGAAATTTAAAAAAATGTTTTTGAGAAGCCTTTTTTTATGAAACTGATGAAAATGTCTACCTACAATGGAATTTTGGGGATAAGTTAAGGTAATCTTGTAGACTGGTATTTATGATATGTTACTCAAAGTACTTGGCTAGGGCTTGATGCAAGGTTTCCAATAGAAGTTTTCTAACCACAGAACTGTAGACTGATACTATTGTGTTATGTGACACAAGTGACTTTTTAAACTTGCTTAAACATAGTGGACAAATACCAACGGAAGAGATCAAATGCATGCAGCTTAAGAAATACATTTTGGAGGTAAGGTGCCTAAGATGAAGCCACTCCAAGCCAGTAAGAACAGAGCCTTATACCCATGCTGATGTCATCCTAGTCCCTGGTTTATATTTGGATGGGTGCATCTTTTTCTGCATCTTTCTTAGACTTAAAAATACATTTTTCTAAACCTCTCAACCACTGTGCAGAAGAGAGGATAAAGGTCTTGCAACCTCAAAACTTTTTGGATGTCAAAGCATTTTCTTTCCCAAAGGAACTTTTGAAATTGTACTTAAATGAAATATGGCTAAGGATCATTCAATATTTTAAAAAAATGTTATTAGCTAAAACCCAAACCAGAACAAAACACACAAATGTGAGGAATATAAATGTTTCTTGGATTTTAAAGAATTCACCTGATAATATCAGGCTGGAGGCCACAATAACTGGGCAGATCTTGGGCAGGGTTATGTATATTCCTCTTCTCAGTTTCAAGAAGGGCTGCAGGATGTCACTGAAGAGAGTTCATGGCTTCATGAAACTGGCTGAAGGTGAATGGCTCTGTGCTCCTGTTTCTTTTGCTGATTCAAATTTTTAACATCTACAATAGTGAACTTTGCGAACTTGGGTTGTCATACAATGCTTTGCTTTTTCCTGGGAAAAAAAAAACT
The DNA here is from genome assembly GCF_017639655.2 of Falco naumanni. Classification (NCBI taxonomy): domain Eukaryota; kingdom Metazoa; phylum Chordata; class Aves; order Falconiformes; family Falconidae; genus Falco; species Falco naumanni. The sequence continues at coordinate 47,441,580 of NC_054055.1, forward strand.
TTCTTTTCCATTTAAGAGGAGTTATGGCAGAATGGCTTGGTCTCTACTTTTAAAATGAAAATCCAGCTTTGGTCCTATGCTTACGTTGGCCTGTGGCTGCAATTGATTGGGCTTTTGTGGTTTTACAGATTTCCAGCCTTTACAGCTTGTCTTGCAGGAGTTTAAGTTACCAAGTGTGCTTGGATTTGTCTGGGTTTTTTTGAATAGGCAGATGTGCTTTAGGTACTTATGCCTACAATTTGTATCTGGCAAGTATTATTAATGCAGACACAGTTACAAACTCTGCCCCTGTTCTTGCTGCTAGTTAAGAAAACACACCTTGCTGGACAACTGTTACCAAAATGTCAGAAAAATTAGCTTAAACATTAGCTGTTATTTCTAGGCGTGTATGAAAGAACTGAGGTAAGGAGAAGGGGTAACTCTTTTAGGGTATTGTTGTACAAGAGGTGATAGACTTACCCAGGCATTAACACTTATTAAAACCAGTAGTAAAGTACAAGGAAGCAAGGCCATTTTACATCTGAGTAAGAATATCTGCAAAAAGAACTTGGTTCAGTTGAGTGCAGTACATTGTGTCTTTAGCTAATTTGAACTTATCTGCAAGTCTTTCAGTGGCCAGCTGCTAAGAAGGCAAATTCATGAAAAGAAATGTGGACAACAAATGAATTCCAACAGGGTGGTTTGATGCAAGCCTCTTCAGTATGATTTGACCCAAATACACTTCCAGCTACTGCTGATAAGGAACCATTTATTAACCGTGAAGGTTTCAGAGCAGTGCCTGATAGTTGGGGAACCTTTATGAGTGTTTTGTTTTACATATAAAGCTGACATTGTCTTTAGAACAGAGTATCAAAAAAAGGGTTTGTCTCATGACTCCTTGACATCTCTGGTTCCCTTCTGCCCTATACCAGTTTCTGTGTTGTGTATGTTTAATTGTGCACTGTTCTCTGAACAGCAATTAAAGCCTAATTTGACTTGTTGCTGAGCAAGATACTAAGAGCTCTGGCTGTCAGCATGGTCAAAGATCAACCATTACCCCGTACAGAGCTTAATGTAGTTTCATAATTTATTCCACTGAAAGTTCCTCTGAGAACAAGACAAACTTTGCAGCTATTGGTGTGCCTCTCCAGTGTGCCTCTCCAGTTGTAACTCTTCTGCAGAAAAGACAAAAATCCAATTATGCTACAGCTATTCTTGGACATCTTACTCCGATGTGACAAAACAAGGAATTATTATTTTTTTTTCCCCTCAAGATTTAAGCTAGTATAAGATGTCATTTAAGTGTATTTAAAATTTTAGATGTGCAGTTAAGGACATCAAAGAAACATTGCTGTTGCTAAACTCTCTGCTGAAAGACTCTGCTTTCCTTCAAATGCATATAAGTGGAATAGAGTCTGAAACATCTTTTACATGTAAAGATTCAATAAACCCATCATACTTCTTTATGGCACTAAGTGAGAATGAGCAATAAGGCATCTATGTACAAAGCATGTCTACAGTATAATGTGCAATCAATAACTTTGAATTGTCTAGTCATTCCTTGAGTCTAGCATTCTCCATAAATAAAGGAGCCATAGAATACATCAGAGATGGAAAAATCATATGAGGTCATCAGTGGCAAATGTGGAAATTCTCTTTTGCTGCAGCTTTTCCAGAATCTTGTCCTATCACATTCTACTATCCCAGCTGTTAAACTTCCACCACTCTTCTCAAGGCACAGTCCCAGGTCCATTTGAGATATTCGGTCTAACCAAGAGCTAGTAATTTCCTAGTAACAATCTGAATGTTTGTTTTCAATTCCTTTCTGAGTTCTTATGCAGTGAAAATTACCTGGTTAACGGTGTAAATATGTCAAAGAACCTCCTCCATTCCCTTATTTTGAGTAACTCACTCTGGAGGATCGAAGCTTAGCTCACCCCTTCTCAGGCTTTGCCTGTTGATACTTCATATTTGTGTCTTACATCTGAGGAACTTTTTGGTCCAGTTCTGAATAGCTGGATCTGTGAGACTTCCAAACATTCATTTTGACAGAGGTGCCTCGAAGCCTTTGGTCTCAGAAGAAAGGACACTGGTCCTCTCTCTCAAGCCTGGACAACAATAATACTATGACAGAGTTCTCAGAGTGCTTCTCATACAGGAACTACCTTACCTGAGCCTGAAGAGAGTTATAACATTTTTCTCTGCACAATACTCCCACTTATCTCTGACAAATTTCAGGGACATCTTCAGTAATCCCCTTCACTCTATTTTAGTAATTTGCATTTTGGGTGCAATGCTCTCTTCCCCTCCCCCCCCCTCCCCCTAAGTTCTAAGATTTGCCTAGTGCATTGCATGACTTCACATTAATACTTTCCAACTTCCATATTCTTAGCTGAAGTTATCTGCACATAGAAATACTGAATTAAGGAAACTGGAATGGCTACTCAAAGCCCATTTTACTACCCAAAACCAAAGCCCTGAAATTTTGCCTTTAGTTAGTTTAGTCAAAACTTCCAGTAAACACTGTTTAAATTGAATGCAAAACAGCAACAAACAGGATAAAAACTAAATATAATTTTAAATAAGTTTATGAAGTAAACTTATTGATAATTTGCATGTTCAAGGGTTCATAATTGTTTACACTGAGACCTTTATGAATTCCACCATTGATAATAAATAAATAAATAAATAATGTTATGGATCAATATATTTCTATGATTTGCAGTACATTGTTCTCTTGTGAGAATGAAGTTACAGTCTTGAGCTTTAACATTTTCTTTTGTGCAGGCATTTTAATGCATGTTAGTTCACATTTTCATTCTTTACTCACTCTTGACTGCTAAAATATTAGTGCCAGCAACAACAGAACTTTGAAAACTTAAGTCTTTCCTTCCTTCCTTTTGACCTAATGAGAGCAGTTGATACTAGAGGGTACAGTGCCAAATAAATACAACTAAAGGGAAAAAGAATGGGTAGATGTAGAGGGTAGATGTAGATTTTAATTTTTTGGCTAAACATAGTATCCTTTTACATATGCTGAAGGTAAGGGAAAAGGAATAACTGTGGGCATTTTCATTGTTGTAATAAGAAGTACCATAAATTAGGGAGGAAAAATAGGATTTCTGTCCATCTTTTGCATGTAGTATGTACAATAAGTTAAAGGAGGAGGCAACTGGAGCTTCAAACCTGAAATTTCCAGGAAAACTAGCTTCCTGGTTTAAGCATTAATTTGAAATAGAACCCTTGAATGCGGAGAAGTGTTGCCCTTTATCCTTTAACACAGAAAATCTGAGCACTCTATAGAGTTTTTTATGTGTAGCTGCTTTGAATGAGGTCTTAAAAACAGATCCTGCACCTTGGATAGTGTTGTTGTAATGCCTGACTTACACATCTCTTTTTTGTGTTGCCATTATGGCATCTCAAAGGGGATCTAGAATTTGGTTTTCCGTATCAAGCTGTAAAGGTTCCAGGACAACTTTCATGGAGTAGGGTTTTTACTCAGTATCTTTAGCCAAATTTTCCATTCCTGTGTGATTTGGTCAAATTATCTATCTCCTTGTTATCCACCCCTTTATGTCAATCATGTGTCACAGAACTCCATTGTACACAGAGCCTATGTTGCTTTCATCCAGTGTCTTGAACAAACATATTTGCATTAAAATAATTGCACCACATTCCAGTGAAATGCTTTAGTCATAGAAATGTATTTTACAACATTTTTTAATGTTTTCAGGTATGATAATCAGCTGCCTGTGCCATTAGGATTCAACACTGCACACAGTAAAGAAGCTTTATCTCTTCTGAAAAATAGTTATGACATTCATAATGCTGTTATTCGTGGTCAAGCCTGGTGTAAATGGAGACAGAAGAGAAGAAACCTCTTTGTTGAGGCTATTTCTCACTGGCTGGGGAATTTCCCCCAGTGCAATCCTCTAATAATTTTGTTCAGGTTGTGGGTATTACTGTGTGACCAGGTTGCAGGCTACACAGTGAGTTTCTTAATTCCTGGAAACAATGTGAAGTTGATCATTTCCCTGCACACGAAGCTAACGTGAGATAGTGAAGAAACTTCTATGAACAATTGTTGGGTATTTTCAATGATCGGCATGAAGAACATAAAATAACCCCACCCCTACATCATGTTTGAAATACTTCTTTTAATGGAAGATTATGGCCCCAGTTTAACATAGTATTTTAATAGATGCGTTTAGAGGTGGGGAAATCTTTAATCTTTCACAAAAAGATGAATTGCTGTCACAACTGCTCTGTGTATTAGATCATTGTAAGTTGCTGTTCAGCTAAATACACCCTTCAACCCTACTGTTTTACAAAGAGTTTCAGAAATTATAATAAATTCCATATAAAAGGTGTTGCTTGGCACAGAAGAAAACATGGAACAGATTTTAACTTAATACGTAAATGATAGATAAGATAAATCCAAGAGCAGGCTATATAGCTAGTAAAATTGCAAAGGAAATGGATTTCACGTGGTTTTGGCCAATAAAAGAACCAAGTTAATTTTGCATATTGGCAGTTACATATCTTAATATTTTTTATTTTAAAAGAAGTTATTAAAAAATTAACACTGTTGAAGTACTACATACTTAGAGAGAGAACTATCTTAAGTATTCAATATATTGATGAAGATTTGGATTTAAATTGTATTCCTACTTTTCTCAATATAATATGCAAAAATATACATTCCTTGTGAAAAGTCTTTCAATGAGATTATCCTGAAAAAATAATGGATTATCCTTTGGGTACTTTAGAGGGACACTTTCTTTCAAATAGTATAAGAGATAAAGGGTTTGGGGTCAAAAACTAATTACCGACAACAAAATAGTTCCTTGGCATTAAACATTTGCACGAGAGAGAATTAAATTAATAACAAGAGTACATTTAGATTGTTTTTTTGCTATGATCTCAGGCTCTTTTTGGTCTGTCATTTCTGAATACACAAACAATAACAGCCTCTAGCCCAAAATCACTTACCATAAAATTTTTCAGTGATTATCAGGAATGTATATAAATAATTTTTTTTCTTGTATCTTCATTAACAAAAAACCCAAATTACTCTTCTTCAGCCTTAGGTATTTGCCTAAGATATAGCCACTGAAAAGAATTAGGCTGCCTCTCAGGACAGCGCTCTCATCCTGAAACAAGTGGGATAAATCGTCTTCTAAAGGGAATTGTCTCCTTCTTTTTGTATTAGATGGAAACTAGGCAAATACTTTTTTAAGGCAGGTCAGTTTCAGATGATCAAAATTAAGCAAGATGAGTCTCTCTGGAACCATCTAAGACCTTAACTGGTTTCTGGAATATCTTCTAGAGGTTGCCTAAAGCAAAACTACTGCTTACTGCATTGCCTTAGCTATATGCTTGAAGTCAGACTGTATTCCTGCATTTGTGATCCGACTTTTAAAGCTTTAACTGTAAACCAGAATTCTTGACAGTAATCATTGGTCACACAGGTAGTCCCCTCAATTATTCCATGATTTGACCTTTGCAGTGTGATGTGAAGATCTACATCTGCCAAATCTGTTCTTCTGCAAACTGAAAATCTTTCTTACCAGTTAAAATCTAATGTTGGGTAAGTGATAGTAAAGTTCTCCTCACTAGGACAGATTTACCAAGAACTAAAAAGGGAAACAAAATGTGATGTATTGTGGGAGATAACAAAGGGAACATTCTGTATTTGAGCTGGATCATTTCCTTTCAGTAGTCTCAATATGGGTGATTAGAGTCAATGATACAGAATATTATTTTCCTTTAAGTATAAAGGATGAAAGCACTTTGCATGAAAAGGTGGGCAAATTTCCTTTATTATCTACACTTGAACAGCTGTTTCCTCTGAAATCCTTTCCTTTTACCTCTCTTAGAAGAGGTAAACAAACTTTAAGAAAGGTTTTATGTGTCCTAAGAGAGCAAAACAAAATAAAGCATGAGTCTGAAAATGGCTCTCAAGTATCTTAGAGCCTCCAAAAGAGAGCAGAAACAATCCAGAATAAATTTTAGAGAGTCTGAAAACTGAGTACAATCACAGAATAATTCAGGTTGTAAAGGACCTCTGAAAGGCAATGTAGTCTAGCCACCCACTCAAAGCAGGCCAGCTAGATCAGGTTGCTGAGGGACATGTCTAGTCAAGTTTTGAATATCTTCAGGGACGGAGAGTTCACAGCCTCTCTGGGGAACATGCTATAGTGACCATGCTCATGGTAAAAAAAAATTCCATAATTTTTAGAGAATGTTCTTTGCTCCAAGTTGTGTCCCTTGTGTCTTATCACTGTGCACATTTAAGAAGGGTCAGGCTTTGTGTTCTGTAAGCCCTCCTATCAGGTAGTTGATTGAAGGCAGCAGTAAGATCGGTCCTTAATCTTCTCTTCTTAAGACTGGGAAATCCCAGTTCCCTCAGCACCACCTGAGATGTCATGTGCTCAAGTCCCTGACCTTCTTAGTGGCCTTCTGCTCCACTCACCAGTATATCCGTTTATTTCTTTTTATACGGGGGAATTCCAAACAGGATACAGCACTCCAGATGTGCTGTTGCAAGTGCAGAACAGAGGGGAAGGATCAGTTCCCTCAACAAGCTGGTGACAGTCCTACTAATGCAGCTCAAGGTGTCATCTGCCTTCTTTGCTGCAAGGGTGTATCACTGGCTCATGTTCAGCTTGGTGTCCACTGGGATGTCTGGTCCTTCTCTGCAGAGCTGGTTTCTAGCCAGCCTGCCCTCTGCCTGTATCAGTGCATGGGTCATTCCCATTGTTATTTCTCCCCAGGTAAAGGACTTTGTGCTTTCCTCTGTTGAATAGTAAAAAGATAACCTAAAACTGAGCTATGTTTTAGTACTCTATGAATACACAGAGGATTAAACCTGAGGCATGTGCTCCTGGCATGGAGAAGGCTTCCTTTATTCTTACTGTTTCTTGGGTTTTGTTGAGTATCTGTTCAATGGTACTTGACATTACTAGGAACATGTATATGGTTGTGGGATAGAAATCCTGTACCTATTTGAATTATTAGCAGGTGCTAGTGATTTATTTTTGAAGTTAACTCCCCCTGAAATAAATATTCAAGATCCTCCTACATCCTTGAAATATAATCACCATCCTGCCCAGGTGAGCATCCTGTATTGACTTTTCAATATTATTACTGAAAAATATTCTTACTGGGTAATATTTCTTAAAATAATCCTATTAAGAAAGTAATTATTATTGTCTGTTAAGTCTGATATTACTGTTACTTTATGACATATTCATTTAACATGCCTAGGGTTGCACAGAAAACTTAACAAAGATCACATGTTTATTTCTATTTTTCAGGATTACACATTAGTAGAGAATGGTATGAAATTATGCCCCCTCTTCCTTTACTGTTTGCTATCTGGAAGATGTCTATCACTAGGTTCTCATTTTGGCAATTTTAATGAATGATCAACTAATTATAGAGATGAAATCCAGGAAAATTGGCATGGGAAGAAAGCAGATACAGCAAATGGAGGATGACTTTGAGTGCTAAAAAATTAAATACTTCATCATTCTGTCATATAGACCAGTCCTTCAGACTATTCATCCCCTAACAGTACCAAAAATGCTGTTTGTAGTAGTTGTTGACTATTCTGTTCTAATTTTTTACCTGACACTCAGTGCCTACCTGATTTGTTTCCTTTCTTTAATTATGGTAGAAAAGGTGCTATAATGCTATATACATCTTTCAAAGCCTGGATATGAGAAGAGTGTCTAATGAGAGACATGATTTGTTTCACAATTCTTTGGCCTCTGCTGGCATGAGATAATGACTCCCTTTTTTTTTTTTAACTTCTCATCTTTTTCTTTTTGAGCATTAGAGTTTGTGCAGCACCATGAAGCAAGAGAGGTGTGTAAGGAGCTTTTTTGTTGAGTGCGCTTCAGTTTCTCATGTGGAAAACTGGACCACCAAAAGGAAACACCTGCTTTCGTCTTGAACACCCACGCTTCTCCAGCTCTGCAATATTGTTCCACGATTTCCCATGTTTGCAGTTAGTAGAACGCCCAGCTGCACTCCAAGGTCAAGACTTTGCTAAGACTCAAAACACAACATGTCATTTAAAGCAATTAAGACATGGCTGGGCAAGCACACCAACATCTAACTACAAATCTAAAGAAAATGACAGCACATGTGAAAATGTCACTTCAATAGGATCAAGGAAGAACTGTCAGTAGATGTGTTCAATTTTAAATGTATATAGACATGCAAGTCAGAACTACCTGACTTATTACCACAGATTAATAAGGAATAAATCATCATCAGCAAGTCAATATTTCTCTGGAGTTTCTATTGTAGATGAGACAATAGCTATCTTACATATCTTACCTGTGTTTACAGAGGTACTTTTCAAAAGGAAGCTATCCTTTTTCCTACGCATAAAGAAGCTTGGCTTTACAGGTAATAGTATGTACTAGGTAAAGAGGTGTCAAATATTATACAGAATTAGTATTAGTGGAGAAGAAATATTGATATAATGTCAAGGAGAAAAAAACAAACACAATAACTGATCTAAAGTAAATATCTACCTTAAAGTTTAATACTGCTGCTCAGTTATCTAAATGCCTGAAACACAAAATCAACAAGAAAAACAAAGTCCCTTGAAAGTTTCCTGGAGATCCTGTCCTGTCATAACCACACAACCTGCTTGGGCAGTTTGTTCTTTCACTGTTTTCCTTTTTAGGGAATTAATATGAAAGGCTTTCCTGATTCTTGGACAATGAAAGGACTTTGAATTATATCACTTCTGTAAGGAACCCTATCTTAGAGGTTTACCCTTAAGGAAAATAAATCTGTTTTTGCAAAGTTTCCCCATAATAAGCTAATCAGTCAGCTAACCAAATTCTCTGGAAATTTTAGGTTTTAGTCAACATACTTTGCATGGATAAAAATATAGATAAAGTATTCCATGTAGTTAGTTTTAACACTGTTTTACAATTATACTATATATGACATGTAGGGGGTTTGCATTATTTTTCAGCCATGCTATTTGTATGACCCTCTACAAGTCTACACTGCCCTAGACTAAGAGCTCTTTAAAACATTTTTTCTATGAGTATTTATTCAAGTTCTTTTACCCAGAGAAAGGGTGAAAAATTAAAATTAACTTGCCAATATGCGATACCATATACTTACATATCTGTGTTTCATATTTAAAAAAATATCTGAATCATTCTGCTATACTTCAAATATATAAAACTATCTGATTTCTGCTACTTGCAGTTATTTTGCTAGACCTGCAGCTCTCACCATGAACTCATAAATGAAAAGATTGACACAACTGTGTCAGCTTTAGTAAAGGTCTGTTTATCAGAAGTGAATTATGAACAGAAGTTTTTGTAAACATTTTATCCTATAAGATATTTATTATTATGTTGTTAGGTTGCCTACACCCATAATTTTGTACTGAGCAATGTTTAATCATCCTTCTTAGTGACTACTTCTAAAAATCTGTTCACTATCAAAATGCACTGGATATAGAAAACTAATGAAAATATCAATGATAAATTATTTCCTGTACAATTTAAACTCCTGAGAGTGGCATTAGCAGCCTCCACAATATCCAAAAGTGGTATTTTCAAAAGCACCTAGGTATCATGTCATTAGAGACTTTATTTTGGTGTCTAGCCTGCACCTTTGGCTACAGGGGAGAATGACAACGTGGGTGGGATGCATGTGACGAAACACAGGTATCTACAGGGCTGCTCAAAACAGGCCAAGTGAATCACACCTGTGTGTTTCTCTTGCTGTCGTTAAAGCAGTCTAAGGTGATAAGCTCTGCTGTAGATGTCTGTATCATAGATGTCTTAAGTTAGATGAAACTAGCCCTACTTCTAGTAATATTTGATATGCTTACTCGCCTCACAGACCCAAGAATCTGCTGTTCTTGACTTCTCAGTCACTTCCAGTGTACAGGAAGAAAGGGACCCTCCCTCAAATTATTCTGTAGCTTGCTACATACACTGTAACATTTGGAAGCAAGAGAAGCAGGTGTGAGTATTTTCCTCTCCCAGAGAGGAGAGGAGAAATGTATCTCCATTTCTTTCTTCCTGGTGAACACCTGAGGCACTGAAGTTTCACATAAAAGTCTGCCATTCTTTCACAAAAGAGTGACCTAGTCCCTGTGCCTAAAAGGAGGAGTACAGCATCTAAGCACAAGGAAGTGTTCCCAGCCTTGTGAAGCCCAGTTTCATGGTGATCTCTACACTAACTCGGGCATGACATGATCTGGAATCAAGAGATTTCTGATGCACCTTTACTTGGTGTTTTTAGCTGATTAATTAAGAACAGAGTTTATTATGAAACCCAGCGCAATAGCCTAACCTTTTCCTAGTCCAGACAAGCACTTAGCACTATGCACTTGGCGGTGAGACCTAGTGCCTAACTTTTTTGTTGAATATGGCTTCTCGGTTCCAGTCACAGGAAATTCGGTGCCCAAACATCAGCAAGGATATGTGCCTATATGATGATCTGATGTCACACTGGATGCTTGTGAAGAAGCAGAAAGCCTAACCGATGAACCGGTAAGTCCTGGGCTATTACCTGAAACTTTTATGCTTTCTTCCCCCAATAAAATTGTTGCCAGAGTATCAAGGTTGTTGAAACACTGATAATTTCTTAGGAAGAGGAGCAATTAGCGTGTCCTCATGGCAATATATTATGTACAGTAAACAATTTAACTATAACATAGTTCAGGAATCTGTATTCAAAGGAAGTCTGAAATATTTGGCAGTCCAAACTTCTTTGTACAGGGATAAGAAAGAGTATTAGCTCATCTCAAATAAATATACTTGCACCCAGCAGCAGAGACCTATTATAGGAGTATGCTAGTTAATGTTATTTAGGTAAATCAGGAAATTTCAGACCAAATATTTATGTCAGAAATTATGGAGCCATTTATATCCCTATATTTAGCACATTGAAAACAATAATGAAAAAACAGGACTTAATAGGGTTTCATAGGTAAAGTAAGAAGCAGGAAAAAGGGATTTCCGTAAGAGGCCCTGATTTCCATAAGGGGGGCATTCTTTTTTTCCATCTTCTCACTGGCATAATAACCCAAGTAGGAGCCTTTTTACAGACTTTGCAGAAGGCATGGCCCTTGGTCTCTGCAACCAAAGGCTGCCCTACCTAATTTTTCAGGCATTTCTACCTTATGCCAAGGCATCTGCCTCGCTTATTGCCGTATTGGTAGTTACAGAGACCTTTACAACAGAACTGCAGTTGCTTACTTTTCAGAAAACTTCTGACCTGAGTATCCACTTCTTTGGCCATCTCCAGTAAGTAGCTGGTTCTGCCACAGTGAAGTCAATGGAACTGATTTAATTAGGTACAGGTGCAAACAAAAATGTTACAACTTCTTTTATAGATAAACAAGGTTGGAAATGGACATTCTGCACATTAAGACATATTTACCTCAAGTGAGGAAAAATTTGGTTGCCCTTTTTGATTACTCTGTGTGATGATGGAAGTCTTCTATTTCTCTGACATGGATGAAAAATGTTTTGAAGTGGCCCCCTTTACATATGCTGTAATGCAAATTCAAAATGAGCTGTAATTCTGATCCATACATTTGAAAACCTTTAAGCAAAAATGGATGAATTCATTAGTTCAGAGGTGTGATATGCATGGTCAAGTCTCAATTTAAAGTTAATTTGAAATTAATTTGTGATTTCATTAATCCAGAGAAGACTTTATACACATGATGAAGCCTCAATTTAAAATTAGTTTTGCCCTTGAAGACTTGTGCTGCTGGTATTTGAAGAAGTAGAAAATCAAGAACTCTATTCTCAAAATAGGTTGAAATCCTTATCAAGAAAGGTTATTAGCAGCCTTCAATTTTACCAAGTCTTTCCTCTCTCTTCTCCAGGTTTCCTTTATCATCTAACATTTGACCCATACTTATCAATACGTATTGTAAAACTTTCAAAACTTGTCAGCAGAGAAGCTGTAGTTGTAATGTAGGTAGAGATAAATATATCCTTACAACTTGTTTCCCATGATCCACCCATGAGCAACTTGTTTGAGGTTTGTGGCTTCTTCCTCAAAGAAAGCTCCTTCATTGTCTTCAAAGAATGATGGATTCAGTGAGCTGATCTGAGGACAAGAAGTCACGGGAGAGGTCTCTGCCCCAGTATCATGGCCTGGAAGAATGATGATAGGTTATCATTTCCCTTTTGTTGCAATGAATTCAGTTCATGGATATGCTGCAGATAAACTAACAGGAACCAATCCCTTCAGAATTGCTCTCAGACCTGGCAGGCAGAGAAGCCCTTGAGACTGTTGTGAACTATATACCAGAAAGGCTGCGGTGCATTTTAGGGTCTTCTGTCATATTTGAAGAGTATGTCATAGTGCCATGTAATCAAGGTATTATATAACAGATTAACTTTTTTTTTTTTTTTTTTTTTTTTTAATCTAGACTTCGGTTAGTGAGCATTAATTGCTAGGAAAATATTTAGGGGCATAAGCAAATAGAAACAACATTTCCTTTGTTTTTTATCTTTCAGTTCTTAGAAATTACTGCCTTCTGCAATAAAAAATCAGTCAAGCTTAGTGATTATTATAATATATATACAAATACACATATACATCAACATTTTTATAATGAAATTATTATTTCTGAATATCTGATCAAATAGATTTTTCCTACCTTGTCCCTTTTCCCACTTATTTTGTTTTTTCTGTTTATTACCAGCCTGGGAAAATGGTATCTAATTCTGTTTCTCCAACAGTAATCTGTTTGGATTTACAGTTTAGTGCAGATTTGTTTAAAACTCGTGATGGAAATAGTCCTTTCTCATATGTAGTTTAATATCTACATGAAGGCTGGTGTCTGAGCTACAAATGGAAAAAGTACATGAATGAATGCAGCCTCCTGATCTTTGCCTTTACAATGCCCTTTTGTTCTATAAGTTTCCATGTGGGAAGATTAGGGGGCTCAGTAAACAAAAATGCCTTTGCACTTCTTAAGAGATCTAAGTGCTCTGCATGTAGAGTCAGCAACTTCCCATTGACTTTCACATAATCTGGAATAGATGAGTTCCTTTCACAGCATGAAAATTCTGACTGGGGCAATGAGTATTGTCTTCTGATTCCTTGCTCTTAGACTTACAGCAGTGTGACTGAGCCACCTGGCTAGAGATTTTGCCACTTTTACTATATCAAAACCAGTATCAAATGCATATACTGTTGGTTCCTCCTTCCACTTAACGTATTTCCTTTATAATATATATTTCCTTCTTAATTTATAAAATATGGCAAATGTTTTGTAGCAGATTCAAAGGCAGGTGAACTATCCAGTTCTTGCATGTGTTTGCATCTAATTGTATTCTCTAGGATTGTGGAGAAATAAAGAAGAATTTGAAGGGTTATGGAAGAGATATAACGTGTAGGGGATGTTGTCTGCAGACTATAATTTGGCTTTCTGGCTTTAAATTTCAGGGAGAACAGAGCCTTGGTTAAATGGCTCACCCATTCTGCTCCTAGGAAATTATCTTATGAAGCAGCTTCTGAACCATAAAACTGTGCAGAAACAGATCTCTAAGTCTGACGCTGCAGCATAGCCTTTGGCTGACGTATTTCAGGATCAGGCCTTAAGAAGATAGTGGTTTATCACAGATAGATAAAAGTAATGGGTTAATTTGCTACCTGTACAGTCTCCCACTATACACACTGTTAAGATAAATAGTTCTAAATAAAACAGATGTCCGAAACCCACAGGCTTATAAGGTCACTGAGATGAGCTATAAGATACACAGTGTCATTCAGTTTGTAACACAGAAGCTTTGGAAGGAATTTGGATACTAATAACTGACCGAAAGATGTGACTGTTTATTCCAACTATTTACAAACATAGGGAATTATGCAATGCTCTAACATCATTTCTGCTGGCAGCCGGAAACCTCTGCTGAACATCTGTCTGAAGTGCTGTTCTCACAATTCAGCTGCCAAACTAGCTGAGTACATTAAAATGTTATTACAATTTTCATTTCTTTATAAAGATTTGTGTCCTTTTTGAAGGCAAAATACTTTTGTGAAAACTCCTCTTTTAACAATTCTTTATGACATTTCTACAGCTATTAGTTACATTTTGTCTCATAGAAACATAGAATACTGGAACATGTGTCACTGTCCCAGAAGATTCATGAGATTAATTCACACTAGCTGCTATTTATACATTGCCAGCTTGCTTTGAAATGATTGTTTGCTCCTCTTGGAAACAGGGGCAATTGTAAACAGGAGCCTCAGTTCTGAAAAGGCAAGAATGTTGTGGGGACTCATAGGTAATATTAACTTTCATTAGAAGCAAAGATTGAATATGAAATAAGTAAGAAAAATGTTTAGCCCTTTTATTAAACTGCAAGTGTAAGTAGAAAAGCAAAGTGGCTAAGGGAGGGAAAGGTTGCCTTCCCCATAGTTTGAATTTGCTCTAGCTAAGTATACTTTTAGACTATCTCCATTGATCTCCACCTGTATCCTGAAGACAACGTGGAATAGCATGAGTGACAACCTAATTTTTCAGGTGGAGGCCAACGAACTCTGGTTCTGAACTAATTTTAACTATGTCCTTAGCTCTTAGCATTAGGTTTAATTCTCTTAATTTACCTAAAAATAGGTTAATTGAATTGCACTCTGGAATTGCCTGTTTCTGCTCACTGACTTGAGCAGTTTGGACATGTTCCTTTTATTCATTTTCCTAAACTTGAAGCATGATATTCCCATGTTTAATCTCTTTATAATTCTGTTCAGTTGCAAAATAGAGATTATTATGATTGGATATAAGGGGTTTTCATTGGTAAGGGTATTGTTGTGTGTGGAATTCTGTGTAAAGAAAGGTACACAAATTCATGCTTCAGCTTCATTTAAGGAGTAGCATGTCGTCTCCCTCAAAATCATGACCACTAAATTTTGAAGGGGACAAAAGACTGGACAAAAAGCTAATATCTTTACAAGCCCCACTTACTTTTTGTGGGTCGTTTTGTGTTTGGGTTTTTTTTGTTTTTTTTTTTGGGGGGGGGGGGGAGGGCGGGGAAAGAAGTCTGTAAGGCTTTTTCTGGTGGAAATGATTTATTTCTTTATAACCAAATAACAGAACTTTCACGGTATTTTTTGAAAATTCAGTAAAGATTGGGTTTAGGAACCAATTCCATCCTTATTTATCCTGCCATTAACATAGAAGTCAGAGAAATTAAGCTATGTAAAATGGATGTAGTGACAGCAGAACAGAGATTTGAGATACACCTCTCTCCCTCCACTGGTGACAACTTACACGTCTGGCAGTAGGAAAAAACACATAGCTGGTATATTGGAAGGTAACTGCTCAGTTCTTGAGTGTAAAGAATGTCCAGCTCTATGCAATAGGTTTTCGACACATCCTGACCCAATTGTTTTTTAAAGTCAGTCAGTCATTTATAGGTCTTGTTAAGTCTACTCTGTCTCCCAAGTAAGCCGTTAGGTCATCAGGCCACATAATTTATTAAAGTGCATTTTGTGAACAGGGAGTTCATCCGTGAGGATATTGTGTTTCCCAAGGAAGTTAGGAAGAAATTTGCCAAAAAGGAACTAAGGTTAAAAATTCAACAGATATCCGTTTCTCTGGAGTTCCTCTAAAAGATGTTTCTGAACAGATGTGAGATGGAAGCAGAAAGAAAACCTTCAGTGCAATGCTGAAAGTGAAGGGTACCAATGCAGTGAGTTGCACCTCTAAAATTAAAATCCCTCTAACCTGAATGCAAGCCCCCCTCCATTACCTAGTAGGCTAAATGTACTATAATGCAAAATCCTAGAGCAACAAAAATATTCAGCTTTTACAGCTATTTCAGGTTCAAGATACTCAATTTCCACACCTCAGCAGTTACCTCACTCTCCAGATGCTTGTTACAGATGTGCCATTCTGAGCTTGCAGGAGTGTCTTTGGAATGCTAGGCATCTGGGCACACTGCTCATCCTGGTGCCCCACGGCATACCAATCATGTATGTCCTACAGCTGTCTTTGATGGGCAGGTCTCATCTGCTAACTGCTCATTTTCTACATCATGCTTAATACAGAAACCAGTTTCTGCAAAAGTATTGGGTCTTCATTCTCTTCTTTACTCAGTAACTGGCTCATTGGATATTTACCTGAGCTGTAAGGGGTGCTATTCTATACAGTTTCTGCATGACTCAGTCTGGAGACTGTATCTCTAAAATCTGTGGATAAAAGCACCAGGCTTTTGAGTGCTGATGGGCGGGGGAGAAACAAGGTTTCTTTAACTCTTCTGCTGAAACTTTTTCTTTACATGGCAATATCAAATGTGCGTTGGGCCAAAGAAACACCGAGAATGACTCTGGAACCTAGCAATGATGAATCTCAGCTGGCGGTTGGTTGATCTGCTTAAGAGTGCCTACTCCAGTGAGACAGTTTTTACCAAGTAGAATACGTTGCGAGTGAGGAAACCTCGACCCTGGCTCTCTGACAGCACCGTGATCAGACCTTTCCTGGGAGAAACCAGAGCTGGAAGGAAGCACAAAAGAAAATGTCATTTGTATTACTTCAGGTATCTAGTGAATGTTATTCTTTGGGGAGAATTGGAGAAGGCAACATATATGCTTTATAAACTGCTGAATAGATGTGTAAGAGAGGGCCCTGTCAGGCATAGGTCTTGGAAGGGCTTCACAACGGAAAATCCCAAATGCAAGTCACTGGTTAACTTAATAAGAGTTGTAGAATACAAGTTTTGCCTTTCATCCCAGTATTCATCACTGGCCAACATGAGAGCTTAGATTGCTGTCTTCTCTGAAAAATCACTTTGTGCTGTACAGGCAACCTAGGCAAACGGTAGAACTGTGGATTGTTCTGAGCAGCAAGATGCCTGGAATACGGGAGCTGCATGCCTTTTGGGGCATGGCTTCTGTGTGATTAGAAGCTGGAGAATGCTAGTCCCATTTCTCAGGGATATCTTCAGAGCAGTTTTGAACATAGACTTAGGGCAGAGTGGTATGAACTCAATGTACTGTCTAGTTCGGTCAGTTGTAGGTACTGCTGTAATCTTGTTAGTATTTCATCAAAATTTTATTCTTTCATCAGAAGAAAACAGAGCAGCTACTAGCTGCATTATAATAATTACATTCTTAACGAAGCCATAAATCCCCTCTTGCATTACAGATTTGATATTTTAATGTTAAATGGTTCATGTCTGCTGCCTCCAAACAGCTGACTATAGGGTGTAATTTTGCAACCAGTTTAAGTTAGTGCATATCCCCACTGCAGCTCTGGTGAATAGCACTGCCTTTCCCTTAACACTGGCCACATATTGTCACTCTTCTATGTCAGCAACTGTGCAACTTCATGGACAGTTTGATAGCTCCCTGATAGGGCTGTGGGTGAGTTTTCAACCAGACAAGCTTCCTTATCCAGCTGCCAAATGCTTATTTAATCATTTGGGCCAGCACAGTGGAAGAGGATGGGGTACACATCTGGAGTGACAAGGTGTGCAAAGACTGGTTTCCACCAGATGTATTCCTTTATGTAAAGGCTTTTGCTTCTACAGTGAGGATAAAATCATGAAAAAGCAAAGGTGATTCTTAGCAATAGAAAAAAAAAATAAAATATTTTTGCACATCTGCCCTAGAGCCTATGGCATCCAAAATCTGCATTTATTGAGAAGTGAATACTACATAAAGAAAACATTAAGGAATCTTAATAATTTCTCCAAGTATTTGATATAATAGCCCTTGGAATGGAAGAAAAATCACTTTCAGTTATCTTTCAACCTCAGTAAATTTAAACAAAAAGACAGAATATCAAATACACTTTATCTTGTATACACAGTAGAACATGCCAACTAATAACAAGAAACAGATCATGACCCTAGAGGAACTCACCTCATTTAGAGATAATGGAATACAATCAAATATAAACAATTTGAAATGCAGACTTTGCCTGGGATGCTTATGAGCAAATTAGCTTTATAAATTAATTTGAAGCAACTTTTGTTGCCTGCCTTTTTGAACAGATCAGCAGCATTAGAAATGCTTGATAGCACAAATATCAAAATGTTATTACTACGTGTAACAGAACACCTTGTCTGAACGTAATAGTAACATCCTAGCTATCCAAATATTTATGAAGGATGGGTATGACAAAGATTCAGTGTGAAGTTTACCAAGATAAGGTTAGTTCAAGAAATTACTAAGATCCCTTTATACAATCCTGATCTTTCTTCCTATGGCCGCAGTGCAGTGCATCCGTTACTTTCAGTTGATTCATTTTAGGAGCAAATGTTCAAAGATACACTGAATCTGTGTGGGTTGTGTTGTAAGGAATATGATTGGCACTGTTTGGAATAGGAAGCTGTGAGTGGCAGAATGGTGCTAAGCATAGAAAGTTCTGAAAGGTGAACTGAACTACTGATGTACCTTTGAAGTACTGCAACCAGATTAGCTTGGAAATTGTTTTGAAAATAAAGAAATGAAAGCAAATTGTTTGGAAAATAAACTATGTTGTGAGTGCCTTGTTTTCACAACTTATTTCCTACATGCTTCTCAGACTTATTTCCTACATGCTTCTCAGACTAGCCTTATTTGTCCTGTGAAGGGCTCAAGTTTGCTTTGGTTGCTAATGACTCAGAGTTGAGGGGAATTTATTTCACAGCTTATCAGAAATTAAGTTATCTTATTATTGAAAAATCAAACATGGATTCTTCAGGAGATGTCAAGTCTATGGCTATGCATTTCTGCAGTGCAGCCTAAACTCCAGCATGGAGTCTCCATGCTAATGCATTAATAATGACAAAAGTTGTGTCTCTGTCACAGGCTTCTGACAGTGCATCTGCCACATGCTTCACTGTTGCCTGCTGCTACCAGCAGAGGAATGGCCTACTACCATTCTTCCTGTCTGTCCCCAGGTAAATCTGACCCTGTAGCAGCAGTACTAAAGAAAAATAATTATTCAGGATTCTCCAAATGTCTATGTCTCCTCACAGAGAGAACTAGAATATTGCTATTAAAAAAATAGTATCATAGAATGGTTTGAGTTGGAAGGAACCTTAAAGATCCACCTGGTTCCAACCCCCCTGCCACGGGCAGGGACACCTTCCACCAGACCAGGTTGCTCAAAGCCCCATCCAACCTGGCTGTGCACATTTCCAGGGATGGGGCATCCACAGCTTCTCTGGGCAACCTGTGCCAGTGCTTCACCACCCTCACAGTAAAGAATTTCTTTCTAATAGCTAATCTAAATCTACCTTCTTTTGGTTTAGTTTTTAGTATGCTTCATATAGATAGGAAGATAAGTTAACTCAAATAATGTCCCCACTACTATAGAAGTACCTAAATAATATAAAACCAGTGAAGACAAAAGTCTGGATAAGAAATGTAGGTGCAAAAAATATAGTTCTACATGTTTTCGGAAAATGTGGACAATGTCAAAATATTGGCACTAATCCAGTCTGGCTTTAACAGATCAAGACCAAGAAACAGGCAAAGGGAAAGAAAAAAGAAAGAACCTTCCAACAATTGTGGAAGGAGTGTTTAAAGCCTAGCAGCTACTGACTTCTCAAATATCTGCTGAGTCCAGTGATATCTGTATATAGATATAGGTATTAGCTCATCGCCAGTGCTGGAAGGACAAAGGTGGACGATGCTACCTTTACAACGTTTTCCGTGTTTCACATATGGGTTTTGTATTCTTTGTCATCCTCAGTACATGGTGTTAGAAAATTCAAGATCCTTTCCACTGAGGTTCTAGTGACAGGGAGGAAATTGTACACATTACTAGAGTAGAGGAAAGAGCTCTAAACTACAAACTATCACCAGCCTGGTTTTAAATGTTGTAATGCCATCTAGTAGAGAAAGTGCCACTGAAAGTATGGTTGGGTAGCTTCTGTTTTTATAGGGGAAGTAGACTTGTAAAGGTCTGGAGTTTAAGTAACTTTTGTTTGAGAGGTGAAAAATCAGCATTTTCCTTATCTGTTTATATATATATATATATACCTTGAGTCATATTGAAAAACAGCACTATACACCTACATGCCCGTGTTTATGTGTATGAGGAAAAGGAAGACAAAAGGAACAGAAAGAAAAGACTGAGGAGGCTGCTTTCATAAGCTTATTCCTTGAAAACAAAGGCTCAACTATTCTTCAGATCTTTTAATTATGTCTTATAAGTAGGTATTACCTAGACTATCAGTTTCTCTAGCTCCATCCGTTTTATTTTATTTTTCGTTATATGTTAGATACAGTAAATGGGAATATTCTTGCAGTACAAATTTAAGCCATTAAAATGAATTTCCTTTGGCACAGCGGTTCTATAGCAGCTGTGCAAATTGTATGGTACCTCAGGGTAAACAGATATGATGCCTAGCTGTCATTGAAGTGTGCTCTACACAGTGTGGTGAAACCCACCCAAATAAGTCAATATGGTGCATCAAGAAAATGAAGTCATGGAAAGGTAAACATCATGCCATTTTCAAGAACATAGGACTTGCAATACTTCATAAGCTTGTTCGCATGCTCTGCTTCTGGTAGCGTTTGACTTTCAGAGGATTTGTTTGAAATGCTTTAGAAGGGGCAGAGCCTGGGTTCCTGTAGTAGGACCAGTGCTTTGGTCTGTGTGGTAACACTGTCAACATATGAAGCCAATAAGGTCAATGAATGACTTCTGCTAAGAAGCGGAGACCAACACATCATCTGTTTGTTTAAAGACTGCAGGAAAAACACTTCTGAAAGTCTGAAACAAGAAAGGAACTGGACACTATTTTCTTTGAGAGCTGTCAGGCTCTTTTCCTGTCTTTCCTTTCTCTTACATTGTTTTTGCCTAGAGTTGCCGGTTGGATGAGTGGGGTAATTAGGAGTGACACAAAGCCTGTGAAAGTAGCCAAGTCCTAGTTAGAATCTGCTGCTCTTCGTGTTGTGGAGAGAGGATACACTTAGGCATGGAAAGTTATTTCCTGCACTTAATATCTAATCAGTCATTTGAAATGTAAACATGAATGGACAAATAACAACTGTTAGAAATAAATGTACCAGAAGAGGATGGTTCTCCTTCTAGTTTGGCAACCAGCTGTTACTCTTCTAAGTCTCCAAGGTGAAAAAATCCTAATAATACATTCATAATACTTAACCTTGGGGTTTGAAAATTCTCTATAAACAAAGAAAATAAAGTAAACTATCAGGATTACTAGCATCTGCAATTTTGCAAATTTATTCAGCTTCAAGTGCTATCCAGATCCTTGTAAATGGCTCATTCTTTGAAATACCACTAAACTGTTTGCATTAGCCACAACTTTTGGCATTCTTTGCTGAAGAACAAAGATAGGAGTTATGTGAAAGCCCATGGCAAGACATCCATAAGGAAAGATCCTCATTCAGCTCTTGTCGAAAACTAATGGAAAACTGGAAGTGTGGAATTTGTTTCACTGGCATTGAACGATGTTCAACCATGATTTTTTTTTTTTTTTTTTTTGGTAATGTGGGAAATAAACACCTTTAAAGTGATTCATCTGATCCACCTTAGATGTTTATTTTAGGATATGATTAATTGCTTTCATGAGGATTCTCTCTAATGAGTTGTAAGGGAGTTCAGTCTAACTGTTAGGTATTTTGAGCTGATTGAGAGGAACCTGACCTAAATCAGTCTTGTCAGAACGGGAATCTAGGAACCAACTTTCTCCATTCCCACTTAAAGTCACTTTAAGTGTTATAGTATAACAAAGATACATAAAATAACACAGAATATATTATGTTCACCAATGTGTAAGCAGTCTTTTGCTAGTTCTTTGCTAATTCTGCAAATAAATCTGCATAATTCCTTGTTGATATCAGTGAATGACTCCCTGGTTTCAGGATCAGATTTCTTAGCTCACTTGGTAGTTTATATACTTCATTTGTGAGATCCAAGGAGATACTCTGATTATATACTGAGATGATACGTGAGCTCAGAGATTGGCTCGGGCTTAGAGTTCACTAGTTCAGTGGAACAGCAATACTGGAAAGTTCCATTATTCTCTTGCTGTGTGCATTTGTGCTGTATAATCCCTTTCCTAAATTGATTATACTTCATCTTATACCACGATGATTTTATTGTGCCTATATAATTCTTCCTGAGTGCTACTCCAATTCTTTTTCTAGCTAATTCCTCCAATGTTCAGAAAACTCCTTCTGATTTCTTTTAGAAGTTTATTTATGTCCAGTTATACACATTTGTTCTTATAGTATCACTGGTCTTCAATATAGCTGATTTTTATACTTGCCCCACAAAGTTTACCTCTGTTGTGTATTAATAGAAAGCAAATGTATTGCCTAACAGACTCCATTTTGCAAAGGCAAAAAAGCAAGTCTGTGTTCCCCTTGTAAGACAGCTCTCCTTTCTCATGTTCATCTTTCCAGCTCCTCTTTTCATCTTTCAGTTCAAATTCACCTTTCTGCACAGGGGGATTACCAGTATTATACAGAATCCTGCCAATTAATATTTGCCATAATTTTGAACATCCCATGTTTCAGCTGCATTTTTACTTGTTCTTTTCACTGCTGGCTAAGTCAAGTCTGCTAAAGTAATAGATGGATTTATTGTTAGAAGTTCTTGTTCATCTCTAGATGCAGGAACTTTCATTCCGTTACATTGCAATGGTCCACTAGATTATTGATTTCTTCATATAAAACACCTTTTTTTAAAGTTATATTTGTGATGCCACTCACATCTGTGTAATCAGAAAATTTTATGAGTACAGCCTCAGTTTTTGTGGTAAGGTTAGTACCTCATTCTTATGGATGATGAGATCATCTGTTTGTAGATAAGTCCAGGAAGAAGTCCATAATTTCTGATTGTATATTAGCAATATAACTAGCAAAGGTAGAGTCTTCTCCATAAATTAGCAGCAAAACAGGCATCCTTTCATTATAACAACATCACACCACTATGTTTGTAGTTCAGTGACATCTTTGTTCTGTGGCAGCACAGAGATTGCACTGGTGAAGCCATGGCCCTGAAAGTGTTCATGGTACCCAAACAATGACTTCTGCAAGATAACTGTGATACTGGTCAGTTCTTCTCCTCAAGATAACTACTTTCCCCACTTTCAGTGCCTGAATTGGGCATCTGAATGGAGAGTAAGTAAGAATATGATTCCCAAATGACTTCTACGTAAACTGGAGTACAGAGAGACCCAGATCAATAATGATAAAATTTGAGTGAGTCACGATGGCTGTGGATGAGTTGTGGGAATCTATATAAACATGAAGATGGTCTCCATCACTAGCAAGTTAGGGCTGCAGTAAAAGGGTTTGTCAGGTGCTCCACAGTTACTTCAGAACAGAGCTTCACCTATGCATCACATTTTCTCTGGGCAGTGTCATCCCACTTTTCAGGAAGACTGCTTTCAAAACTGCTACCATTTGGATTAATATGACAATGGTTTGTAATAAAAACATTACTTAAGGATGCTAAGCATAAAACAGATTAAGTTTAACTTGCAGTAATATAAAGCCCTAAGGCACTCTAATTTTATTTGAGTTCTGAATATGTCTTAAAGGTCTGTGCAGAGAGAGCATTCAGTTTATTGCCTGCCCCTTGGCATAAAGTTTGGAGACAAAATTTGATCCTCTAATAACACTGAGGAAAGGCTTGTAATCTCAAGTCAAGCAGAAGATCTGGCAGTATGCTACAAAGGGACAGGAAACCCAGGATTTTAAAAGCTGACATCAGGAAGCAATAACACTGATACTT
Source organism: Falco naumanni (assembly GCF_017639655.2). Taxonomy (NCBI): domain Eukaryota; kingdom Metazoa; phylum Chordata; class Aves; order Falconiformes; family Falconidae; genus Falco; species Falco naumanni. The sequence continues at coordinate 47,465,284 of NC_054055.1, forward strand.
TGATAATTTTTTTCTCTTACTGATTTTGGTGGAGCCCAAGATCATATGTTGCCAGGAGCTGAGAAGTGGGAAAAGAATTCTGCTGTAAAAAAGGGGAGTCCTTAATATACTGAGATTGGTTCAGGCATAGTGTTGATTTTGTTTTCCCTAGTAAGATCTGAATTCCTTGTGATAGTTTGAACATTATTTATAAACAAGTCATATCAATAGTACTTGATTGTGATTACATAAAAGGATCTGGTGGCTTTAAGTGTAAGTAAGGGAAATCAATATTTGGGTGCTCATAAGTCACCTGGCCAGAAGTCCTATTCAAACAAAGGATTTATTATTTAGTAACGTACTATGAACGTGAGTGTCCAATTAATCCATGGAAGTAATTTTAACAATATAAATGAGTGCAATAGGACACAAAACCTATGGACACAAAGGTGCATGGAAGCTGCATAGCTGCAAAAGTCAGGCCTATCTTCCTTTGCTGATGATGTCACTCATCTGCTGCTGGAACTGGTGTCTAGGATTCTCACCTCATACAAGAGAAAATCAAGTGTCAAAATACAAAATAGGTATGAAAGACTAGATTCTTTTTAATTCTGCTGCTTATATTGACTGTCTTTTCCTGGGGTACCTCCCTGAAAGGGTATTAAGGCTGTAGAAGAACAAACCAGAGACACACCTGATCTACAGAGAGGGAACACTAAAAGGCCAGTTAGTCCTGTGGATACCTGAGATAGCCACCCAGAACTCACAAGGGCTATTTTTTGCTTGATGTGGGTGTAGGAGAGCTAGTCAAGTTTATGCTTGGAGTTCCTCATGGCAGATCTGTTTTTTCTTTTCTTTCTCTTTTTTCGTTGCCCTTTTTTAACTCTCTGTTAAATTTTCTTAGCAAAGTTGTTCATCCCCATCACCTTCTCTTTGCATGAGTCCCCTCTCAGAAACAGTATGATATATTCTGCTTACTGAGGTTTATGGAAATCTGTGCTCTTCAGATCTAATCCAATTTCTACTGAAGCTTGAGGCACAGCTTTCATAGATCTGGTGTAGCTGGCTATAATGCAGACTTAGATGACTATATTACATATCCTTGAAAAAGACACAGGCAGAAGCAGTAGAAGTGGTAGAAAACTCAGGTTTTCCCACTGGATAAAAGCAAATATATGTTTGGCTGCTACCATGTGGGAACTGATATGCAACTAGATGGGAAGAATGGAAAGAACTGAGACCTATCCCAGGAAAGAGAAAGATGGGGGTGGGAGAAGGGAGGTAAAGAACAAGAGTGATGAAGGTACAGGGAAAAGAAAGACAATAATGATTGCAGAGGAGAATGAATAATAATGACAGCACTTCAAAGATGCCCAGGAAAGGTGGGAGTTGTACCAACTGAACTTCATACAGCGTAACAGTGTAAAGGGGAAATAGGCCCTTTATGGATAATTAGGGACAGATCCATGGAGATGCTCCAGCTGCTTCTCAACACATTGCTGATGCAAAGCAGATGGACCTTCATTTGGAGCAGCTGGTTATAACAGGTTTAGAGCACCTTTGTGATTGCTTCTACAGATCAACTGTTGGCTTCTTACCTCCTCTGCATGACATAAACCATCCAAGCTTTGATGTCACAGTTCATGATGGGATGAAAAATAACTTCATATGATTATAACCTGTTAATGCCTGACTATTTTTGTTTCATTTTTTAACTGTCTTCCACTGAATGACCACAGATCTCAAGTGAGAAAGGAGGAGGAGGTAAATGTGAGCAATTAAAGAACACTTAAAAACATGTCACTATATAAAACAATCAAGTAAAGGGCAGCTTTAGGCAAGATTTAATCTACAGAATTATCAGCAAAGCCTATGGAGCATGGAGCACTTAGAAGGAAGTAATTCAAGTAATTGTCCTTTAGAAATATCTGGTTTTGTTGTTTTATTGAATAGCTGATGCAAACTTCCTAGCTTAAATGCTCGTTATTTATTTATATGGATTTTTTTCAAGTTCCATTCTATAATCAGATGCTGGAGCCAAGGTCCGTGTGCAGTAATTTCCCTGTCAGGAAGTCCTGTGCTAATCCTAGTCATCAAACAGAACTGCAGTACTGAGAGCCTGGACAAGAGAATGCAACTTTGGAAAATGTTTCCTTGAGCAATTAGCTGAGAAACTGCCATGGAAAGTTCTCAACTTGTTGAGTTTCCTTGACCCCCATCTTTTCTTCCCAGATGTTCTGTCATGTTTGCTCTGATTGCATCTGCACTACTAAGAGAGGGCCAGGAAGGGAGTCCAAGCACTTCACCCCACCGTGCATCTGCTACGCTGCGCCCTGCTTGCCACAAAACAAGGCAGATCTTGCCAAGTTTCTGAGACAAATCTGGTCTACTAGGGTCTGCTCCTAAGCAGTGAGATGTGTGTCAACCCATGCCACCTAGCATCAAAGCAAGCAATTCGTCTCTGAAAGTGGTTTATTTATTCAGCGGTATGGTTATAACCTGTGGGGTCAAGATTCACCCAGAAAAGCAAGATGAAGATAAATATAACAGAAAGCCAGGACGTCATCTTCTGTTGTATCATCTACCAGCCTAAGATAAGCATAAAATAATATATCTCACAGCACTCTTGTTTAAGACTCCTCCACTTTAAACCTCTTTCACTACCAGCTGGGCTGGAATCTTTTTGAGGAGAGAGAGAAAAGAGTCCATGTACTATGTCAGTGAGGTAAACAAAGTTAAAAGCAACAACTAGGAAAAAAAAAAGCCCTTTTCCTGAAATCGGTGTAGTTCTTTCTGGCCCTGATCCAATTAACAGACAGCAGTTTCCCTTGTTTGCCTCTCATTCCAAAAATTAGGAAAATGGATGCAAGAAAGGCCTTGGGATTCTTATAGTATAAACTTAAGCCATTCAACTCCATTAATACATTAAGTGTCTGGTTAATGGCAGCTACTGTAGCAAACTCCCTTGCTTTCTCAGTTGGTTTTGGGTTTTGTGTTTTGTGTTTTTTGGGTTGTTTTTTGTTTTGTTTTGTTTTTTTAAATCTGTATTATGTATCTAACTACTTGTGAAACCATAACAGAAAATGCTGAAATGGCTAACATATGGCCTGGTCCTCCTGATGAATACTACATCCAAGTTGCCTGTTCCCTGTTTCAGGGGAGATTGGTGAATCCAAGATGCTTTAAACTTTCAACACTTTTTATGGCCATTTACACAGCAAATAACAGCATTTTACATGGCTTTTGTGTCCCCAGTGACAAACCACTGGTCACATTGTGACACAACAGCCTTGGAAGAAAGGAGGGAAAAGCATTTTTTTACCTTCATGCAGTAACTGCCTCCATACTAGCTCTGCGGTATTTGTTGCAGTCAGCAGCAACTGGTACTAATGTTGGCTGAGAAGCAAAACCATAAATCTACAGGGATGCTGTTATATGAGACAGGTGGAACATGTGTTACAGCTTACTGCTGCTGAGAGAAGCCGTCTTGTTTCCTCTTCAACAGCTTTTTTACTTGTTTCTCATTCTCATCTGCTCACTCTTTCCCTCCTCTTGCACCAGCTCTCAGGCACCCCTGTCCCTTGGGCTACATGATTTGTAGAAAAAGGTATTTCCTTGTGACCATACTCTGGCACTGAGACCAGCTGGCAAGGAACAGCACCCTCCCCATCCACCACACTCTTGAAGGTTCCAGCACTTGGTGGCCATGCACAAGCTGCCTATAGGGAATGGTTTCTGGTCCGCGACGATTTTGCAGCTGTTCCTAGGAATTGTTGGAAGAGAGGTAGTTAACCTGGGCCAAAACCATACCGGGGTCATTATAACGATTTACTGTAGACAGAGTAAACAACCCAGTTCCAGTGCCTTGGAATATTTCCTGGTGCTGTTTAATAAATTATCATTGCTGCAACTCAAGGAGCTGATTCGTCTCAGTGAACTAGCCAGAAAGCAGCTCAACCAAAAAGGAAGAAGAAAAAGCGTTTTTCCATCAGCTTTTTAGGGATCAGATCACAAAGACTGGGCAAGAGCGAGAACAAGAGTGTACGTCCAAGAGCAGAGAGGAAGAGAGGAAAAGAAAGTAAAGATGGACTTCTTCAATATCAGTTTTGTCTGTCTTGTCTAATTGTGTAATTAGAGATGTATACATATAAATGTACACAGAAGAGGATTCTTTGTCCTGCAGTGATGCTGACTAAAGTGATTTGCAGCACAGTGCCAGCAACTCACTGCCACTTCTCTGGAGGTTTCTACTCCTTTGGATTTGCCATCTAATTTGAATTTGTAAAAAAATCCTAACTCTTTTCAGTCCAGATGAGTGCTACTATTAAGACTGTAAGCTAACCTAGTGCATTTTGCTTTAAATGGACAAGTGAGGATTCACACAAGTGGTTTAAATGGCAGATTGGACGAGGTGATAGCATTCAGTAAAACGAGCAGAAGGAGATGACCCTCCTTTAATCTCTTCATGTGACACATCTGCAATGGAAAGCGAGTGGTACGTGAATACAGCTTTTAGAAAAGTTTCTACTCTTCACTCTGAGTCAACAGTTAGGCATTCAGCAGCAGTGCCACTACATCCTCAGCAGCCCTCTGCCCTGGGACACAGATGTTCAGCTGGGCTGAGGAAAGGCTGCAAAACAATCTTGCATACCTGCATAAAACCAGTTGTTTGTGCGGGTGGGGGGGTTCACCATCCTCGGTTTTTTAGTCTAGATCACCATATGATCATGTGGGGGAAAAGGTCTCAAGACAGAATTTCTGGATCTGGCATTGCTTAGGGGGTTTTGGGCTTAGGTCTTTGTTGTGCTGCAGGGTGATGCAAACACTCACTATAAAACTGTTCTCAATTATATATATATTCCATGCTGTTTAAAATAAACTTTCTGCCTTCATGCAAATACAACTAATAAAAAAACCTCAAATCTTTGAAGTTCTTGGTATTCTGCGGAAACACTTTATAAGGATAATTTTGTAGTATTTACTGTTTAAAATTCCTTCCCGGTTAATTCATGCTGGAAGCTCTAGGTTCAGTCATTCCACTTCATGTTTAAGATTTCCTCTAGTACATGGATGTAAAGATTCTCACAACATAACTAGTCTCCATTATTTTCTCTTGTAACAGATTTCATTCTTTTCAGAGTTTCTTTTTGATTTTTTTCTTTTTTTTGTCTTTCCTGACAGATTGCAGATTTTAGGCTAGTGAGCTCATTTCTGGAATTCAGAATTCTAGAGGCCTTGAGATTTGAGAGTTTGGGATGATTCTGTGAAAAACATTTTGCTTAGCAGAGTAAGTCATGCAAGTCTTAACAGAATTAAAACAACCTTTCAGGCACACGTGTTTGAGTCTCATTAAAGCAATATCCTCATGTCATTTTAGAGCAGCTTTTAATTTCCATTCTAAAGATCTGACTCCTCTGCCCTTGCTTACAGAATTGTTGTAGTTCAAAGTTTACAAGTAATTGCTATTGTAATTAGAATTTCTTCTGATTTGCAAATCTGTTTTGTGTTGTGGCTTTACAATTGTAAAACAGCAGGAAGCTTCCTTTATGTGCATATTCAAAAGATGAAGAATAATTTTTTTCTTGTGGAAAATGATTAAACAATTAAAAACCCCATATGTTCAATGTTCATCCCATTTTGTATTGTAACTAATAGAATCTGTTTACACTTTACTGCTTTGACCATACATAAAATGTCAGTTCTATCCACAAAGGTCTGAAGATAGAGTAACATTCCTTGTTTCTTGTGAATTAATGGCAACCTAGTGTTTAAATAAAACAATTTTCTAAGATTGTCTCTGACTTCAAACTTGGAGCTCCTTTTTTGAGCTATTGTGTCTTTAAAAAAAAAAACCAAGCAGATCTGTGGATCTTGTGGTTTGGAAGCATTCTTTTTTAGTGGCTTCAGTTGTGAATATGACAAGGAGACGTTTAATGCTACTTTTGTAAGTAATGTATTTGGTAGAGTGTGACACAGAAGTATATCGGTGTTGCATGCAGTTTGACTAATTCCTTCCTAACCTTTGCAGATCCATCAGCTTTCTTCCTCCATTGTCTAGTGTTTTGTCACTTTTGCCATTTTCATTACTTTTCATTACATACTTGGGTACTTACATAAGGAAATAGCTGCAGAGCATGTATGGATACATTTACCCTAGCAATTTCCAGCCTGAGTGGAAAGCAAAATTTTAGATGTTTTGATTATGCTAGTAATGCAATCACCCAAATACCACCTTGCTACCCAAGCACTCCCAGCGTACCTGCCATGGCTCCTACTGCAGCTGAAGCCAAGTATGGGTGTAGCCCTGTCCCTGCAAGCTGGGGGGCACTTCAGTGTCCTGAGAAAAGATGGGGAGAGAGTGAGAAAGCAGTGGGGAATATCAGCATTCCCTCTGGTATGGTGTCTCCTCTTCGAGGAACTAAAATCTGTAACGGACCAGTTACTACAGGTTTAGTGCAGCGTTACTTTGAAGAGAGAGGATTTTGAATGTGCCTGGGAGCTGGCTTAAAAAGGAGCCAGGAGTTAACTGCAGAGCTGATGGTAAAAAAGAATTTCGATTTTGGAAGAATGTGGATGGAAGGCAGGCAGGCAGGAATGAAATCCCCACTCTTCAAATCAGATTCTGAAGTCACAGATGTTGTATTCCTAGTAAAACGATATACTTAAACGATTTGAAATCATGGCATTGAAACATTTTTACCTCATCGAAGTGGAACATTTTAGCAATTTTAAAGGCATCTTTCTTTTCAAAACATAAGGGAAATCAACATGGTCTTAATACAAAATTCCATTCTGACAAAAATGGTTTTTAAAATAACTCTTCACTGGGGTTTCTAGGTCTGCAGTGAAAACAAGCTTTTAATATTCCTTTCCTTCTGGTCTGCTAGTGAAGCATCTGTTTCACAGAAGATGCTGTGTAAAATAAAGTAGAATTGTCTTGGAGCCTGGTCCTAGGATCACTGTTTACCTGATGGATTTGGATAATAAAAGCTCCTATTGCGATGTGCTTAGCTTCCTGAATTAGCGAAGATGCATAGATACTGTTATGCAAAGCAACCTCAGTGGACCACTTTGAATTGTTTGGGTTCATTGATGCTGAGGGTCGTTAGTTTAATGAATCACTTCTGCGGACTTCAAGCGGCAGTAAGAAAAGACAGGAGTAAATAGTAGTTAATGGTATGGGAACCGTGGAGCCAAGGAGTCCCTCGGTGTGAAAAGCAAGGGAAAACAACCCTCCCGAACCGAAGGGAATATGTTTAATAGACGAGCCTTAGAGGAATAGACTATTCAGTCACCTACAAAAGAGACAGACGAGGTAATGACAGGCAGATTATGTGGTGGTGGGGTAGGGGTTTAAGGAAACAAGGCTGGAGGAAATGGAAGGTGAATCTGTGAAAGAGATGTGCAAATTTATGAAGATCTTGCTTTCTTATGCTGATGATGCAAAGAGAGATTTCATTAGCATAATAAGATTCCTCAAAGAGAATCAAAGTGATTTAAATAACCATTAGTCCACCGAGTTCCTATTTATATTCAAAAAAGAGAATCTAATCTAACTTTATTTCAAAACAGAATATGTCACCCTTCTTAAATATGTGTGAATTATAAAGCACCCATATCCTCTTTCTCTGCAAAATGCACAACAGCGGGGGAGTATTCCACCAGAATTAGCAACATCCCTCTGACCCGACATCTACCTTACAAACTACTGCACACAAAGAATGATACTTCAGCGATGGTTGGTGTTCGGAGATCTTTAATTAACCGTGTAGACTGAAGGGCACCTTTTATAACAAGTTCTGGAACAGCTTTTATGGCTGATCTTCAACTTGTTGGGAAAAGTCACGCCAGATTTCACAGGTAGCTCATGTTTTAGGCCAAAGCCATTATAGACTTTGGTTTGGACTCCTAAGGAAGCACAATTTGATAATCTTGGCTAAGCTTTGCTCTCCATTTTTACTCATTGACTAAACAGAATTTGGGGTGTGAAAATTAGAATCTAACTAGAATCAAAGGAAAAGCTTATATACGTCCTTCTAAATTAAAATTTCAAAATCAGCACAAAACTAGCTATGAAATAAAAAAGAATTGCCATGTTAGCCGTTATTATGTAACAACCATATCATATGTGGGGGTCAATTAAAATTTAACTTTCTGAGCATACGCATGTTAGTAGAATAACTACTATTTCTGAAATTAAATTATGATTGTTTTCTTGTTTACTCACCATCTAACTGGTGTATTTCCAGGCCACTGTTAAAGTACTCCAGTTTAAGGAATTCATTTTTATCAGACAAGCAAGTTCCATTGGAATTTTATTTCATTTTCAGCAGTCCCTGGCTTCTGGAAAATGAACGCTTGGTGATATGTGTTAATTTAAATCATCTCTCATAAACAACAGTGGATTTTTAGATATGTCAGACCCCTGTTTGAAATGCTGTGTGTTTTTAGAAATACCGGAAAATACAGTTCAACAACCACTGGGACATAATTTCGGTGAAATATTCTCTTTGCTATGTTATCTTTCTGCATAAACTAAAGTTGAAATCCTAGAAGATATATTTAGGAAAAGTGAAGTTTAATTCCTGCATTACATGGCAAAATACAGAACATAAGCAGCTCCAATTAAAATGCCAATAGTTATTTAAAGGGCTTTAACTTAAAATGTAATAGGGGTTGCTTCTTTTTTTTCCTAGCACATCTTCTCATGCAAAAAACTGGCAGAACATATTGGTATAACTTGCACTATTTACATAGTCTTTCATGGGATTTTGCATACATAATAGTTCATAATCGAGGGGTATAATAAAACTTGAGCAGAATTCTGAGGATGAGAATGGGGAACCATAATGAGACGGATGAGTCACAAGGAGCAGCAGACAAATGGAGAGATTTTAGTTGTGTTAGTCTACTTCTATTCCTGGTCTGACAATGAAAACAAAGATCGTTTAAGTCTGTCTTCCCAGTGGTGAGGATGCACGAGGAGTAGAAAGAAGGTTAACATGTAGTCAGGAGATAAACTGAAGTGGTGAGAGTAGGTAAAAGGAGGAAGATCATTGAAGGGAGGTTGTATCTCTGCTCCATGACTGTAGCTTGATGAACCCCTTTCATCCTCCCAGCCGTCTATTAGAAGGAGGCTGGATTTGCTCAGGTTTTATCTTAGTCACCTTCTTTCCTCTGAGGCCAAGATGGAGTTTTGCCTCTCTGACAGATTAGCTGAGGCAGAAAGGACATATTCCCTTCCCAGCTGAATGTCCATTTTGCAGGGAGGGAGAACCTCATTAATGTTCTGCCAATTTAGAAGTCACAAATAATGTAGTCAAATGAATAGAGTTTCAACATCCAGTAATCTGGAGCTGGGAATGGGTTAAAGAGAAGCAGTTTTAGGATGGTGGAAGGCAGAAGCTATGAATCCTGGTTACTGGACACTGAGCTTTTCTACCAGCGCTGTGACCAAGTGGGCAATCTGTGATGACAGAAATCTGTGACAGAGTATCACCAGATCATCATGGGTGAAAGAATGATGGGGAGTCAGGAGCAGCTGAGGACCAAGGTGGAAGGGGGATGTCGTAGAGCAGCAAGGGTGAACAGTCACAGAAAGAGCAGTGAAAAATTTTGTCTGATGTGCTGTGCAGTATTTCTACGTGGGTTAATGAAATTGTAGGTTATTTAAATGATGATTTGTGCATCTTGTCTTCTGTCCTGCAGGGCTGAGATGGGGCACTTCACTTCTCACAGCCTATCCACAGAGAGAGCAATGAAGAAGCATCATGTGCTCTTCTATGACATTCTGAATGATGTGCTTAACAGCTGCTGTAGACGTTGGAGCACTGAGAGTGACTTAATTTGGTTCATGAAAGGTAGGTCATGGTGTCTGCTTTGCAAAATCATCTTTTATAATTAAGCCTTCAAAAATGAGAACAAAGGTGACTCAAGTTGTGCATATCCATGATCTGAACAAATGGGGATACATCACTAAAGTAAAAAAAAACCCTCACAAGTTATATTTAAGGACAGTGATAATGAGTGGATGCACAAAACTAGTTCTTTTTCTCCAAGAACTCCTAAATTTGCAACTAAAATGCCCGTATTTTTAAATGTGCTCCTTTCTTTGCAATTATCCTTTCATTTCCCTTTTTCTCCATCATTTTCTGTACCATCTTGGGCTGATGAGGAATGGAGGGCCTGTTGTTTCCAGTGTGAGCTTTGCAGTGCCAGGCTGCATTTGTGTGACCTACAGGCTGTTTTACCATTAGGTGGATGAGGTGGTGAACACCTGCTGGTTACTCGGAGCTGAAGGCATTGCCCGGCACAGCAATGCTTCCTCATCAAACTGTACTAAGCCCACTAGGCCAGCACTCTGTCAAGCAGCTTTTAGTAATCTACCTAGTGGACACCTAAGAGTGGGGTTTTCCTATAAACCCAACATATTTAGGGAATTTGGCTGTGTGCATTATGATCTATTTTTCTAAATTATAGAATTTCAGATGTGGTCAAAGGGAGTTGCTGCCTCTTAAAAGACCCTCCAGCTTTGAAATTTAGCCTTTGCTTACCAGAGTCCATACCTGACCTCAAAAACTAATAGCAAACCCTCCCCACCCCTTTTTCCCTCTGGCAATATAGCTTTATTTGTGAGATATACTTCACTTTCTTTTCACTCTCTTTTGTTCTGTTTTTGTGTTTGGTATTGGGATTTTTTTTTATAAATTTGTGGTGGTCTTAAGACCTCAGACCTAAATCACAGTTCATAACATACAAACTAAAATTGTAGTATGCTTGTTTACTGCATCTGTGATGGTATATAATGTTGGCTGTTTACATGCATCTATTTAACCTATGCTAATTCTTTTTGTGTCCTAGGGCTTAGAAAACCCTAGCCCTAACCCTAATTAAGGGAAGGCGTGTCAATATACTTTAAATTTTGTTTTTTAATATGTTTTTTAATATTTAACTTTAAATAAAGTTCTGATTTCTTTCCACAGTTATACTTGGATCAAAATGGTCCACATTTAACAGTAAAGCTAGATTTGAACTAGCCATGTTAAAAACTAAACAAGGCTTTAAAAAAACACTTGATGGGCTTCTGTTCCATATTGCTGTTATGGGTTATAACTGCAAATTTCTAAATAAGACAACTAGATATATATTTTGGATGCATTTATTTGTTTCTGAAGGTGCAAAAATCTGTGTTTTTTAGGAGGTGATCATGAGGTAATTTCTTCAGTTGGAAATTTTTTGCATCTGAATTTATGAGTAAAGGAATTACAAAGGAATGAAAAATATGACCAAGTTACAGTTTCACATGGAGATTGAAAAATATCTCCTGGACAGATATGAGAAAAATAATCAAACAGTTTTCACCAGGTATTTACTTAAATTCCTCATCAACATTACTCGGGATTTCATCAGCCTGCAGACCTCAGGTCTATGAATGGAGCCAACTGACATATATAATTCTAGCTGCTGGTAGACATATATTTAAAGACAGTGAAAAAAATAAGATGATAAGTAACGTTTGTGCCCTAGAAGCATTTCCTACTAGCTATTTCACAATCATTTGACAAGATAAGAACAAGGATAAAACTACCATCCAAAAGAAAAAGACTTTATCACTGAAAAATCTCATACACTTAATATCCTAGAAGAGAAGTCTTAATCTTCCTTGTAAGCTTATTTTGTGGTTTTGGGGTGTCAAATTTTAGCACTTTTATTTTAATGTGTGTGTGTGTGGGGGGGATGGAATTTCTGTTTGTTTGTCACTAATGGCTTTTTTTGGTCTGAAATCATAAAATCATGTAGCTAAATGTGATCAGGATTTTTTTTTATTTGCATTTTTTTTTTTGGCAAGTTGTAGACATAGCTTCCATGAAACAAGTGTCGTGCTGCTTTAGCTTAGTTTATAAGGCTCATCTGAGGAAATAACAGAGGATAAGAGATACACAGCTGGCTATGGGACTCTAACATTCTTTCATCAGCGTATATAGTCAGAGCAGAAAGCCAAACCGAAAAAATTTGCAGGAAACCCAATAACCTGCACTGTCACAAGGGAAAACTAGAGGTAAAGTTATAAAAAATAGCCTTTTGAAATAATTATTAATCTTTCTTGGGTTGTGAGAAAACTACTATGGTTTTATAAGAAACACATCACAATGGGCTACATACTGAATCTGAAGCAAAACTGATCTTTCTGTAGTCATGTTGAGGTTTTGGACAGCACTTTAAAGAGGTAGAGGATTGTCCCCTTCTACTCAGCACTCATAAGACCCCTTCTATAGCACTGTATTCAGCTTTCAGCTTGGTGCCCTGCAGTACAGGAAAGACATTAATAAAATAAATAATAATAAATAAATAAGTAGTTTAAAAAAATATACTCATTTTTATATTTTATAAATTTATATATTTATATATATTTAAATATATTTATAGAAAAATAAATAAAATTTAAATTTAATAATAATAATAATGAAGACATTAATAAAAACCGAGGTGTGTTCTGTGGAGGGTCACCAGCGCTGGGGGCTGAAGCATTTGCCCTGTGTGAAGAGGCTGAGGGATAGGGGCTTTTTCAGCCTGGGGAAGAGATGTCTGGAGGGGACCAAATGGCAGCCCCGGTACCTATGGAGAAGTTAGCAGGTGACGGAGCCAGGCTCTTCAAATGGAGGATGAGAGGCAGTGGAGATAACTTGAAATATGGTACAGGCAGGACATTATGGAAACTTCTTTTCCCATGAGGACAGTCGGGCAGTGGATCAGGCTGCCCAGGGAGGTTGGACTGTCTCTACCTCTGGAGGTTTTCAGGACCTGACTGGACACAGTCCTGAGCAACCTGGTCTGACCTCAGAGCTGCTTTGAGCAGGAAGCTGAAAGAGAGACCTCCTGAGGTCCCTTCCATCCTGATTTTCCTGTGAATCTGTGACCTTGTGATGATTCTATCCTCTTCATTGCAGAAAAAAGGAAAAATTATGAGAACTTTTTTTGTTTCATTTCAAAATCCCAAATCAGTGCATTTTGATTAAAAGAAACAAAGAAGTCTTGATCATGTGCAAATTTATTCCATTGAAAGTGACAGTATTTTAATCAACAGCTACATGGAATTATTCCTATTTTTTCTGTTTCCTATGACTTTAAAATTCATCTCAATGGGAAAAGAAATATAAACCATGAAAAGATCAAAGTTTTTTGTTGATTTTATGTAACCAAGTTGCTAAGTATACTCTTTCATTTTAATCTTTCTTTCTAGAACTCTACACTTGAAAATATCTTTAATTGTTGAAAATCATTATGCAATACAACAAGCCATAGTAGAACACTGGAAATAAGTAGTCTAAAATGTAGATATAGCTATACCAATATGTATAAATAGGAGATCTGAACCAAATCTCTTCTGTGAAGCATTAATGTCATACATATTCCCTGTATTTGGTAATGTGACTTGCTACTAATTTGTAAAGATAAGAGGTTTTTTGTAGCCTAAGTAGTAAACTATTTTGATAAGGAAAAAATATGTCCTCTTTGTCCTAAAAACAAGCATTTTCTTTAGATTAATTTTCTTGGACGTTAGATTGATTAGTTATATTTCCTTGGAGTTTACTTGTTCATAGTGTTTCTTAGAAATAAAATTACTACAGTGGACTTTAATCTATTTTTTGTGTTAGCATATAAAATACAAACATCAATACAAAATAAAGCAGTCTTTTAAACTTGTGGCTCAGTTATTTAAGTATCTGAGGCTTTGGATAAGGCAGGCATTTTGTGTTTGTTTGTTCTCAGGTTGTCTATACCCTGAAAACCTTTGGAAACAATTCTCTTGGCCTGTTCATCCTTCCAGTTGTACCTGGGAATAATTCATGCCACAAATGTTACTCCTGTGCTATTAAAATGTTCTCAAGTATAATGAAAAACACGTGAAGACAATTGAAGCTTTCATTATGAAATTTAGGTGCAATTATTGCTTCCTTTTAATTCAAAACTTGGTGAAATGTGTCTTGTGCTTAATATATCAAATCCACTAACAGTTATATTGCAGTATGATTCAGATGATGGAAGAAAATTAGGAGTGATTGTAACAGATGTGAATGCTAACACTGTTTCTACAGCTTGTAAATCAGATTTATCTATGTAATAATGGTTCAGGGAGGCTGCGAGTCATACAGTCACAGGTATTTGTTGATGCTTGGAACATGTGAAGAAAGATCAGTAAATCCATCTTGTTGTACATGTCTCAGGATTTCATGCTATTGCGGAAGTGACATCTGTTCAGCACACAGCCTTAGACAACCTTCATATGAGACACTGATTTCCAGTGCCCCCTGCCCCTTCCCCCCCCGCCCCAAGATTGGAAACCTTTGCTGTTCTCCTGCACAGAGAATAGGTTTTGCGAATTAGAGATATGTTCTTTTCTGAGATTAAGATAAAGTTCCTTTGCTCAGTCTGCCTCTATCTTTCCTTGTTGATCCGAGCTGATTCTCATGGATATCTGGATTTGCAGTTAATCTTGTCCTTCACTCACAAGTGAGCCCAAACAGAAATGGAGCTTGGTGCCAGGTACCTTGGTATTTAAAAGTCGTGTAGATGTGGCACTTGGTGACATGATTTAGTGGTGGACTTGGTAATGTTGGGTTAATGGTTGGACCTGATGATCTTAAGGGTCTTTTTCAAAATAAATGTTTCTATGATTCTATGACTGCTTCTTGATCACCTTCCTGATTGACTCTGCCTGATTTCTTATTTCCTTTTCAGAGGGGTTTTGCCCACCTTGGTCTAATGCTGTATCAGCTTTCCAATATAACAGCCCTGTTAAGTGGTTGAGCACAGTCATATCAGAGCCCACTGTTCTTTTATTCTAAGGACTGAGGATGGGCGGACCTAGAAATTTTCAAGCAGTGCAAAACCATGAATTCAGAGGAGGTCACAACTATGGTAGAGCATTTCTAAGGAATATGTAAGTTGGGAGTATTATTTGTGCATGGATACTGAAGGCATTTCAGTGAAGGAATTGGGGAAGTGTAATATATGGAGTGTCCTGTCCTGACTACTCAAAAGTAATTCTAGGGGCCTAAGCTTGAGTAATTTAAAGGTTTGTTAATTGCTATAATAAAAATGGGAAATTAGAAATAAATTGTCTTTGACAGAGTGGAAGGTGTTTCATTCATGAGACAATAATTTTTTATAAAGAATGTTCTTACTCTGGGTGAAAGAGATGCTCTAATGGGATCTTTGAGATGCTGGGCTGTTCTGAGGCTGATCACTTTGGTAAGATATTGACAAGGACACTAATGATGTCAGTCGTATGTAATGTAAACATAAAACCCCATTATTGAAGCAGTGTGGAAAAGTATCCTAAATACATTGTGGGACTTATGACCATGTCAGATGTAAAAGAATATGGAAGTTATATAGTTTAAATTATAACAAGACAAGTCTGAAGAATGCTTTTGGGGCCATTCTCAAAGACAATATGCTAATAAACAAGTTACCATAAGCTTTCAGGCCAAGAGGTGTCAAGTAGAACAAGGATAACAAATTGTTGATACGGTTTTATTTTGTAAGAATGTGTCTTTGAGTCTAGCAATAAAGCAAAGTAACTTTTGACTTCTGTTTTTTGCCTGAATAAAACTTTGACTTCCTGGAATATTTTTAGCGTGACTGATCACAAACAACTTTGGAAACAGCAGAAAATTCTAATTAGAACTGATCTAACCTGACAGCCGAACAATGCTAAATTGAACAGAAGAACAGACTTTTTGCACAGTTTACTGACCAAAATTAATTGGGCAGTGCACAGCAAGACTTCTCTTTCTCTTCATAGTACTTATTTCAACACCTTTTGATTTTATTTTCTAACAGAGCTTGTCTGGTTTTTTTATTGTTAAAGAGGAGAATTTTTGTTGTGAGATATGCTTGCACTGTTTAGGTGTATGCTGTTTCACTCACCAAGTGAAGCAGCAAATTTGGAGTTATGGTGCTGTTTAGACTGTGGGTTAACAAAATAAAATCTACTCTCATAGTTGTCAGAATATGACAAGATAAACATGTAATGCGATTTACACTTTTGCATGAGACTATTAAAGGATTAACAATCCCCATCATGTTCCAATTTATCAATAAAATTGGTTATAGAGAATTGTTCTTTATCAGCCATCTCAACCGAAGGTCCTCTGGCTACACCTTCTGGCGGTCAGATTGTTACAGCTGTCTCTTAGTGACTGCTTAATTTTGTTAATGGTTCCTCTGGGACTCAACAGGACAACAGTCCTGACCTCATTTACCCCAAGTTCCTGTGTGTGCCACCAGGAATTAGAATGAAAGAGTGACAAGCAGAACTTTTTGTATTGTTTTTATTTTTCTCTTTTGTCTGCTGTGTGAGGTTGCAAGTTGCGGAAGGAGCACTTTTTATCAGAGCATAAGCAGAGCATTAAGAAGCCTTATAGCCACACTGGAAGAGCGAGACTGTGGTGTTAAGGTGATGGGGGAGATTTCAGTGTCTGCCCTAACTTTGGTTCAAGGAAGTTATGTTCTAAATTTGAGCTGGTCTTTGGAGTTTTATGAAGAGTAAAATAAATCCTCGAGTTTTTTCTTGTGCTATACAAAGTCAGTTCAGCTGCCCACTGGATTGTTTCCATGGGCTATAGCTGAGGGAAGCTTAGCCTGTGATGTAGACATCTAACATTTACAGTTTGCTCTGCTTGCCCAGAGACAGTCATCAAGTGCCATTTGAAGTTTCCTAAGGGGGTAGGGATATCACCACAGGGCTGACGGATACCATGTGAAGCCTACAGGAACACACGCTTTTCTGTAGTGGCAACTGAGGGCCACGTGGGGTGTCAGATGGGTCAGGATGACTGTGTGTGGGAATCAGTCCTACACTTAGCCTGGTGATAGCACCTCCATGTTTAAAAATAATATGTGCAGCCATACTATGTTAGCCATAAACTTGTGCATGCACCTTTCACCTTTAATATAGTATTCACGCAGCCTTAATACAGTATTTGCAAGCAGCACAGGCAAAGCTAAATGTATATAATATGTATCTACATATTATTTTGTATCCTTAGCAAACGTTTTTTTAAAGCTTGAAGGATGTACCACATTCCAGAGTTTGGGTTAATCTTTCATTCCCTTACAAAGCAGAAAACTTCATTTTAGTATACATGTAAAAAATATATCTATAAAACAAGTAACTTCATATATCTCCTTCATCCTGCTTTATTTATCATGTCTCTGCCCATGGCAGGAGGACTGAACTAGATGATCTTTAAGGTCCTTTCCAACCCAAACCATTCTATGATTCTGAGTAAAAATGGCCACAGCAAAATTTTATCTGCTTTCTGGTTAATCTGTTTTTCTTCAAGAATAAAGTTGTTTTCATTTTTATACACAGCCATGCTGAAGGAACTCAAAAGAGATATTTTATCTATGTATTTTTGCTTAGTTTAATTTTAGCTAGAGTTGCCTCTAGCTATCATCTAACTACTGAGTGGCCCAAACCAGGAACTTATTGTTGTTTGCTTTGTGTGGAAATAGCATACATTCCATGTACCATATGTTACTGGGAATTCCTGAGAAGCCTGTGAAGAATAAGCACAGAGATTATGTTGTTAATTTAAAATTAATCAGTACTGGATCCTCCTTTTTTACCAGCCTTGTAATGTTGAGAATTGCAGCTTTCTAAGGGAACAACAGAGATACCTTTTTATTAAGTTGGTTTGTGGGTTTTTTTGTGTTTGGGATTATTATTTTTTTTTAGAACAGATGTATTCACATTTTTTCATAGTTATGATACTAAAGTGGCTTTATTTGAAATCTGCATAATTATGCGTGTGAGAAGCAGCTGAGTAAAACTGTGCAGTTTATCCCATGCTGCTATTATCCCACATAATGTAAGAAAAGTTTCAGGTCACCAGTAACTGGCTATGTTATCAGCTTACTGTATAGGAGGGTGTTTAAGGAAAATGATGCAAATGTTAAAATTAACTCATACAGAAAAAAATGTATTCAATATCACGTGTACTTCCAGTATCTTGATTCAGCTGTATATTGTTTGGAGGTGGTTTATCTTTCATTTTGCGTGTACACACAAAGATTACTGTACTAGGAACTGCACCTACTTGTATGGTGAAATCCTCCAAATGTTGCTGTTTCTTTCAATATTTTGAAATATTACAAATACAAACCAGTGATTGTTTCCTGGCATCTTTCTTCATTTATTTTATAACTGAAGAATCTTAAAATAAGAAAAAAAAAAAAAAAAAAGGATCATTTGTAATGAGAGCTTACTTGTTTATTATTGTATGCTCATTCTTCTGTGGCAGCCATAATTACTCACCTGTGTCACAGCGAAGCTGCTGTAATCTCAGATATCTTTCTATTGCCCTTAAAAACTTTTGAGATTAACACAAATCAAAACTGGCCTTCTTTCTTGCCTTCTTCACTTTCAACATGAGCACTTTCCTCCCTGGCCCTAGCATCATCTATGTCCATTATACTATGTCTATAGGATAGACAGCATTGGATGAAACCAGCAATCAGCCGATTTAAAACAGGAAAATAGGAGCTGGTTCATCACATGCTTTCCTTCACAATCCTGTCCTGAGGATGCTGTAGATGGGAAAAGTTTGGAAGGGTTGCAAAAGTGGTTGCCTAAATAGCTAAAAGAATAATACATCGAGGACAACACCTATGGCTTAAAAATCATGACTTGGAAATTGCCGCTCACTGTGAAAGTATCTGGGGAGGAACTTACACTGGCCACTGTCAGTTGGTATGGATTGACTTCTAGTCTAAGCCATTACAGACCATAATCTTCCTAAGACTGTCTTCTGGACGGGTGCTACTGCAACCAACAGGTGTGTTTTCGAAGTACAAATCCTGTTCACTCAGGTGCTTGTGCTCTGGAGAGAATTGTCGGCTGACAGAAATATTTGGGGAACCCAACAGTGCGCTTTGTGCAGCTCAGCCCAAGAGATTAGCCACTTGCTCAGATTTTCTTAGAAGCAAGCCAAGCTTCCAAGTGGGCATATAGATGTTGTTAGCTATCGCCATCAGTTATGCGCAGAGCACCCAGCTCCCTTCTCTGGCTAATCTTCCATAGTCCTGATCCCTTGTTTTTATGCTGGATGAAGTTTAAATTGGAGATGACTGAATGAACTTCCTTGACCGCATCCAGAGCACCAAACATTGTATGCACTCTTCGGAGAGCAGCACGTTTATCCTCGGTGCAGCTCCCCGACACAGAGAAATGCCAATCCTCGTTCTGCTGGTCCGGAACTTGAAAGCAGGCTTTTGGGCAGCATGCCCAGGGTTCCACATAAAGCCTGCATCAGAGCCAGGGTACTTCGTACTGAAGTCACTACAATTTACAGGCTATATGAATAGTGGTGGTGTTCTTGAGAGTTAATGCAACTGTACAACCTGGGGTTAGGTCTGAGTTTGAGCTGATAACAGATGAAGCACCCTGGCCCATGTGCTATGTATTTTGGGAAGACTCTTCCCGTAACTGTATGAGTGATTATTCTGAACAATGCTTTACTATCCATTACTATCCTTATCTCTGCTACCACTTATCCTAAACCTGAGTCATCTATTGTATCTCAAGTAGATTTTATGAAGTGGTCCATATTTTACATCCTATGTGATGATATTGGCTGGTTTTCTACAATCTTTTGTTGGAGTTTCCTGGACTGCAGACCAAAGCCAAAACCTTCTCAGAGTGGCAAATCAAATATGTACAACCTAAGGAAAAAGCAAATATACTTCAATGGATTTCTTAATTAGAAATGGGGGGGAAATATCACCAAAATGGTACAGTTTTTCCTCTTCTTTGGGTGGCTCTATTTTAATGTAATTAAACATGAGTGTTCCCAATACTGCTGTAAACTTGATCCACACATGATTTCACAGATCATTTGTCTACAGATATTCTGAACCAAGTGCATTCTCACTATGTTTTCTGATTACAAAAAAAAGAATGTCAACACCGAGTGTAAACACTTAAAATGTTTGAAAAGAATATCAGGTAGTTATTTAAACCCACATGTTTTTCTTACTGAAATTATTGTATTTTTTGTTGTTGGTAGTAAAGTCTACTATTTTTTTCTGTCTTAGTACAATAACACGTGAATCTTACAAACAATCCACTTTTCAAGTGTCTTGAGACACAAGTTCAGGTAGTAGCTTAATTTGTGACGTAATCAAGTTGTGTATAATTTTGACTTCTATTTAAAGTTTTGCCATAATTCTTCCCCTTTAAATAGTTTTGGTTCTCCAGTAGTCTGGATAGCTGTAATGTTAAAGATTTGACATCTGCTTCTCTACTTTTTAGGCTTTAATGCAGCTCTTTGCAATGAAAATGTATTGATAAAGCTGAAGTAATCTACTGGAGACCTGCAGGTGAAATTAATCTTGCCACACTATAAATATGAATGCTGCTGGTGTAGATGTAAGCTAACAGTCTAGGTTTACACTGTAGTTAGATCTAATCATAAAATTAGAGAGATTAGAGAGTGATTTATGTGACTACGTTGCTCTTGTTCCTTGATTTCTGTGGGGACAAGACCTATGGCTGGCTGGTGCCTACAGCTGTTGCTTTTATTTAATTAAAATACCTATGCCTTATATATTTAGTATGAAAGTACATCATTAAAATGTCTGAGGGTGGAGAACTTAGCTGGCGTAAACTGATGTAGTTCTGGGGAGTAATATTGGCCCAGTTCTATTCTTTGAGGTCTTGTAGCACCCACAAAGGATGGCTCATTTCAAAACACGAAGACTGTGATAGTCATCAGAATTCATGGAAAAGGTAACGCATTTCTAAACAAAACAAGGAGGAAAGGTGTTTTTCAACAGAATAAGCAATCAGAAGTTGGTTCTAGTGAAAACAAAAAAAAAACCCAAACACAAAACCAAACCAAACCAACATAATAAACTGCAAACATTTCCATTTCTTTATAAGAATAGGAGCAGAAAACTGTTACCTAGATCTAAAGTCTGGAAAGAAGGAAAGACACGTGCCTGTATAGAAAACAATGACATCATTGATCAAATATTTTGATATTTTAGGCAAAATAGTGCCTCCACACTTCAAGAAATGCTCTCAAAGAAGAGGTTCACACAAAAAGAAAGCACTGAAGCTTAGTTGTAATGGTAGTCTTGCAAATGGGATATGGTATGGAACTCGTGCTGACCTAGAACCCTCACCTCATTCTGGGGGCCGAGCTCCAGCACCTGGGCTACTGTGAAAACAGGTGGTTGGGCCTCCCTTGGGCACAGAATCACAGAATGGTTGAGGTTGGAAGGGACTTCTGGAGCTCATCTAGTCCCACCCTGCTGCTCAAGCAGGGCCACCTACAGCTGGCTGCCCAGGACCATGTCCAGATCTTTTTTTACTGTCTCCAAGGACTGGGGACTCCACAACCTCTGTGGGCACCCTGTGCCAGTGCTCAGCCGCCCTCACAGCAAAAAAGTTTCCCAGTGTTCAGCCAGACTCTCTTGTGTTTCAGTTTGTGTCTGTTGCCTCTGCTCCTGTCACTGGGCTCCACTGAGAAAAGTCTGGCTCCACCTTCTTTGCACCCTTCCTTTAGGTAATTATATACATTAGAGATGCCCCCCTGAGCTTTCTTTACTCCAGGATGAACAGTCCCAGCTCTCTCAGCCTGTCCTCATAGGAGAGGTGATCCAGTCCATCATCTTGGGGGCCCTTTGTGGACTCTTTTCAGTATTTCCATGTCTGTCTTGTACTGGGAAGCCCTGAACTGGACACCAGGAAAATCCATGCCTGCTACTCTCACAGAAGACTTTAGTAAAAGATGAAAAATTTATAGTATCTAGAAAGAAACCAGACCGACCACACAAAGACTCTGTGAGCTTTTAGTCTGTGGGAGGTCTCTGCTCTCATCTCTGATGGACTACACTGCTGACATTGACACAGGCATTTCATTTATGCTTTCAAGGTAATTATTTCTTAATTGTTTATAGAGCCTAACACTAGGTGTAAGTCTTTCAAACTACCCTGCCAGCCTTAGTGAATCTGGATCACTCTGCCGGCTCTATTAAGTATTGCCCTGCCTAGGTGGGTGACATAAAGAAGGTAACACTTCTTTGAATTCATATCAGCGACCGAGATATTGCATATCCTTTGGGTCACTCATATTCAAGAAAAATGTGATCAAGCCAGAAGAAGGGCACATGTAGGGGGTAGGTTCAGGATGGAAGACAGAGAACCTCTTGGGCAGAGGGAGACCAGGAAGACATGGTTCTTTTTGCTTAATGAAATGAAAGCTGAGAGGGGGTAATATTTATGGTAGTAAATGTAAGGTGGGGAAAAGAAGTATTTACATGCCTGGCATATAAGTTCAGTAAATGGATATAAACTGTCAGTGAGTAAATTAGGACTAGAAACTAGGAGATTTTCTTCTTAGCAGGAAAGAGATTATTTGTAAAAAAAAAAAAAAAAAAAAAAAAAAAAAAGGAAAAGAAACCAGGTTGTTTGACGATGGAAGGTACTGCATTTGTAGAAAATAAATACAAATCTTGCTTCCCATGGTAGGAAAGGAAAAGCCTTGATGATGTAGGAAAATCTTTCACCCTCATGTTTCCATCACTATTTTTCATTCTCTTTTTCAATGCTTCAAATTCCCTCATGAATTCGCTGGACATAATTTTCCACAGCTTAGCAAGTCACAGAAGTGAGTTTTGCATAATTTTATTCATAAGACATAGTACTATATTCTTTGAATATGTCTTTTTACTTAAATTGGATGGTAAGAATACAGGTACCACATTTTTTGCCACAGTTAAGTAACAACCTGTGATATTTCTTTGTGGTATATTACCTTTGCTGCTTTAATTTTTCCCTCATGTGAGGGAGGGAAAGACAGAATCTAAAAATTTCCCTTCAGCTCTGTGCATAAAACCCTATTTCTAGTGAAGATGACTTCATCTTCAGTTGATTTAAATGAGGCCAAATTCTCATCAGATGCTTTTGAAGTGCACCTCCACTGAAGATTAAATGTATTTACTTTATTTCAATGATACGTAGTTCAGAATTTATAATCCAAGGTGTTTTGTGTACTGCTCTCTGCTTTATTATTACTGCTGTACTGGAGCTCAGAAACCACCACATTTGTGAATATAATTCTTATTTGGCTAATTTATAAATGGAGAGATTTTCTGGAAAGCTGATAAAACCCATATCTGCTTACTTAGGGTGGGAGACCTTTCTCAAAGACTTCTATCTCTTCAAAAGGGCTGTTTCTTCCTCTGAAAGATTTTCATATCAACAGAGGCCACTAACCTCTAGATCATTTTGTGATTGAAAGGATGTTTGTTTTTGGAAAACTGTACTGTTGACCACTGCTGTTCTGGTTTCACGATCTCCAGGTTCCTGTTTTTTTTCAGATTGTGGTGCCCCAGAGTCACGCTGCGCCCTTTCTCTTGATGAAATATTGTGAGAAATAGAAGTGGTGCGTATATCTAGCATCTTGGGGAGGGGGGTGGGGGTGGGGGGGTGGAGCATTCTTGAAGCATTTGTGGCATGAGTAAGGACGTGTTTTCAAGAAGAGCAGCGGTGGACTGAGATATTGCCATGCAGAAAGCAGACCGTGCCTTCTCTCTTCACTGCAGTTGTGACTACAGAGCGAGGCACAGCAAGTAAGTTAGTCAGGGGCTTTCTAAATTCACGTATGCTGTTTCCACATTTACATTGTTACAGGCATATTGAGACGCGTAGGCAGGTTGTGGAGTACAAACATGTAAGAAAAGCAGAAACAAGAAAGGGTGAGAAAAGCATACCTAAAAGCAACATTCATGGAATCATAGAATTATTTCTTGTTGGGAAAGATCCTTATCATCATCGAGTCCAACCATAAACCATGTCAAACCATTCAAAATAGGTAAAACTCAGCAAGCCAGGTTGCCACAGCTGAAAAAAAGAGAGGACAGCCTGGTAATGAACTGAAGGAGAAGAACGCAATGAATTCTGAGTTAGGCTAACTAGATTCGGTCATGGTGGCAGCATGCACTCTTTCAGTCACGATGACTTCAAACATTTCTGTTACGGTGTCTAATAATTCTTTTAACAGCAGATCCTACCAGAAAGAAGAAAAATCCTATACAGATTTTTCTGGAAGCAGATTCCTTATGAATAGTCTCCCACTATTATGCCAGGAGCTGAGGGTGAAGCTCCATGGTGCCGTACTACCAATCTTTCCTCATAGGAGTTTTAGTTGAACGGTCCTGCCTCTGGAGGCATCTCTGGCACTAATTCAGTCCTGGCTCAAGTAGATTGAAATAACTTCGTGGCCCAAAACAGTTCACTTTTTTGAGATGGTGAGAAAGAGGGATGAGGAGAAATGAAATTTTCTTAAAGCTTAGCAAATTGAATTGTCTCTGTGAGTCCAGCAAGGGCTAGAATGAGCTCAGAATAAGGACGGAAGGGCAAAGTCAGGAGCTGAGCTGTTAATGGAAAGAGTGGATATTTTTTTTTCTTTCTAATTTATAATGGAATGTTAAATCAGCTCAAACTGTATTTTATAGCTTCAGCTGGAAAAACAGTACCCACTCAACAAACCCACATGCCTCAGCTGTTCTGGTTCTACGTGTCCTAGGGCTTTTCAACATGTTTTCATGATAGAGCTCTGGGGCAGGAATCACTGTTTTGCCTTCCAGACCCTGGCATCCAGCTTGCACCACACTTAAACTACAGTCAATTCACTTGTGTTTCAGACTATGTGGTTCTTCTCTTGCAGCTCCATTGCTCTTTGATAACATGAACTATGCTGGTTTAGAATTCCAAACTGCTTTTCACTTCTTTGTTTCTCTCATACAAATGTACTCCCTTTATCATAGCTATTTTACAGAATGAACAAAGATTTTCAGTGCCTTTTTATAATGCTCAGTTACACTTAGAGCATATGCTGAGTAAATACTAGATCATCTGGAATGGTATTAATACCTGCCAGCAGATAGCATTACACAGCAAATTTTATTTTTCCTTAATCTTGGAAATGGTAAGACAGATGGTTCAAGTTTAAATGAGTGAACAGAGGAAAGTAACACTTTCACTTTTTATAGCCACCCATTTCTGTTTTCCTCTTTTGGATTTTCTTTGAGAGGTTAAAAGGGAACTTCATGCTCTTTACTACATTTACGTATACAGCAAATTGATGAAAGACCAAAAAGAACATTTCAAGATCCATCAACTCTAACCCTCACACAAGTAGTGTGTTACAGTGTGGGCTTTGTAGTTATCTTTTGAAAGCAGAATGGTTTCATCACTACTCCAGGGAGATAAAAGGGAGCCCAAATAAGTTGTTATTGCCGCAGAGCAAAAAATCAGTTTGTCAATCAGTCAGAATGCAAATGTATCACAAAACGACAAGAGACACCTGATGAGAATGTGATTGAGCTTTCATCAATGACATGGGCAAAGAACTGTGGAATAAACCGTTACTTGGGAAAAAAAAAAGACAAAAAAGCGGTGGTT
Source organism: Falco naumanni (assembly GCF_017639655.2). Lineage (NCBI taxonomy): Eukaryota > Metazoa > Chordata > Aves > Falconiformes > Falconidae > Falco > Falco naumanni. The sequence goes on from NC_054055.1 coordinate 47,490,743, forward strand.
TATGTATAAACAACAGAAGAAGCCCAGGCAATAAATAATTTTTAATTGGACATGCACGTTGTAGTGATAGTACTCAAGTTCAAGTTCCCGTTTCCTTTTAGTCATCGGGATGTAGCAGTTTGCAGCGCTTAACAGCTCCCTCTGCTGGTAACAAGTAAGAAGTGCAATTTGTGTGCCTCGTTCCTAGTCCTGTTTGCTGTATCGGGTTTTAATTCGCTTCACAAGCAAGATGTCCTGACTCCTGCTTTCGGTTATGATATAGTAAAGCTTTTCAATAAATCACCAACTCCAAGGAAAAGTATAGATAGAGCATCAAAAGAAGCAAGGAAATAACCGAATCTAGTATAAATATACTAAATGAAATGAAGATCAAACCAAAACACAGTTTGATATAAACTTTCATTAGAAGCGTGTGACAAACGGAAAAGCAAACAATTACTGTGTATAAGGTAGCCAAAATAAAACTGAATGAGAAAGGTAATTATTCTAACACACACTACAATGCAAAAAGCTAGCCCATAGCTTATGCCTTTACCAGGAACCTTAAGCAGACCCAGAACTGTCACCCAAAGCCTTTTTATAATCCCAAAAGCTAAATCCTAAACCTCAAAGGTGAGCTCAACACCCAGCCCTGGCCTGAATGCAAACCATAAGCAGAAATCCTGATGCCTGAAGCCTCAGCTACCCAAACCCAAGGCCTTCACGCCCTCATTCTAAGCCTCAAGGGCCAGAGCCCCTTCCTAACCTTAGCTCCCATGTGTTAGGCTCCCAGAAAGCAAAAGAAGGGCAGGGGTTGTGAGGCTGTGGAGTGGAAGCCTAAAGAGATGATCGTGGTGGGCAAGAAAAACAGGTTTGTGTCAGGAAATTTCAGTCAGAGTATTTATTGCCAGTTAACAAAATTTTATTAACTGTTTCTGGATTAAAATAAATAAACAAATAAGGAAAACACCTCAGCCTCCCTCTGGGCATATCTACTCTCCCTTTTCAAGCCTCTAATCCATGTGCTATGTTTATGCTCAGACCCTTTGGTGAGGCAAGGATGGTGCAGGAGTTGGTTGGGTGCAAGGTTGGTGCATAGCAGTTCCTTTTCCTTTGCTGCTTCTTGTTTCTGAATTGCTCCAGCATGGTTTCCTCCACTGGCTGCAGTCCATTTAGAGTCATACCTCCTCCTGAGCCTCCTCTCTCTCCCTGTTCGGTCTGATGTTTGGCTGCAGCCCTTGCCTAGCCTGCTCTATGTCTCTAGCACATACTTAGGCTGCAATTCTTCAGCATTGCTTCTGCTCTACTGTCCTTCTCTTCAGAAATTGTCTCTCGTGTTGTCTGCTCTAGCATCATTGCCTCTTTCCTTGTCCTTTTGTCTCAGCATCTACCATGCAAAATTTTTTTGCAGAGGCTCCAGAGACTCCTATGATTCTGTCACACAGTGCATGCATTCTGTGTGCTATGGAGCTGGCATGGGCTGTGTCCAGCACAGGGCCATCCATCACCTCTTTCCACACAGATCAGCCCTGCAGGCCCTGAAAAAAAATACCCAACATCAACTACTAGCCCTCTGCCCCACCAAAACCCTTTATGGAGCTCAAGGGAGGTATTTGGATGGGAAAGGGAGATGCAATTTAGAGAGCAAGCAAGGGCTGATGGCTGTGAGATCCCCTCTGCCTCAGCAGCTGATTGTCCACAAGCTGGAGGCCGGGCAGGTGGGAGCTCAGCCAGCAAAGTGGTGGGATTTTGTGGAGCTAAGAAGGACTGAAGAGATGGCGATGTGTCTGGAATCCAGAGATCACTTTTGCTAGGCCCTCACCCTAAGTCCAAGCACAGTCCCTCAGTGCCATTAAAGCCCTTGACCTTACCCCTAATTCTTAGCCCAGTGCCTTTTTCTAATCCATAACCTCAAAGCACATATCCAAATCCCTAAACCCTAACACATTCCTCTGTTCTTCACTCTAGGTTATGCTTTTGCCATCATATGCAACCATTAACACAGAGTTTTCCTTAATGTTTATTCTGAAAATTTCTGAATGTTTCCTTTCTCAGGAAAAGTATTTCTCCTTGAGTACAGAGATAGAAGTGAGATATGGTTCAAGTGACACCACCTGTGGCTTGCATATAGTTCTAAGTCAAAGGAAACTATCTCATATAATATCTTTTTTAAGATGTAGAAAGTTTTTATAACCTATACAATAAAAGTTAGCCAACATGTTTACAAAATTTTTGAGTAAAAAAAGAATCTTAGAGGGCAGGAAAATCAAAGTACTGGTTTTGTGTGAACCTGTCATATTGCTATAGACTATGAAGTCACCAGAACAATGAAGAGTTGTGCTTGTCCAGTTATATCATGTTCTGTGATTACAGAGCACTCATTCTTTCACTGGGTTGTCATTTTACGACTACGTGGATTTGGGTTTGTGCTAGGAGTTCTGTATCATAAGTTCTGTATCACAAGTTCTGCTATTACAATAAGCTGACATCTCTTCATCCTGTTCTTCATGGAAGAGAAGCCCAGAAAGGGCTATCAAATACCTGCAATACAATGTCCAAAGCTGCAGAACTCTGGAAGGTAGCTGAGTACTCTGGGAGATGTGCTGCTCCCTTCTTAACTCTTTGCCATTTATCCACTCTTTTTCCTGTTGTTGGAGACAGGCTACTGATCTAGAGGGAACTTTTGCATGAACTATCACAAACATTTATCTTCTCTTGTGGTCTTTTGAAGTGGATATATGAGATTTTATAGTCAACCCGTGCCAGATTCCAAGCAGACTGTACTATGCCAAGCACCTTTTCTGTCCGCAGACTTGCTTCCACAGCTGATTAAGAATCTCTTAGGATGATATTATGGTTTGAAATTAAGTCTGGCAGCTTTTGATTGCAAACAGAGTTGAGGTAAAAAGAATTGGTAATAATTTACAATAAGCCTTATTAGCTGATATTTGAAATTATATGATACATAAAGCTAAGCAACAGATGTTGAAAGGGTCTAAATACTACAGATTCTGCCCATTCCCCTCACTTAAGCCACATCAGACTCTTCCTTTTCCTTACTGAGCTAACCTCAGACTCTTCACTCTTCATATCTTCCAATTAACCACTAATCATGCTTCTTTTTGGGGTCCATGTTCCCTCTGCATACATCTGGTGTACTCACTACATATTCTCTCTGTAGTCAGTGAAGAGAAATGGGGACCTGCTGTCAGTGGTTCAGTTCGTTTCAGCTGAGGTGTCCACATTCAAGGTCACCAATTTTTTGTCTTCCTTGTTAATGACCAAACCTGAGTGTACATCAAGCATATGAAAGTCAGAGTTTGCATTCACATCTACCAGATGTCATTTACATAAGGAGCCCCATAGCATGCCCGTATGCCCTGTGACTACCTAGCAGGTAAATGATTTCCTGCCTTCCCATTCCTTCACGTTTTGATGTCACTCTTGTGTTACAAGGCGCATTTGAATTTTGGAAAATGAGAAAATCCAGGGAGAGGCTTTAATTATCAAGAGCAAAGTAGGAAGTTCAGTGCTTGTGAATTCAGGCTGTGTATTTAGGCAACTGGCTTTAGAAATATATGTTAGTAAATTTTGCCTTTGAGTTTTTCCATGACTGCCTGCTGTGAGATCAGCTTAGGCCGGTGTTAATACAAGCTGATCTCCGTAGGCTCCCCTCATAGTCACTGAAGACAAATAGGCATCTTCAGACTTACCTTGGCTGCTGATTTAGGGTAGGATAAATCACCTGTGGCAGCATTTACTTTCCCTTGATGACTGAAAAGGGAACGGAGGAAAATAAAGACTAACTGTGAGACACCTAAGCTAGATCTGACGAACACTTATGTTGCTTTTAAGCTTTCCCTGCTTAAGGCATTTATCAGGTTATTGTGCTAAGGGACAGATGTTTCGGAGAGAACTTCCTCACCATGAGCGGCGTTGCGCGTTCTGCGGCGTGCTCAGTGGAGGTGGTGATTCATATTGTGTTATAGACCATATTGTAACCGGTAGGCTGTTTATAATTTTCTTTGTGTTGTATCAGCTATAAGCTGTTAGTTGCATCTCATGTGTTACTTTCATAGCACTGGCATGCCCTGTCTGTGACTGTTTTCAATACTTCAGTGTTCTGCTGGTTTATGTTCTTGTGCTCACAGTTAACTGAGCATTTGGGGCATGCACTGTCCTGCAAACGGAGCTCCATTCTCCTGCGTGCTCTTGTTAACACTGTGTTTTGGTTAACTTCTTTTTTGCGTTAGGGTGTAAGATGATGGGATGGCACCTTCCTTTCAGAGGGTTGTTTCGGAGCGGGTCGCTGTACCGCTAGATGGCAATGTTAGGTCAACTACAGTCGTTTCCTACAAAACCCCTACCCTAAGTGCACGTCTGAACCAAGACAAAGGGAAACGTTTCAAGAGAAACGCTGCTTTATTTCTACACAGCGTGTACTGCTGGAGATCTGTCATGTCATAGGATGGGGCTTAAGCCTAAGATATTCGCTTTTCGTTACGGAAGTGGGATTCCTTGTGATCATGTTTTATTAGATGCAAACTACCTTTCTGTGTTTTGTCTTTTCTTCCTTGGTTGTCAGTTTTGTTTTGTGTGTAACTCTTTTCAGCCTCCTCATATGTGGAAGCTCTTGCATTCAACTTATTGCTTGGGTTTTTTTCTGGTTTTGATCTCTGTTTCTATTTTATACAGGAATTAAAATCCTGCAGAGGAAAGCAGATTGCCCAGTGTGGCTCGACAGTTGTTGGTATTTGGAAGGTATTTATGGAATGATGGAAGAAGACACAAAAGACCTTTGCCAAAGGTCTGTCTGTGCTGCCCTGTAGAAAGTAGTTCAGCGGTGTTATTTATCTTGTACTGTTTTAGCTTTAATTTTTTAAAATTTGGTTTGAATTGTTACAGTTTGACATGGCTTAACAGTGAGAAGGTTTCATTCCTTATTTTTCTTCCCCATTCCCCCATCTTGATCTAGTTTTCGTAGAAGTCTATATAACTACTTTGTTTGTTTTTAAATAAGTTACATTCTCCAGCTGGCTGTCATTCCTGTCCTGTCTCATGAGCTTCTCCCAGCCAAAATCTTGTCTTGAACACTAGCCAGTTTACTAAGAATCCCTCAGGCTATCCACCCCTTTATAGCCATCTTCTCCTATGTGTATATACAGACAGAGGGAAGGTAAAAGATAAGCAGGGAGACAACTTTGTGAAGAAGGAAAGGAAATGTGCAGAAGAGAGCTTTAAAGTGTAGACGCTTGAGCTGGTAGCAGTTAGGGGACACTTAAGAAGGCTGGAGAGAAAGTAATGATAAAGTCCCAAGATGAATCACAGGTTGTCACCAGCCCTCAGGGGACTATTCAAGAGGTCTACAAAGGCTAAAAGAACATCAAAGAGGGTAATAAAATGAAGGCAAGAAACAGAAATGCAGGGGGCTAACTAAGAAAGTAAGCATTAGCTAGGTAGGATATTGTAAAGCCTGTCAGGAGACCTAGTCTCTTCAAGCATCAGGCTCTACCTCTACAGTGCTTATAAAATCAATGAGACCAGCTTGAAAAGGGAAAGTTTATCTATCATACTGAAGCACGCAAGAGCAAAAAAAATCAGCATTTTTCTCTGAAGTATCAAAAAAGGCTCCTGGGTAAGAGAATCAGTTTTCACTCAAGCTAAGGGTGATACATGGAGGAAAAATCCTGTCTCCTGCGCAGTATGCTGACTCTTCCTTCTGACTCCACCGCTGAAGTGCCATATGGCTTTCGTCTTTCCTGCTCTGGACGTCTGCACCCTTTCTTATGCCCTCTACATGGAAAATATATAAGTAAGGAATTTTTAGGGGCCATTTCAGTGTGTATGTTCTCAATCCAACAGAATCCTTATCTTACATGTGGAATCCTTACAAAAGAATGTTTACCAAATAATATATTCTGATAACAAACAAGATTGATCAAAGGGTGCGTTCTTCAGAGGGGAACTGTAAAAACATAACCAAAACACCAAACCAAAAAGAAAAAAAAAACCCACAACCCCCCCCCAAAACAAAAACCCCCTAAACCATAAATTTTCTTCTGGAAATATCTTCTTGCTGCAGTCAAAATACTGCAGCAAAAATGTCTCTTGATGACATTTCTAAAGGGTAAAGAATAAATGAATTATTTCCCCTTTCATTTTGTTTCAGTAGTGTGAAAATATTTTACTTTGATATTGGTTAGATATAACATTTGAATAAAGAGCAATTATTTCAGCTTCATAATTTATTCCGGTTTTTATAGTCTATCATGCATTGTAATATTATATTTTTTTATAGTTTATTCAGTATTCCAGCTGATAGCTTTTCTGATCTTGTCAAAACCAGAACCGATATCATAAAAAAAATATCTCAGTGTTTCTACATGAAAAAATGATAGCATTTTTATTTTGAAACACACACACACGCTGGAATTCCAGCTTAAAAAAAATCCAAGACAAACTTTAGTACTACTGAGATACCATTTTGGAAAATTACATATCATGGGTTAACATACATACATAACATATTATCCTGTTTTCAATTATTCCCTGGGACTATTTTGAATTTAAACCTTCCTTGAGTGTCCCCTATATAACATGAAATGATTACCAGCCTGCAAAAATAGGCAGCGGACTGATGATGGTGGAAAGGTTGATGCAAATCATTATTAGCCTACCAGACTAAATGGATCACTATTGAAATAAGATATAATACCACATCATACATGACTAGAGTGCAGGCAGATTGTGATTCCACATATTCAACAGTAAAAAATCCCTTCATTGAGAGGTGTTCTTTTTAAACCATATTATAGTTACATCTGCTGCTAATTGCACCACAGATAAGCTCTGGTATCAAACTGAAGGGATAAAAAAGTATAGTACAAGGTAAGAGCCGGTCACTGACATTGGAAACATTTTTGTCATTGCCAGACCCTAGTGTGGACCTGTAGCCTGAGTGGGATAATTCCCCAAGGCTTTCCACTGTGTTATTCCTGCATTAATTGTAAACCAGAGTAATCACCACAGTTAGAGGTTTGGAAAAAATATATTGTGCACAAAGAAACCTTTGATGACAGGTTTGCCTGTTTCCATAACTTATTGGCTTAATCAAATCTCATATTGTCTTTTCTTCGTGATCTTTCCTGGAATATTGGTTAGTTTATTTCATAAGCACTGGTGAAACGATGCACTGAATCCTTCAGTTGTCTGTGACCAGCCATGTCCATTGATACCCAGTCTCCTCAGGTTTTTCGTACAAGGCCGAGGAGCAAAGGAATAGTTTCAGTCCAGCAAGCAACAGGTGACCGTGTGCCGAGTACCGTTGTGGGCTGTGGACCCCTGGACTTTGGGTTATGATGTCAGCTGCAGGGCTGTGACTGGGCTCTGGAGAAGATCCCTGATGTGCCTCTGCTAGGTAATAATCTGTCAGGGGCAGCTGAAAGAGCTTTGTCATTTTTTGGTGGAGCACAGATTTTATTTCTTCTTTTTTTTTTTTTCCTTATAAGGCAATTGGATGGCATTTCACATGGGATTGAGAAATATGATAGATGTTACCACATCAGGGATGATCAGTGGCTGAACTAGTTCAATTCAGTTAACTTTTAAAAATTTATTCTGATCATGTATGATAATAATGCTTGATGTCAGCTTAGCATTAACATAAAAAGTGTGTTGGTTAGATATAGTAGCTGAACATGTTGAGTATGTTGCTGTAGAATGCATGAAAATCCTGAAAGGCTGACTCTGTCAACAAGGTAATATTATACCTGGTAAGTGATCTGATATAAGAAGTAAATCACGATATTTTGTAGTTTTGTTTTTCACTAAAGGCATGTGTTTTTTCTCAATATTTCTTTAGCTCACCTCTTGGCAGGTAGGTTTTTCCTTCTAAGTCCAAAACCTCTGCATGTTAGGATTCTTATTTTGCACAGAGGAACACAAGACACAGCAAGGTAATTTTTAGTAAAAAACCTTGATTTACCGGTAGCTTACATGTCTCAGGAGCTACACAAGAAAGACTGAGGTGTTACCAACCCTCTTTGGATGTCCACTACTTCTGATGTCACCAACATTTTAAGAACAGCTGCTCAGTTTCTGCTTATCCTGCTTGACTGACTGCACCTCCAGGTGTGGACACTAAGACCAGTGAGCTCAGACAGTACATTTGCTCTTTGGACACCCTTAAATTACCATTATAGTGGCCACACTAGAGATTCTCTGCTTTTACACGCTTTGTATTGTTCTTGTGGGAGGTTTCCAGGTCTTCCAGGTCTTTTAGATGGCCTCTGATTTGAGGAACCATGTTGGGCTAGTAGGTGAGGATACCTTAGCTTTATGGGGGGGTGGGGTGGGGAATATTGCCTGTTGGAAAACATAATTTAAAAAAAATAGTACAGCAAATAATGCCCTATTCTAAGGCTTAGTTTAGTAGAAAATCTCTCACATTAATTTTTCTTTTTTCTTTGGTCTTAAAGTTCCTATGAAACCAACTATAACCAACTACACAGACATAGGGTTTTGATAGGGTTTGGGGATGAATCTTTCAAGCAGAAGAAAATTTCATTGAGGATTGAGTTTTATTTCCTAATTAAAAAAACAAAAGAAAAAAAAAGAAAAAAAAAGAAAAAAGCATTTACTTGTCTCATTCTTAGGAAAATTCATACATTAATTTATTTCTACCATTTTCAACACATTTAAGCACGTGCTTCCCCATAAGCATTCAATTGTGAAAAGAGAAAGTATGGATGGGGAGGATGGTATTGGCAGCAGTGCAACCTTATTTTATCACTGCTAATCCATCAGCACATCACATTCTGACTGCAAGCAGCCCATTAAGATGCTTGATGCAATTAAAATGAAAGTACATTTTGGGGCAAGACAAATGTATGTATAAAAATGTACATATGAAAAAATACATAAAAATTGGCATAATCAATTGCATTTTTTTGTCTTTTCTGTGTGAGTATAAATAACCACTTCATTTTTTTCCCCATGATTTTTTTTTAATCAGCCTGAGGCACAGTGGGAGGTATTGCTTTAGCTTTCCAATAAGGAAGAGGCCAGGATTAAGGCGGGGGGGTCTGCCTTCAAAGCCATGCTAGGTCCAGAGGGAGTCTCCTCCTGGGGTTTTGGCATTGGATGGTCTTTGAAGTTTTTTGGATTTTTACTTACCAGGTGGTCTTAACTCATAGCAGTGTCTCCTCTGAGCTGCAGTCCACAGCACGGCAGGGAACCTACCTGCTTCACTTTCTGGAGTAAAGAAGACACAGGAAAAAATTATACTTTTGCAGCAGGGTTATATCTCTTATGGGAGCACAACAATCCCTGCTTCAGAACCTGATATGGAATAGAAATATCTGCCAGAGAGCAGAAAGTCTGACTCCATTAAAATCTAGCATCTAACAGCAATGGGAAGAGTTGTCTGAATCCAGCCATTAGATGGCAGATTCGATCAAACAATAACCTGATTTCAGTGCTGTATAGTGTATGCCCAAAACCAGATGGTTTAAGGAATAGATACCAAGTAGCAGCTGGTGCTTGTGTATATTCCTGAAATACCATACCTGGTCTACCTGCAGGCACTTTGAGCTAATAGGGACCATAGTATTTGTATATCATTTCCAGAAGCAGCACTTCGGGGACTGGGGATCAGACCATCAATCAATGAGCATTGTCAGATCTTTCCTAGGTGTGTGCCTTTGAAGACCTGGACCTGTGTAAATATTGACCATCGTGATGCTGTCTCGCTATACATTTTTGGCAGTAGCACAGGTATAATCCACTTGTCTGTTTCCCTAAATACCTGTGATTTGAGCAGTCTCTGTTCTGAAGTGAATCTGCTCAGCTAGTTTTTAAGTGCAGTTAGTTTCTTTGGGCACCAGCAACTTCATTAAATTACTTACCATTAGCACCTCAATACCAGCAGTTAAATTCTGTTGGAAGCAATTCCTGAAATTTTAGCCATTCTTCTCCCATGTAACTGCAATATCTTCAGATAAAACAACACAATACTACCAAATCTTAACAACCCCCAAACCCACATAATTTCATTACCCCTTTCCCTTTTGTGCGAATAAAACAATGTTATTTTTTTAATCAACCTGTCAACTTCAGTAAATTATTTTGGTGTCAGCTTTCATAATATTCCTCTTCCCATTAAAATTCCCTGTAACCTAATTGCTGTTCCTGAGCTATAAACACCTCCAATTCCAGATTAAGATATCTTATATTCTTCCTTAGTGCCTAAAGACAGTATTTCATATTGGCTAGTTCACACTAAGGAAAACTGGAGAAAGGAACTTACATAGAATTTAGATCATCTACGGCTAGAATTATTGATTTTGTGTGCAGAAATAATATTGACAGGTATGCCTCTAACTTGTTGTTCATACAGATGTTTAAATATGTTACATCCATATAGATTATTAGCTCCAAAAGAAATTTAAATTATTTTAGCTCTTTCTCCCAGGATTGAAACTGGCATACTAATCCATTTCTTTCAAAATTTCAGCTCCAGTGTTTGTTATCTTTTCTTCCTTTCTGGTTTGTTTTTGTTTGTTTGTCTTTGGTTTTGGTTGTGTTTTGTTTTCTTTTCACCTACAAGTGCATACAAATTCTGATAATAAACTGGTCTGTATTTCACAAGTGACTTAAATGTATTTCGTCTTTGCAAGGATATTGGGATTCATACCTTCTAACATTAAGTGTCTACTTCTGAACTTGTCACCTGGGATCCCTTTACAGTTAGTGGAAAGCAATAGTCCCTTCTAGAGGCAATTCATCCCATCTATTTTAGATGTCTGCTTTAGGATGCGCCTGCTCTAGAAGTGACGATTTCTCTCCAGTGACTATAAAACGAGCCTGAGGGGACTTAGCTGAGATACAAATTGCCAGTCTCAACATTCGGTCAGGTGAATCCCACGCTCAGAGTCTAAGGTCTTGCAATCAGGATTGCAATATTTCGCCACCTCATTGGGTAAGAACGGGATAAAATCTGTATATGTTTTGCTACACAGAAGTAGATTACAAGGGGGACAATCCACCTTTTAAAGGTGACCAAAGCACTTAGACTTGTAGAATATACTAAGCAGGATGCTAATGTGTAAATATGTTAAGAGTGGTGGGGAAATCACATCAATTAACTGAGAAATTCTCAGTAATTAAATGTGAAAAAGGTATTAAAATTAAATTGTAACAGATAGGCATGATACAAAAGGTTGTATCAAATTGTACAGATGGTTTTGTACAATTTGGGTTTTATTTGTCTATATAGTGGTCTCATTTTCACTTCACTGAATAAATGATTTGACCAAATCTGCTAGGCCTAAATTTTAAGCTGAAACAAGCAATTAAGATAAATAACTAGAAAGCCACTTACTTAATCAGCTTTAGTACATTTGAAGGATCACTCTCTTTCCTGATATTTACTTTGGTGTGAATTACAGTAACCCTATAAATTTAATTACTATGAGAGTAGAACAGCCTCCCTAGCAAATTCTGTTACCACTTTACACCCTTTCTTCAGGCTTCTCATTCCCAGTAGTTTTGAACAACTCAGGAATGGACCTATTTATCCTTTTTCTGTGTTTTTGTCTGTTTTGCTTTTATAACCAAAAAAAAAATGCTTTGCTATAAGGATACAAATTGATTTTTAAAGCTTACTTTGACAGTATTCCTTCTGCTATTACCTGCTATACACAGTGAGTCAGCACACAATTAATTTCTACAGACGTATTCTAAATTGCCAAGAATTCTTTAGTATGTGGAATCCTAGTTCTTCATTTAATTACATTGTCAATCAACATCTGCCAACAATGTGCATCCATTGTGAGATACTTCACTTGCCTTACAAACATGTCTACTAGTCTGATATAACGGACAAGCTATGATGTATGAATATGTTACAATCAGTTTCAATGGAGCATCAGAAGATTTTTGACTGGCACTTTGTATGTATGATAATGGGCTGCTTCGAAAGGAATAGTGAATGTTCAGTGAATCTCAAAAAATACAGTGAGAAAGCATCTCCAGTAGATTTTAAGCATCTCCAGTAGATTTTTGTATCAATGGTTAAAACCTGCTCCCATTTTCATTTCCCCCTTGATGTGTGATATTCAGGAATATCACTCATCAAGGAAGAAATTAAAATCGGAGCGTAACCGGAAACGAGTTAACAGTAATTTCAGTATCTTTGAGTCTCCCAGAGAAGGTAATCTGGAGGTCTTAATTCAATTTTTTTGATATGGTAAGTCTTGACTACGCTATTCTCAGTACTCCTGCTTCTGTTGGGCTCTGTAGAAGGTTACAAGGATTGGTAATTTGTTTCTTGTTTAAATAACTAGAATAATGCTTTCTGCTCTCAACTTTTTGCAGCCTAAGGACAGCATAGGACCAGCCAGTTTATTTCATTGCTTCAGGTATCTGATATATAAAATGAAAAGAGTAAGCCGTGTTGATTGAGCCCACATAGGTATATCTTTCTCTGGGCTGATGAACTGAACTAAGCTTTTAGAATTAGTGTTGGTATGAATAGTCATAGTTTCAAATTCAAAATACCTTTCAGATACTCTCTGCAATATTCCCTGCCAAGCGTCTTTTTAAGGGGTGTTATTGATATTAAAATAAAATTTCAAACTTGGTGAATGTAAGGCTGTGTAAAGAACAAACAGTTTTTTAAGCATTTCCTTTCTCCTGTGAACGATGTATCTATCCTTTCATTTATCTTAATATTCAAAGGGTTTTCATAGTTAATTTATGCTTTAAGATAATTTTCAGTAATTTTTATAGATAAAATGTAATTATCCAAATTAAACCAACCCATAACATTGAAGAAATAGAGACAATGAGAGAGTTTTATTGACCTTCAACAAGAAATGCATCTAGATAAGCACTGACTCTAAGAAATAAACCACCTTTGGCTAATTTTGGGCTGCTTAACATTCCTGTGAGTTTTATGGAATATCTCAGCCTAGGGACACTGGCATTAACCAGCCATGCAGATAGACATAATTTTATTGCTAGTTTGGTGGGGGTCTTTTTTGATTGGTTTTTATTTTTTTAATTCACAGCTGCATAGTATTTCTCAGCTTAAGAGCTTTATTTCAGGTACAAATTGTAAGAAACTTCATTGATTTTAGCGGATTTATTCTGAAGTTCTGTACATATAAATGCATCCAGAATTTTTTTGTACTTTCAAAATCCATTCACTATGAACAGTTCAAGGTTGCCAAAACCTTACTGAACTGCGTTTTTACAAAGCAAGCAATTAAGTTCAACGTGGTCAGAGTATGTGAAGTAGATTACTATATAGTGGGGGTTTTGTCTTACTCTAAGAGTTATAGCAGTTCTGTGACACTCACTCATATTTATGTCTTTATTTAAGAAGTACAAATAAGTTTGTCCTCAAAATGGTGTGGCCAAAGTCCATTCTTCTGCTCAATAAGTGTTTTATCAAAAATTTATTATTAGAAAGGGTGACCAAATGGAATATCATCCAAGGTAGCAAATGTCTTATACTTCATAGTTCCAACACTGGCATGTAGTGTACTAACTGTTCCCTGGGGGATGCTGGGTGCCAGCAAGCTATAGCAGTAATAATTGTGACATCCAAGCTACCTAGAAGATACACTGACAACATATGTATGTCTAGGATTGTGAATACTGTGCCTTGGTGTTCAGGTTAATAGCTGAATCACTTTATTTAAGAATGTCTCTGAAGAACTCTCTTGTTCATTACTGGATATGATTCTTCTTTATATTACTATGCTGCTTGTTTTCATGATTGGTTATAACCAAACAATACATGTCTGGCCAACTTATGCTAATACCATCAGCTACCACTTGCTTTGCACAGTCCATAATACAACAGTCAAGAATTTGAGCCAATCTTTGCAGTACACACAATCTGCTGCATCATGAATCAACAAGAGGCTCAAATGAGGTATTTTTACAGCAACCCTGTAACTATCGCTCCTTCCCCATTCAGAACCTGCTTTGACTCATTGACTGCCGCTCACCCTGGAACCACCTTGATGTTTATGGTCTGATAATGACTCCTGGTTTTAAATGGATTTTGATGATCTTTTTCTTCTCTGCACTTTTTTCAAAAAAAGACCTGCCAAAATACGTGCTTTTTTTTTTTTTCTTGACTGCCTACCTAACATGGCCTTTATTTTTCCCCAAGCAAATGAATAATGAAAAGAAGGCTAATACCTCAGTATTTAATAGTCCTGCTGATCTTTAAGGTATAATAATTAAAAAAGAAAAAAATCCAAACCGAACTGTGCTGGGATCATGTATGTAAAATGCCTGAATTAAGGAAGAAGACATTTAAGAGACTGGTGCTAAGGCTTTCACTTTATGCAAAAATATATTTCCTTTTGAGTGTGCTTTGAAATCTTACATCTCATTAGGGCAGCAAGGAAAATGAGGATCTGTAAGGTCTGGCTACACAATGGTTCTCATTCACACACATTTTACATGTTGACACTGGTTGTGATCAGTGGTACAAACCCCAGCGCACAGGTTATTGCTATTGGTATCCCTTGGGGATTAATGCTGGTGGAAATACTATTTAATGCCTTTATTAACAATCTGATGATGGGATGGAGAACACTCTCAGTCATTTCTCAGATTATATGAGATTGGTTAGTGGAGTGAATGATATCCTGGGCAGAACTGCTGTTCATAGGTACCTCAGCAGGCTGGAGGAATGGGCTAATAGGAACCTCATACAGTTCAGTAAAGGTAAATGCAAGGACCTGTACTATCTGCAGCAGTACAGGATGGCACTGACTGGCTAAGCAAAGGTGAGGTCCTGCTGGACAACAAATCAGATGGGAATCAGACCTGTGCCCCTGCGGTGAAAGAGGCCAACTACATCCTAGGAGATATATATATATATATATAGATATATATATATATAAAACAAGTGATGATTCCCCTTTATTCACCACATATGAGAATCCACATTTTAAATATTTTATCTATTCTTGGGTTCCCTAGCACATGAAAGACACTGACATAGTGGAATGAGTTCTGTGGAGGCCACCAAGCTGGCCAGGGACTGGAAGGGGAGACCTCAGGGTCAATCCTAATGTCCTCTACAACTACCCAATGGAAAAGAGTGTTTTGCTTCAAAATTCTGCTGTGGGCAAAAAGGTGACCTACTTTATATGCAAATGTAAAGCTAAATTTTTGTTACTAATATAATAGAAACCTAAACAGTCTAATAAACATTTCTTATTACTCCAGATTTAATGGCTACATGAGACAAAAATGAAGAAAAGAATACTATTTTACAGAGAAATGTTTATATAAAAATATTGTAAGCGTTGTTATGCATAGAATTCCTAGAGTCTACCACTTTCCTTGATGTTATGCTTCCCCTGCCACTGCCCCTCCAGGTCCTAACATTGACAGTTTCAGTCTGGATTTCAGGGTAACTGTGGGATATGATCAGCATCTGAAGTGCTATACTGTGAGAAGTGAGATGCATGATGCTTTCTTCCTCATCACTTTAGTATCCACTAGGACATATTTTAACGTCTGATAAGAAACTTTTACAACTTGCTCTTTTTTCATTAGTTTACATCTACACATTACAACTGCATTTATGATATATAGTGCTTTGTTTTCTTTGATACTCTTAAAACCAGTTTCATGCAACTTCAGGTCTACATTTTTTATGTCAACAGTAATTAAATGCTTATAGGTATTGTGTCTCCTGTGCCAAGCCTCTGACATTTTAAAAATTACCTCTCACACATACTTCTAAGCATTGCATCACAGAATCATAGAAGGGCTTGGATTGGAAGGGATCTTTAAAGATCATCTAGTCCAATCCCCCTCTGTCATGGGCAAGGACAACTTTCATTAGATCAGGTTGCTCAAAGCCCCATCCAACCTGACCTTGAACACTTCCATGGATGGGGCATCCACAACGACTCTGGGCAACCTGTTCCTGAGTCTCACCATCCTCAGCTTAAAAAATTCATTCCTTATGTCCAACCTAAACTGACCCTCTTCCAGTTTAAACCATTGACACTTATCCTATCACTACAGGCTTTGGTAAATGTCTTTCTCCGTCTTTCTTGTAATCTCCCTTTATACATTGAAAGGCCGCAGTAAGGTCTACCTGGAGCCTTCTCTTCTCCAGGCTGAACAACCCCAACTCTCTTAGCCTGTCTTCATAGGAGAGGTTCTCCAGCCTTCTGATCATTTTAATGTTGCTCGCCTAGACCTGTTCTACTAGGCCCATGTCTTTCTTGTGCTCAGAGCCCCAAGGCTGGATGCAGTACTTCAGGTGGGGTCTCACAACGGAGTAGGGAGGAGTTAACACCTCCCTTGACCTGCCGGCCACACTACTTTTCATACAGCCCATGATACAACTGGCTTTCTAGGTTTCAAGCACACGTTGCTGTCTATCCTCTATGGCATTGTAAATGTTTCGGCAAAGAATGACTTCTTGTTATTGCTATCTATTAAAAAACTGTTGGTTTACCTCATAAAGACAAGCAAAAGTAAGACAAACTAGGCATAACCATCTTATTGGAAGAGAAACCGATGTTGCAACTAAACCAAATACAATCAATATTTCAAGCCAATCAAACCAACTTAACACGAAAACAAACCTAGAAAACCTCAGTCCTGAGGCTTTGCAAACCCAGTACAAAATCTGTGGCCTGGTACTAATACCGGCCATAATTAATTTACCAGGCTACATAGCTACAGTATAGAGAAGATGAATCTAGAATTTTCTTAGTGGTGTGTCCTGATAGGACAAGGCACAATGAACACAAGATGGAACACAGGAAGTTTCAGTTAGGTATGAGGAAAATTATGATTCATCCTTTGTGTAGTCAAACACAGGAGGAGATTGCTCAGAGAGGTTTTGGGGTCTCCATCTTTGGATATATTCAAAACCTCACCAGGAACGTTGCTGAGCAGCCTGCTGTTGGTGGACCTGGTTTCAACAGAGGGTTGGACAAAAGACCTCCAGAGGTCTCTTCCAACCAAAGTTATTTTATAAGACTATGGTTCAGGACAGACTTGGTTTTTTCCATTGAAATCTTATAAAAACTCTAGAATACTCAAGACCATTCCAGGAATTCTCCTGAACAAGGATCTCCTGATCAGGTTCATGTTCCTGCCTTGATTCAGAGCAGAAATTTTGATTTTCTATGTGAGGACCTTAGTCATCAGATGGGTAACTCAGACCCAGAATCACTTCAAAAACTACAGAAGCTTAAATGAAGTCTTTAAATTAAGTTAAAGTCACCCATTTCTTCCTATGCTTTTAGGAAAGATGAACACTTCTGGAGAAAAATTCAGGCCTCAGAGAGGTAGCATCAGACTCTGGAGGCCAAGATTTTCCTCCACAGGAGAAAAAGGAAGCCAAAAGTGACCTTCTATTTACCTTAAGCACATGTTAGTCCCACTTTGGTTTAGGCACAGAAGTTTTATACTTTTATTCTTTTATTGTTCATGGTGGAAATTACTTCTCTTTATGGAGATAATGCTTCTAACCTAGACTCTTGGTGGTAAGCTACATGGTTGAATACAGGATGAATCCCTGCTCTGGACTCACCCAAAACATGCTCCACTTAACTGAAAGAATCTGCTCTTCAGTTATTCTTCTCTTGTACAATTAATAGCTAATTTCTTATGCAAAACAAAACCTGCTCCATCAGAAGACATTCACCTCCTGGTATACGATTTCTGACAACAGGAACAGTTACCAAGATTCAAACTTCTACCCTTAAGGGTGCAAAGCCTCTCATGTCTGCCACCCCCACCACCACCCCCAGCACTGGAAAGTGGCTTTCCAATAAAGGGGAAAGGCTTCTCCCTCTTACAGCAACACTTGAGGCTTTTCCTCAAGAGTATGACTCCAGTTTGGGACTCATTTGGACCACCAATGTGTCTGTCCTTCTTGCATAGTGCTCATGATTTGTCTGGTTTGGAGGAATTTGCTCTCAAAACTGCAGGAAGAAACATTTTTACTATGCTAACATCAGTTCGGATAAAGCAAAACAATATCAGTGAGGGTTTTCTGTACCATCATCCCTTTTAAGATCAACTTAATTTCTGAAAATCTTAGAACAATTTCAGCATCACATAAGCAGTACTGTCTCGATTTCAGTATTAGTAATTCAGTGAGGTTGGTGAAAAACATGTGACTGCAGTTCAGCTTTTTCATTTGCATTTGTGCTTTGTGTGACTCAATACTATGTGTTTGCTGAGACAGCACTCTTGTTTTGGTTTCTGTATTTATAACCCTTCAGTGTACCTAGAACTTTTGCTAGAGAGCTTATTTCTGAACAAATAAGCAACCAAAGAAAGTACAGTTTAGCAAACCAGGATATCATGCTTTATAATCTTTATTATGTCAATATTTTCAAAGCTGTCTTTAGCATTTATATATCTAAAATATAGATTGACTTTCAGAGTGTTTAAGCTGTTTTGAGTTGTCATCTTACAGGATTTTTTAAGTCAGCCAGGTATTTTGAATGTGGATGTTTACGCTTAACTTCAGGCATTGACATACATCAGTTTGTTGCTGTCTTAACCACCTAAGCAAATTTAGTAACAAAAGGACATTTTTGATTTTGGAAAGCAAAGCTATTAGACAATTCTTTCACCTGCATATATAATCTGAAGAGACTTACTTTACATCTCAGTCAGAAAAAATATAATAAACTTACGATTTAGGATCTGACTGGTTTGGTTTAATGACAAAGTTTTGGTGGCAGAGGGACTGCAAGGATGCCTTCTGTGAGAAGACAGCAGAAGCTGTCCCTGTGTCTGATAGAGCCATGGCCAGACAGTTCCAAGACACTGACACTGGCCAAAGCTGAGCCCATCAGCGATGGTGGTAGCAACTGCTACAGAAAAAAATCGGATTAACTGTATTCTTCTCTCTGAATAGTCTCGTTTAGCAGATAGAGATAATTGCTAAACAGGGGAGGGTGGGTGGGTGTGGGTGTTAGAAATCTGATAAATGCAATTAGAGCTTGCAAGGAGACAAGAGTAAATGGAACTGAAGTACAGGAATATAGACAGAGGCCAGGGGAACATCCCAGTCACCACTGGGGAAGATTGTGACAGGCTTTGTTGATCGACAGGGGGGAATGACTCCAGAATTTTAATAATTGATTGGCAGCAAGTGTGTTTGTGGATCAAACCACCTTGACATCCGCAACAATTTTAAGGATCATATGCCAGAGTGGCAAAGAGAAAATTTGAAAGATATTATATTACCTGGAGGTTCTATACTTGTACAATATGTAGATGATTTGTTACTTGCCAGCAAGACATATGAAGATGGCTTGAAAGATACTATTTGTCTACATATTGCTTTAGCAGAAAAAGGTCACTGTGCATTTCTTTCTAAGCTTCAGCTGTGTCAGCAGGAAGCAAATATTTAGGATTCATATTGAAAAAAGGGCAAAGATTAGCAGACCCAGAACGGGTCCAGGCTATTGTAGAAATACCTCGAAGGCTAACAAAGGAATCAATTGCAAGGATTTTTAGGCACAGTAGGATGCTGCAGACCCTGGACTCTGGGACCAGGGGAGTTAAAGTAAGCCATTGACAGAAGCTACCAAAGCAGAGGAAGTGGAACCTATACAAGAGGAAAAAAAGCCTTTCCAAGCTATAAAAGGAGCTTTAGCTTCTGCTCCAGCACTGGGATTGCCATATTACTCCAAGCCCTTTGAACTATTTATGCATGAGAACAAAGGCGTAGCCAGCAGAATCCTTACTCAAAAGCTCCGTCCACACCACCACCCTGTGGCTCAGTATTCAACTCAACTGGATCCTATTGCAGCAGGGAGTAATTCTGTGCTAAAGCGACAGCAGCAACAGTGACTATCACAGAAAGTAGCAGACCATTAGTCCTGGATCACCCAACAACCATGTGTATCCCCCATGAAGCAGAAGTGTTTCTCAAGCCATATGCTACACAAGCATTCCCCACAAAAAGCACATCTTTGAGTTAATAATTTTAAATGTGGATAATATTAATTTTTAAAAAATGTAATGTTTTAATCCAGCAACTTTACTAGTGGCTTCTCTGATGATGAGCCACATCATGATTGTGCTGAAGTCGTGGTTTACTCTAGTCACTTACAGGGAGATCTGTGGGATCAGCCTCTAGAGAACTCAGTTCTAATCCTTTTCACCAATGGTTTTTCATACTAATTGAATGGAAAAGTACACACAGGCTATGCAGTGATGAGAAAATTTGAAGTACTTGAAGCAGAACCTCTACAACCCTCAGTGGGTTCACAAGGGGCTAAATTAACTACATTAGCCAGAACAGCCTGGTGAGGATGTAATTAGCAGGTAACTATACTGATTCTAAACATGCTTTTGGAGTGTGTCATGCAGTGGGTAAGCTATGGAAAGAATGAGGATTCCTTACCTTGGAGAAAAACAATATTTCTAATGGAACTGAAATCCAAATGCTGTCGGAAGCTATTAAGCTTCCAAGGGAAATTGCTGTACTACACTGTCTAGCTCATACTAAAGGATCCAGATAAACTGAAGGAAAAAATGAATTGGTAGATAAAGCAGCTAAAGCTGCTGCTCCTCAACCTATACATGAGTGTACCACCATAACAACTTCCTGTGCTGATGGTTGGCCAGATAGATAGCAATAATCCAGCCCAAATATATGCAGAGGTTACTCAGGAAGAACAGATTGGATGGGAAAGTTCACAGACAGGAGGCTGTGAAAGATGAAACTGGAATTTGGACTATTAGGGGAAAACCCATTTTATCAAGAAAATTTTTAATAACTTTGACTAGGTGATTTCATGACAAAACACATGGAGGGATGATAGCAGCTGTTAACCAGGTTAAGAAAATGTGGGCAGTCCCCGAATACATGCAGTAGCAAAAAGGATTGTGAGCTTTTGTCCTACGTGTTGGAAGTTTTCTGAAGCAAAATGCAAAGAGGGATTTGGAGGATGACCGTGGGTATACTTCCCATTCCAAAGACTGCAAATTGTTTATGCTGACTTGTCTTCCATCAGCAGACTTAAGCACCTGCTGGTGATCACAGATCAGCTCTCAGGATGAGTAGAAGCTTTTCGCACCAGGAAAGCTCATGCTGGGTGAATGGTCAAAGCACTCTTGCAGGAAATCATTCCCAGATATGGAATACCTGAAACCATAGAATCTGATAGGAGTTCTCATTTTTCAGCAGGAATACTAAACAATAGCTATAAAAGTTTAGGAATATAGCAACAGGTACAAGTTCCTTATCATCTTCAGCCCTCAGAACAGGTGGAAAAAATGAATAGGATAGGACTTTCAAAGATAAAATTGCTTGAACTTGTAGTCAGATAGATTTGAAATGACCTGAAGTTTTAATAGTGCTATGAGATACTAGAAATACCCCTTCCCAGCTTCTAGAGCTGTCACCATCAAGAAATATTGTTTGGCAGGCACTTAGCTGTACCTGGGACTTTTGCCCCTGCTAGGACCAGCCTCTTAGATGGAGATGGATGAGTTACCAAATTTGTATTTGGGATACAAAAATACCTACAAGAAAACAGGACACTAGCCAGATGGTTTCAGCCAGTATTAGCTGGAATGCAAGTCTGGTCTGGAGATGCAGTGATGAACGAAGTCCACTTCACAAAATGAAGTTGGATCCTAAATGGCAGTGTCCATACACTGTGTTATTAGTTTCTTTACTTTGCTGTAAAGGTTGTGGAAAAGGATAACTGGATTAACTACTTTCATGTTAAATGACTGCCCAGGGAACATCATTTAGATGGACCACCGTCATCCCTGTGGTATTCTGTTGATCCTACCTTGGAGACTGAAACTGGGACCATTTGATTTTGCCAGGGCTGAAGGAATCCCAGAACTATGGCATTTTTGTGTTCCTTCTAGAGCAACATGCGCTAGGGAGTCACCTGCTGCTTGGCCAAGTGAACCATCAGAGACCATAAACCAAGGACAGTGTCCTATTTGGTGTATTCACCATCCTTACAGAGCAGCAATCACTCCAGGCTTAGTTCCAAGACAGGAAGGCTTGAGATGGCATCAGCACAGTTGGCTTTGGTTATTCTGCAGTAACTGTGGCCCATGTTACCCTGCGTGGTGTATTAACAAGTGTTAGAAAGGTCCATGGGAAAACCATCATCGAGGTTGGGGCTGGGGAAATACAACCTGAAACATAACCTGAAAAGGCACAGCCAGATACATACACTGGTGCTGTGCATGCAGATGGCGCCAACTGCCCAGTGAAGAAGTTACCTGTGAGAATCAGTGTTTATTATTGGATTAAGATTACCTTCCATATTTTCTTGAGGCAGGAGTAGAGCGGATTATCCTAGTTCTGGTATTAACCCTTCTTTGTATAGGCCTTTTGGTTCTTTCTTTCATACATTTGGTTGAAAACAGCGGGCGAACCATCACCAATGTGGGCTCAGCAATGCTTCTCAATAAAACAAAGGGACAATGTTAGAGAAGAAATTTTATTGATGTATTTTTCTCTCTGAATATTCTCATTTATCATGAGTAGCTTAGCACTAGAAGCTAAAGTAGTTAAATCCTCGGGCTTCAAGAGCTGATCATGAGTACCGGTTTTGATAAAACCAATGTTGGTAACACAGAACTAGCTGAATCTAGCAGATACAAGTGGAATGAAGATAAGGACCAAGGAAACAATTCCAAGAGAATAAGGTAACTTCAGAAGAAGTCCAGTCCACCAACAGTGAAAACCAATAAGAAATCAAGAGACCACCAATGTCAATTAAGTGATCAGGCTTGGGGATCAGGTGATGGGTGGTATAGGTATAATTGAGGATCATGATCTGGGGAAGGGGTCCCTCTGTGGAGGTACTCAGCTCAAGCTGTAACCCGAGAGGAATGGGGGACCTTCATTCAGATCTTACATTAATCGTGGGGGATCCAGGGTTGAACCCTGTTACGGTGGCTGGTTTGCGTAAATCCATAACAGCACTTCTGTGATAACATATCTAAGAAGGGGAAAAACTGCTGCACAGTTGCAGCTGGACAGAGGAGTGAGAGTATGTGAGAGGCACAGCCCTGCAGACACCAGGGTCAGTGCAGAAGGAGGGTCAGAAGATGCTCCAGGTGCCAGAGCAGAGATTCCTCTGCAGCCTGTGGTGAAGCCCGTGGTGAGCCAGGCTGTGCCCTGCAGCCCGTGGAGGTCCACAGTGAAGCAGATATCTGACCTGCAGACTATGGAGGATCTCATATGGGAGCACATGGCTGTGCCCCCAGCTCGCAGGGGACCCACGCTGGAGCAGCCTGTGCCTGAAGGGCTGCACCCCGGGGCGGGGACCCACGCTGTGTGAAGAACTGTAGCCCATGGGAGGGACTCACACTGGACAAGTTCATGGACAACTGTGTCCCCTGGGTGGGAGCCCATGTTAGAGCAGAGGAAGAGTGTGAGGAGAAAGGAGCAGCAGAGAGAACATGTAATGAACTGACCACAAGCCCCATTCCCCATCCCCCTGCCACTGCTCAGATGGAACAGACAGAGGAGCCAGGAAGGAAGTTGAACCTGGGAAAAAGGCGTGTGTGGGGGTTGGGGTGGGGTGGGGTGGGGAAGGTGGTTTTAGATTTGTTCTTATTTCTCATTATGATACTCTGGTTGACAATAAATTAAATTAATTTCCTCAAGCTGAGTCTGTTGTGCCTGTGATGGTAACTGCTGAGTGAACTCCCTGTCCTTATCTTGAGAGAGGCTTAGTGGGCACCTGGTGGCTAGCTAAGGTCAACCCAACACACTGACAAAATCCACACTGGTTTAACTAGTGAAACTGAAGTGATGGGTTTTGTTTCTGTAATGTCTTAGGTTGTGATATTTCCAATTAACATCTGTTTTAGAAGACATAATACAGTTTTGCCCTACAAAAGGAAGTCATGCTGGTAGATGATAGTGAAATTCTAAAAAAAAAAATAATGTCTAGAACAAATTGAATAAAGTTAATAACTGTGAAGAATTTTTCTGTGTGAGATGAAGTCCTGACTCCTTGAGGATAAATATAAAATGAGAATACAGAGTGCCACCTGACTGCAATGTAGTCTTTTGGGAGATCACAGGTTATCCCTATGTAGTGCTTCTTCATCAATAACGGATGAGCTACTATTTCTTCCTACATGTCATAGAATCATACAATCATTTAGGTTGGAAAAGACCTCTGAGAGCATCAACTCCAACTCTTAACCCAGGACTGCCAAGTCCATCACTAAATCACGTCCCTAAGCACGGCATCTACATGTTTTTTAAACACCTCCAGGGATGGTGATTCCACCACCTCCCTGGGCAGCCTGTTCCAATGCTTGAGCACCCTTTCAGCAAAGAAATTTTTCCTAATATCCAATCTAAACCTCCCCTGGTGTAACTTAAGGCCATTCCTCTTGTCCTATTATTGCCCTCTTCTCAAAAACAAAAGGATGAAATGGAGCACTGGAGGAGAAAAAGGTGAGGGAGAAATCCATGAGTGGGAATAATGGGATTCATTTTTTGAACTATACTTACATAAACAAGGCTGGTGAATTAGCTAAGTCTGGTCTTTTCTGATACGAGATGAGTAAGAATAATAAATTAATTGGCTAGAAAATTCATTGGCTAAGTTAATTGGCTAGAAATTTTTTAAATTCAGAAGACTTAATTCATAGAATCATTAACTATAAGAAGAACTTGGCCAAGCAGCGGGTGACTCCCTGGTGTAACCCTCTTAGGGAGAAATTGACAATGTTCTCTTTCCACAATGTATTACCATTAAACAAGACTTTCTCTATTCATGCAAATATGAATGTATATAACCAATTATAATTAAACTTCGAGTGTTCCAAGAAATGAGATGTCATTTTTGTACCTACCATCCATGTATGAGCCTAGAGGACAGAAAAAGGAATTTCTGGTCAGGAGTTTGGATGATTCACTTTTCACTGGCAATTGCGCTATCAGTTTCAATGATGGGTTTTCTGGAGAAACAGTGCACATCTGATGTGACAGTAAGCTGAATATTCATAAAGTGCCTGACCTGATGACTTAAAAAAAGGCAAACATATTGACTGATATTTCTGATACCCAAGTCTACAGCATTTTAATGCACACAAAGATCTAACTCACTGAAATGTCTGAAGACCAGTAAACATCAATTTAGGATTTTTCTAATATCCACTTACGGCATTCAGAAGATTCATATCTGGAAGCTGATGGCCTATTGGATTATGCATCAAAATAGTCACTGTCCCCTAAATTATCTACATTTGTGGAAAAGGAAGGAGATATTATCACAGTTTGCTGTGGACTGTGCCTGTAACTGCAGTCTCCTGAGTAATATAAAGGCCACTGAAGCCCACATCATTTAATGTGTTAGCTCAAATGTGGACTGCTGCAAAGAGTATCAATATAACCCAGATCCATCGAAGGTTCTTCAGCACCAATTCCCACTGAAACATGTAGGAACTGAGATGAGGTAAATGCCCTGTAATCAATAATATTTATACACCCAAACCTCTTCTGGGATCTTAGTTCTTGTACCATGTTTTCCATGAAAAATAACAATAATACAATGATTTTATATTGTATGCTTATTCTTTCTTTTCTGCCACTTTTATTCTGATGTGATAGAAGTTAGAGGACCTAAAAACATAGACTATATTTTCTTCCAAATGTAGAGGTCATTTTGGTGTACACACAATGATCATCTTCCCAAACTGATGTGGCTTCTTTGGCCTTGATACTTTCTATGTAGATCTGTCTGAATTGATCACATTCTTGAAAAAGAACAGAGCTTAATAACTCACAATGATCCCCTTGTTTTTTCAAGTGCTTCTGCTCTCCGTGAATCTTCTGGGCCTTGAGCATTCTTCAAGTAAATATATTCATCTGAACAAATAAGGCATAAATACATAACAGAAAGTAAAGATCCTCTGGAGTAACTCAGGTCAAAAGTTAGGTAATGTTTTTGTCACAGAAATTTTTCTTTGGTATTTTAAATACTGCTGTGCCCCAAGAGGTTGCTCCTGTCTTAGTGGTTAATAAAGTCAAGGTCTTAGTAACATTTCAATGAATTCACTGGCAAGACTCCAACTTTGCCTTCACTGATCTTTTAGACCTGAGCCAGAGCACAGATAAACATCACAAGCATTTTGGGAAGGAGTTCTCTCATTAAACACTGAAAAGATGTTTACATTTGAGCTACCCAGCCTGTACTGCCTTTGTAATCAACAGAGAGAAGTAGATCTTTTGAGGATCATTAGAAATTATTTCTTTTAGTCATGAGGGTAAAACCATGCCCTCCATACAAGTGTTTTTATTTTTCTCTTGACCATAAGAAAACCCTAGATGACTAGTTCAGATGTAGAATTTAAGGGCTTGAATCACTTCAGCCGTAGTTGAATCACATCAACGGCACATATGCCTCTAGGGCTATTTGAGATGTCCAAGGGAGATGTATGGGGCTTAGTGATATGACACAGGACTGATGGGAGACCTGTGTCCTTCTGGAACAGCAGCTGGATGCTCTAACTAAGCTGCCTAAAGAGTTGTCATCATATGGTGTCTAAAGTGACATTAGGTGTTTGTGTCATATCTGAATTCTGCCTCTGTTGCTTGTTCTTTTCATTACACTTCGTGCAGTTGTCCATGTGTTTTCCAAGAGTTTCAGAAAGGCCTGAAGACCTGATCCATGGTAAGAAACCCATGTCCTCTGCAGCTGCAGACTTAGTTTATCTCAAAAGGCAACATCAGCTGTCTGACATGCACTTCTCAACTTCATTGATTATGTGGAACCCTCAACAGCAGGCTCACATGTGGACACACATATGTAGATATCTGATTTTAGATGTGTACCATCTGTAACTGGGAGAAATCCCGCATCTGTAGATTTATTCAGTGGATCATCTATAGATCCTATGTCTTGGAAACCTTAGGGTGCCTGAAATGCAGTAGGATGCCTATGCTTAGCAATTGAGTTCAGATTTGACCCTGAGGGCCTGACCTAGGCTAATAGTGGAGACTAAATGTGTAACCCAGCTGTCTGGACTTGCACCTAAAGTGCAGGCACAAGTCCTCTCCGAATTCTTTATTATCAGTAGGAAGAAGATGATACCTTTGAATAAAGCCTACTTGTTTTTTCCTGTGTTTTCCCTGATTAAAAAGCACCCTTTTCATCCATGAAGAAACATTTTCCATGATACATCAGTGGATATAATTTATCATACTATTCAAATTTACCCTATGTGGGAGATAAGACCATATGGAAAACAGCTAAAGCGCATTTTAAAAGCCAAGGAAAGGGAACTATAAATCTAGAGGTACGCTGTGCTGGATGTTACACCAAATAGTCTGACATAAATATTTTTTAAGCCTCAGCAGAACAGTAGAAGAGCTGGCGGGGGGGGGGGGGGGGGGGGGGGGGGGGGGGAGAAAAAAAAAGGTATGGGAATACTTCAAGATATTTTCCAGTGCTTTCATCTAAGAAAAATTTTGGTGCTCATTCTTTCCTAACAGTCTAGATATCACCACAGTATAGAGGGACAATATTTGAAATGGGAGTGTGCATCTGTTTGTGTGATCTACAGCAATGACTGCATCAGCAGAAACACTGAAGCAATAACCTTGGGTGATAATTCTGTGGGTTGAAGTGCTTGGCTTTCTGTTACCAAGCTGATGCTTACGTTGTCATTGTTTCCAGGCTGTAGTCAGTTCAACTGGCAGGCAAACAAACAACCAAAATAATCCATACTGGCCCATCTCAGCGACAGCTACAAACTTGAACTTGGTTTTAGATATCTAAGTCTCTCTTCTAGTCATTTAAGTGATGATACAGTGCTATCATCATCAGAGAAATTGCTGAATATCAGCATGTCATGATTTGAAGCAGGGGAGACAGGGGAATGGCATCACGGGCTTTTGGATGAGGTATTAGATCTATAAGCTGCTGATATTAGTGTGTTCTGCAGGATTCAGCTGTTACTGTGGGTTGTCAGTAAATTGTCATACGGTCAGACAGGATGTTCATTTGCAGATGAGGAGGATGTGATTTGGCATGTCCAGACACCTGGAAGGAGGATTGTTTTTGGATTATGTGCAATCCTCTGAAAAATCTGACTTATTAAATGCATTTATAGAAGTGGTGTGTGGCAAACAAATGTATGTTCATCTGGTGCCTGATTTTAGGTATTCAGCATCTGCCTGCCCCCAGCAAATTAAACAGTGTCAAGGAGCACTCCTGGGCCTGCTGCCTGATCATCCCTACCTTTGAGTAATTGGAGTGGTCCCAGAATAGCTTTCACCTGGGCCAAGTAGCATTTTCCCCAAACAGTTCCCACCTTGACACTTAGTGTGGATCGGGGACCATTCCTAGCAGGCAAGTTGAGCACAACCACACTGTTTTGCATCGCAAAAGGAGTTTATGTATATGCACCGAGGCAGCTCCCTGCCAGCTGGCCAGTTGCAGGCGCCTTCTGTAGTACAGACATTGCCTCGGGTTACAACTCAAACCACCATTTTTGCTCTGTTCTGTATATTCAGCAAACATCTATCATTTGCCCATCTATAGTGCACATAGCTCCCCATCAAAACGAAGCAAGGTTTCCTGGCTTCTAGGCAAGGGAATCTGAATTTGGTCTCCTTCTTACTGGATGTTGTCAGTGTCAGATCACAGTCACCCTTTCATGTATAAGACACTGTGGCACTGAAGCAAAAAGGGTGGCATCAGCTCCCATGCTGCAAGGCTGTACACAGCAGCAGTAGCAATGCACTACTTTGTGTCAGCCTCAGAAATCCTTGAACTGAATTGCTTAACAGCTGACAGGCTCAAATTTAAAAAAACATTGCTTCAGTGTATATCTGGTTTATGCCCCATCTGGGGTGCCTTAAATAAAGATCTCTAATTTTTCTGAAGGGTGAGGGGGCAGGTTGATCAACATTTCTGAAAATTGGTCTTTTCCAAGGTATCTCGGGTTAGGACAATGTGGCAAGCAAAATAAGAAGTTAGTTTAAAAAAAGCCATGAAATCCTGCTAGGTGGTTAGAAAGAATCAGTACATAGGTGTAACAAGGCCTTCAAGTTAGTTGGTGTTTCTGGTGGTT
Source organism: Falco naumanni (assembly GCF_017639655.2). NCBI lineage: Eukaryota > Metazoa > Chordata > Aves > Falconiformes > Falconidae > Falco > Falco naumanni. Next base: position 47,519,822 of record NC_054055.1, read on the forward strand.
TGTGATTATAATAAGGATAAAAAAATGTGTGTGTTCTAAGGACAATATGGAAAAGTAACAAAATCCACAGGACAACATGAAATCGGGATATAAAAGCAGCATCAATACCATAGATTTCTGTCTTAAAACATTCTTTAATACAGTTTCTATTTAAAGGAAGCTTCAAAGACTTTTTCTTTATAAACAGCATTTCCAAATTTCTTTCTAAATCACCTTACTGCATTTTTGGATGCTGTTCACAGGTAAGAACAAGTAGAGCACACATCAGCTTTGTCTTAATCCTTAACCTTACACATGACAGTGAAGAGCAAGCCTCTCTGATGTTCTGCATCATATATTTAATTTCTAAGAACTTTAAATCTCCTGGAAATGACAAAAGTAACCGACACATCTATAAAATAGGACATCAATCAGATTCTTCCTGCTTTTGAATCACAGTAATAAAGGGAATATTTTCAAATAGGGAACTGTCTCTTTTATTTATAGATATTCAGTTGAAAATAAGGGAACAGTAAAATGTTTCCTCCATATCTTTTTTGCTGTATGAAAACAGGGTTACAGATCAATTGATTTACCATCACAATTGATTAGGTGACTCTCCTGCTATCTCTATTGTGACAGTAGACAGGCGTTCATATAGATCTTTCATTAGAGGAGTCACTGAAAAGTAAAGGTTCATTGCATACTTAAATGGCTTGTAGCTGTCTCATTAGGCCATTAACTAACCATTAATATTGTTTAACCTCAAACCTTACAGACAAAATAAATTATAGTCACGTTATCCAAACAAAATAACCTTAACCTCCTTAACAAGTATATAATTATGTGAATTTATTACCATCTGATCCCATTGAACTGAGGGGTTCATTTTCAGAGCTATGAAGGGGGAGATGAGAATACATCACCTTCAAGATAAGTGCTACTGGGAGGCAGGTGCCTCAGTCACTGATATGCCCTGTAAGGCATGAACCCACAGGGTCTGGACTAGTCTGGTTAATGCCCAAACAAAATTATCTTACACACAGAATGCTTCCCCCTTACGCAGTATTTGTGTTTAAATGTTTCTGCCCTTCAGAAACTAGTTGTGGGTATAAAATTGCCTCTATCTCACTGTTACCAAGGCTTCACATAGACAAACAGAATACAAGAACAATAAGCAGTAACTGAATGAGAAAGCATTGAAAATTTTCTCCAATAATTTCTTCAAACTTGCAAATTCTGTATGTGTGATGCAATGATCTCCTGAAATTGTATTGAAGAAAGAGTATAAAAAAACTTGGCATATGTTCTGAGAAATAAAATAAACTTATGTCAGTGTGCTTCCCTTGGAACAATGCCAGATGAATCCTGGTTATTATCAATAATATAAACAAAATATGTTACAAGCTTTATACAGAGTTTAAAAAAAACCACAAAAAACCTGCATCACCACATTGCTGATATCCCAGCAGGTCAGCCATAATGAATGCACCAGTTCTCACACATAATTTTTTATAAGATAACTTGCCTGAAAGTGTAGCAGTCAATAGACTCATTTGCAGGCACATTTCTCTCCAGGAAAAACAACCATAATACAATATCAATTGTTTCTTTTGGGTGTACAGAAAAGTGGATGCTGAGAGAGGAAAAAGACAACAATAGCACATAAATTCAGTGACAGATGTGCAAGAAGGAATGAGAATGGAGTAGTACTGGTAATTAGAGCTGAAAATAAAGTCTACTGTTCTTACAGAGGAACCGTTAGAAAATTACAGACTATAATACAGTGGATACTTTAGGAAATTAAAATTATTGTTACTAATCAAAAATGCAAAGGACCCCACACACACTTACTATGCCTGTTTACTGGACCAAAATATTGCCATAGAATCTCCCCCAGCCACAACAAATATAAGCATATTTTTATATTTCTATATAAATAAGGCTTTAACATTTCATGGTTAACATAACATAGTAGTTCAGTTGAAGGGTGAAATATTTGTCTCAAATGTAGAGTAAGGAATGATTATGACTGAATATTTATCATACAAGTCATTCATTTTGTAAAAAATATGGTAGCTTATTAAAAAAAATCTAGTTTCCGCATCTCAAAAATCCATTTAAGAGTATTACTTGGTGGAGGTTAGTTACACTTCTGCTCACTATCCTTCCAACAGGGTGGTCTGGGAAGCCAGAGATTTTGCATTTTGCAGCAAGATGCATGTTATAAAAAGGAGCTAATGCCCAGGGCCAGACCTTTCAAATGCATTTTAATTATTTTCAGTGCACTGTCAGAACTTTGATACACGCTTGTGGAATCATGCAAATACCTCTTTGTAGAATATATGTCCTATACCCTAAGGCACTGAGGGGATTGAAATATACTTTGGTGAAGTTAGGTGTCATAATACGGTGTGGTAATAACAGCATGCCACCATATTACACAATTAGAAATCTGCTTCTAAATCTGCTGGTTCACATGGCTATGTTTTATATTTATGAAGGAGAAAATGTTCTGATTTTTCACAAACTGTTATTTGCAGGACAATGAAAAATATGATGCACCTTAGAATTGCTAAACCAAATTAATTTAGTTCTATATGTACTCATTGACCTCTAGAGCATTTCCATTCAGTGTTATAGGTTGTCTGCAAAAGATTTATTCAGTTCCATGTCCATACATTGAGGTAAGAACACATTAATCCAGTGAACTAGATATAGAAAGAAATATTAATTACTTGGATGGAATCTGTGACTTCCTCCAAATCCAGTAGTTTCTTAGCTGTGGTGCTCTGATAGAACAAAAGCACAAGAAAATATTTAAGGTTGTGCATAAATTTAATAAAGAGTAGTTTGAGTCAACTCAGCAGTGGCAGATTTAGTTGTTTACTTGGCGTGCATAGGATCTAGTAATAAGAGATTACCTGGAAGGATTTGAGCACAGTCTATGAGAATTTCTATAGGTAGATCTAAAGTGGGATGTTAGACACAAACCTTGCCAGTCAAAGACCGGTGTCTATGCATCTACTCTGAGCTAAGCATTTTAAGTTTCTATTGCAGTTGATGAGCGTAAACATAGGTACCTGGTGCCAGGTGAAACACTGCAGGGTGTCAGAAACAGCTACACAGGCCAACTGATATACAGGTGTTATAGGATGCTGGTGTCAGAATCAGCTTGAGGGTGTGGATGCTCCATAGAGCCAAAAATGATGTCACTAAAGTGCTACTCCAAGTAGTCAAGTATCACCAGGCATAAGGTTTCAGAAGTACTGTGACTGATTTAAAGTTAGGTCATTTTTTAAGGTCTAGGTTTGTCTTTCGTAAATTTAAGACTAGAATTCAGCTTCTGGTTCAGGCACTCAAATTTAGATGTCTTTATGTACTTGCCAACATGTGAGCTAATGCCTAGCTCCCATCATAGTCAGCTGAGATCTAGTTAGTACCATCACACAAACCTTTAGAGTCTTTCAGCTGACCCATTACTAATGGTTCGATTTAGTTGCTTAGAAATATGAGTTTAATGTCAGTGAGCTAGTCCAAAATATCCCAGCAAGAGCTGTTGCTGTCTTGGACATCTCAGATGTCACAAGGGGCCCATGGTTAAGCATCTTGATCCCACCACAGCATTCCATTGACTACCACAGGAGCTTAGGCACTGAACTCACATGTAAGGAAGGAGATGAAGGTGTTTAAATGTGGGTGTCAGCATCTGGAGCTGAATCCCACCCTGGCTCACTTAAAATGAGAAGCCTGATATAAATCTTCATATGAGTTGAATTGCCCTTGTCAGGTGCCTACTGGACTCCAAACTATTAAGTACTTGACATGAGGCCAGATGAATGCAGTTTGAAAACTTCACATCTAAAGAAAATATTGTTTAAAGTAATATATGCTCTCATAATGGTGTTTAAGATGTTACTTGAAATCAGTTACATACAATAGGGTGGAGTCTGAATGAGGTATAAGCTCAATGAGGTATAACCAATCGATTTACCTTGGATTCTTTGCTCTCTTTGGAAAATGTCTGTGATATGCTTGAGGAGCCTGTGGGATCTCCTGCTGTCTGCCACCTTACTGAACAGAGGATGGGAAAGCTTTCCCTCCTTCTGAAGATGTCTCCTCCACCTTTTCAGACGTTGCTAAGCCATCCCAAATACAAATGTGGTTTATCTCTGTGTCACTAAATATTTTCTAAATAGCAAGTATTTCACTTCAGAGTTTCACCGTCATGTGTTTCCCATAGAATGTCCAGAGAGAGAATACATTCAAACTTTTAGTATCTCCCATCTCTTTTCCAAAGTATACCAGATGAATGCAGTGCTGTACCATAAAGGCTCTTGGTACACACAGCATCACTCATGGAGGCACTTGCCTTAGCACTACACAGAATGGGTCCAACCTTTGTAAACAGCAAAGTATCATCATTTCCAGTGTATTTCTTCCCAGTTGTTTATACTGATTTTTCTTTTTTGAAAACATGCCAAAGCACGTTTAAATACACACTGATAAAATGCTAGTTCTTTGCGTCATCCTGTGTGCAAACAAGAGCACCCACATAGTGTAAGAGCAAGCTGGGGAAATATGATGACCACTTCAAAACTTTAAATAAATGTATGTATATAGTAAAACATATAAATACATATAAGAAAGTTAATATAACTACTCTGAAATTGAGAATGCCTGCATAAGAAATTTTGCTGAAAATGTGAAAATGTACTAGCATTTTTTGAGAAATGTGGTTTTGTATTTTTCAACAGTCTACTTTTTGCAGCATTCTTTTCCTATTCCAAACAGCAATGCCTTCAGGTATTTTATCTTACACTTGGCTGTGCATTTAATATGCCAAATAAGGCAAAGATTAGTCCAGAAGCATTTAGTTGATGGATCTGCAAATCAAATACTTCTGTCAAAAACAAAATCCAAAGGAAAGTAGAAATTAATACCTAGTTTATCTGATCTCTCATGAAAGGTGATATGCTTTGAGAAATGATAATTAAATAAGACACACAACTTTCTGAATTTTAAAATAAATCCTTGAAGTAAACCGATGATAGATTTGTCCAACTGGTAATAGTTTTCAAAGAAGCTGTCACACAAGACTTCACTTTTATTTTATGTAATCAGCACCCAGTAATTTTGACTCAATGTTATTTAGACAATCTTTTAAACATGGAATGCCAACCACCATGTGCACATATCCCAAAGCTCCAGATCTCATCATGTTTGAAAAGCTTCCCCGTTTTTTTTTTTCTGAGGGAAAACCACAACACTGATATTTAGATGTCAGCTTTTGTACCTAGGTTCTGTCTTAAATAGCTGCATGGAATTGCACTGGTAACTGAACATTTAAAGATTAGTACAATGTTATTTTGATCTTTTGTTTTCCTAAGCAAGGTGGCTTCAGTTGAAAATGAAGTAACTTGAGTGTGACCTCCAAATCTACTTGCAAATTCATGTCTTGGCTGAAGACTCAGCATAGATGGAAGCTTAAAATACAAAAGAATCTATTTAGCCTTAAAGATAAATAATGGCTACATATCTGTGGAGGTTCAGAAAAATAATTCACCTTTTCTAATGCTTTATATTCTGAAAATAAATATCCAAAACAAAAATGGGTTATCTGTCACAATTTCTCACTGATGTGTGTGTTTATTGTTACTTCCTCTACTGTGCTCTCAAGAAATGCTCCTGCAAGCTAACAAAAGTGTTAATGGCTTTGATTAGGAGTCAGTGCTGTAGCCATGCTGGTTTTCCACTTTTGTAAGCGGAGGAGTAGAAATCATAAAAATGGAAATTGAAAGGCAAATAAGCAGGAATTTTTGTAATTGTTGCTTTTCTAAAAAAAAGTAATTTAAAGTAATAGTTCAAATGAACAAGAAATTGTATCATTAAAATAAAGTTGTATGTAAAATACAGTCTACATTTACTGGAATAACATGTTTATTATATTAATTTCATACTGTCTCTTCTTGTCTTCAATATCTTGCAGAACCACTTCTCTATTAGCTGTCCCTTTCACTTTATTGCATCCTACTTGCTTTAGTACTCCATAAACACTAATCTGTAGGTATGTATAATATTCCATTCACAACATCTGTCCTTCCTATACATCGAAGTACACCACTTTTTCATCAAGTGTCTTCCTGAATCTCTGGTTCTTCTCTCAAGGCAACAAGTAACAAAATATGTACCGTATATTATGAAGTACAGGGGTTACAACATAAGATGCAATGTGTGCAGAAGAAGTTCCTGATATAGCTTTCTACTAAAATGTCTATTAAGACATTTACTCAATTATCAATGAAAATGGAAGAATGCAGTTGTGATATTTTACTGACCTATTAAGTTTCTTTTAGCATGTTACCCTAAACTTACTCCAGTTTTCACTGAATTGATTCCCTAAAGAAGTTCTAGTGTGGTAAAAATTATTTGTTACAACAGGATATTTATACTTTCTTAAAATAAGCTTCCAGTGTCTCTGTACTTACACTCTTTATATCAGCATTTAGGCATTTCAGAAGTGACAATGGAAAATTCATTCTTAGATTTTCATTCTTAGATATTTTTTTTTTTTTTATTAAACCCCTGGAATACAATACTAAAATTATGTTTGTTTCAAAATGCCGGGAGTGTGTGGGTGGATAGTGCCTTAAACACTGGGAACTTTCTTCCACTTGCTGTAAGTTGTCATCTTGATGTAACATCTGAAAGCCAAAAGCCAGTAAGAAAAAGCAGAGGTCTTTTCCAAAGGCCCAGGTACTTGGGACATAAAGTGCATTTAGACATATCTATCAGAAATTGCTACACTAGGGATCTGTCTCAGTAGCGTGTGCTTCATTTGCCAGGCAAAACTCTAGCCAAAAAAAGGGAATTCCTCACATTTCTGTGCTGAGTGCAGGTCTCTCCAGAGCCAGACAAAGGCAGCCGGGGAGACTGCGCACACGTGCTCAGCGCAACCTTCAGTGAGGGTTTGTTAGCAACAGATAGACTTCTCTGAACAGAATTAGGGTCCTTTTGATTCATATCTTAAATACAGCCCAGATGGAAAGCCTGATATAATCTATTAGGTATGTTTGAAATTAATGATGTACAATATAGGTTAAAAGTAACATTGGTGACTGGTATTGCTGTCCTGTCCTTTGGTGCTCATTCATTTATTGAGAATGCATGAAACTGGTGTCAATGGGATGTTTCCATTCCTCTCCCTCCCATGCACTCTTTTGGGTTATTAACTCTTTTTCTCTGGTAGCTGAAGCATGCCACTGTCAGCTCTGTGTCACTCAGCTCGTGCAGGGTGGCACCACAGCAGGCATGGGGGTCCTCAACCTGTCCCATCTGCTTTCATTTCCACTTTGTACCAGAACTTTCCTTCCAGACATACCGTTTCAATTTCAGGTATGCAGGTGTGTCGTTGCTTTGTCAGAAAAACACACCTTGAGTTTTCAGACATCTTCTATGCGGTCCTGTCTTTTTCACTGCAATGATACAAAATACATAAAAAGGAATGAACATTTCATGTGTCTGTATAGGGCTGTTTTGTATGCATATACCTGACTGTTTTTACAAACCAAAGAAATACCTTCTCAAAACCAAATGAAAAAAAATCCTCTGAAGAAGACTCACCTATGTTTGGGCATGTTGGATGAAGATTTAAGTGTTCCAGTTACTTTGCTGTAAAAAATAAAGCAATGTAATACCATATTTAGTCAACCAAAACTATGAGCTTCTAATCAAATGGTTCTCAACTTAGAGATATGGATTAACTGAGTATGTTATCTTCTTGACTGATGTTATTCCACTTTAGAGAAACAATCATTCAGGAATATATACATGAATTTTCATTCTTGAGTTATTTATTCTTAATTATGAATAATCATTTGTGTTCATAAACTTTTCTTCATAAAGGAAATGTTATTTTGGTTTTTCTGCTCTGGGTAATGATTTATGAACCTAAATTTGCTCCCATGTATTATTGCCATGTGCGATATATTGTGTAATATTCATGTATACTGACTTCTCTCCTTGATTTATTGTGTGGGCAACATTTACATAGGAGTTCAGTCAATTTATAGCAAGACAACTGGTAGACATACCTATTTCCAGTCCCTGAGACCTAATACGGAGATTATAGGTGATGACTGTTTAGGTAATTGAATACACTGTCAATAGCAAATAAAAAGGAAATTTAAAGCTTCTTATAGTCAAAATGTGGACCCCTAGGACTGGGTTCAGTTGCCCATGCTACACAAATAGGTGCCTAGTGCCCTTACATATAGTGTAGGATGATCCATCAGGTATAAAGGTAAGAGAACCAAGTTAAAAGACTCAGATCCCTGGTATTGCACAGATTAATTTCAGCTCAGAGACCAGTGCCTTTAAGTGTCCAGTCAAATTAACAAGCTCTATGGTACCACTAATTAACAAAAAGGTAGAGTGTACAAATGTTAGCACAGTTCTTAGACACTGAATATGTAAAATATTTATCTGATAGTATGAATCAAAATGGTGATGTTAGGTAGCACACTCACCTTGCAAAAACACAAATTCAGGGACTTGATTCAGGTGCCTAGATGTGCACGTGTAGCGCCATTTCTCTTCCCTTCTCAGTCTCCCTTTGTTACATTTTCATTTAGGCTGTTAAGGGAAGAGAAGGTCCAGAGAGTGGTTTCTTCTCACTTTGCTCTAGAATAGCTGTAACTCATGGGCATTCTGAATCCCTACATGGAAGCATGCAACAAACCGCTGCTTCCGCTTCTGAGGAGACTCTGCATCCTATTACTGCTTGTTCATTTTCTCAGGCAAAACTGTGGTACTTTATATGAACAATTGACTATTTGTTGTTGCAAATCCTGAAAGAGGAAACATCCTCATTCCTCACAGAATTAATATTACAATCCAAGTCCAAATCAGTTTGCCTCACACAGGGCACCAATTGTCACAGCACAAGCAAAACTAGCAAGCCACAACAAGGCTTTACCATGGGTCAGTCTAGTGTCCATGCTGTTCCTCCAGAAGATGCTCCTTATCTCTACCACACCCACATTCTTCCTTCTCCAGACTCATCCTCCAACTCCTCTCCTCGGTGCTATTTAACCACTTAGTGGGAACGAGCTACAGCTGCACATCATCCATGTCAATCAACCCACTGCCTTCGAGGCAAGGCCACAGCTGCATGTTATCAATGTTAATCAACCCACTGACTTCATTCCTCTACAAATGAACTCGACCTCTGCAATTAGAACACTTCTTTATATGCACAGCAACTTGCATCAGTGCAAATGTATACTGAGAAAGTATAAAATGAAAGACTTTCATGGTTTCAGTATTTGTAATGGAAGTGGGATTAAGACAGTAGTCTAAGCAGTCTTTTCAATTGTACAAAAGGCAAAAGTGATTTGAACCAAGTTATCCATGCCATTTTTCTTTGTGCAGATTGGAAGACTCCCTTGATAGAAGTAGTCTCAAACCCAGTACACTGCAGTTTTAATTTCAAAAAAAAACCCAGCAAGCTGTGATGGGGAAAAGAGTAGTTTAATAGTGACCCATTGAAAAGTTTCATTATCTCTTCTGTGCAGTGCACATAGGAATAAGCTGCTCATACTCCTTATTACCTTGCTTCAAATAATACGCTTCTAATCAGAAAGGCTACAGGTTTGTAAAGAGGAGAAAGATGTTTTATTAGTATGCAAGATCTTTCCAGGTTATTCCATATTCAGTTTGCATTCATTACCTCTGTATTAAACACAATAAAAAATTGAAACATTTTGGTTTTAATTTATTGTGCTTACACATAGTAACTTTTTCATACTTACTAAAGCAGGGCTTGGCGTTGTAAGAGTCATTACTATATACTGACATGATACATCTTGTCAAAGATCCACTTAGAAACTCCATACTATGCGCTGACATTATACATTTGAATAACTGCAAAAGGTTTGATATGATGTAGCACTTCAAATAAAAGGCTCAATATTATGCTTTGACATAGTACAATCATAGCAGCTGTGAAGCAAAGAAACCATTAAGATGGATCATGTCAATGCATAGCATGGAGCCATTAACACTAAGATTTTTGACATGATCTATCTTAATAGCTCGATATCTACACTGAAATAACACATTTTCTCATGTTAAAGATCCATATGTTAACAGCTCAAGGACCTCTACTGTATGCATGCTGTAATGCTCTGAATGTGTAAAGAGGAGTGCATTGCACACTAGAATTTGGTTTGCTTTGCCTTGTCAAAAAAGGACAGGGACCTTGCACTCCTCCTTGCTCTTTTTTCCTTCTTCCCCAAATCACGTACTCCTTCCTGAGGGAGGGTTCTGGGCAGAGCGCTCCAAGTGTAATTCTCTCTCCTAAGAAGAATTGTAATTAGAGCTCCCACAATAGTTAAGCAGCTGGTGTTCTCTGACTGCTGCTTCATCAACTGTTCGTAATTGCTTCATTGTTCCCTTGTGCTCCCTTCCAGCTGATGGCTTCTTCCACCTGTTGTCTCTCATTTTACACTTTGAATGTGAGCTCTTTTGCACAAGTTATATTTATACAAGGCAGTCTGTGATAGCTCACAGGCAAGCTCATAATACAAACTCCCTTTACAAATTATGATAATTGATAATAATAATAATAATAATGACACTGCAAGATGAGTATAATAAATACACTGTTTTATTTCAAGTAGCTTGCTATAAGAAGGAGCTGAGTTCATGTTGCAGCCCAAAGGCAAATGTGAAGCTTGAAGAAAGCCTACTCTGCTTTTGGCTATGAATCTAGGAGACAATCATGAAGTGGGAGTCTATTTTGAAGTGTTGGCTGAAAGAGATTTAGAGCAGCAAGCAGGAAACAGTCTGTGCTTGATTTCCTCTGTGCTCTGCAAAACAGGACTTTTTATAAGCTTAGAGAAATATATCAAAGAAAAGTGACTCCATCATGCATTTATCTTCCCTTCTGAAATAGGGACTTCATACTGAATTTTGGTTGGTCAAAAGGGGGACAACACAAAAGATGGTTTTCAAAATAAAATGTGCAGGTATTATGTCCATACATCTACATGTGCTAGCTCTGTAACCAGCTGTTATAAATAGCTGATCTCTAAGTGCCAGAACATGGGCTAAAATGGACATTTTTAAGAACAACAGAAATTGATCCATTTCTGTAACAATAAAGAAAGAATTGTTGCTTTGTCCATTATGAAGCAATGCTATAAAAATTAACAAAATAGGAGCTTTTTGAAATGCTTTGTCTCTTTGTTCTGATGTTAGATGTTTGGTAGATGTAGTTTATATAGCTGTGCTAGGGAATTAAACAGCTTGGGAAATGCTGTTTAAAAAAAAAAAGGGAAAAATGGAATAGGGTTTTGCAGGTTTTCAAAGTATTTTTGTATAGGATTCTGCTTAATTTCATCTACTCCATGATAATTACTGCAGTCTTTCTCTAAAAATTGATGCTTAATTTTTTTTAAATTAATATTTAAAATTAAAGTACTGACAAAAAGGAACTAAATCCCACTTATACAGTTAGATTAATGTCATTATTGAAAAAAAAAAAAAAAAGCAAAGCTATATTAGCTAAAAAAAAAAATCTTCCACAATTTCCTTCTTGTGCCTAGAAATTACTGTATCATCATATTACTGTAGGCACCTGACAGTTCTGAGTAGGGGTGCTTATTAATAGCAGCTGCTACTAATGTTCAAAAGTCATGTTAAAAATCTCTAAAAAAACAATAAAATAATATCAGATGTTTCTTTCATGGTCTGCAACAAACAACTGATACCTAAAATCAGACTAGCTGAGAGTTCAGCATCAAATAACAACCGAAATGAAGTTCACCTGTGATGTTTTGTTGGCTCAAAGGAAGTTGAATGACGAAACAAACTGCTCAGAGGAGTTTTCCAGTGACATCACCAGATCCTAAAAAGCCAGCAGTGTTCTATGAGGTTAGGATGGATGATGAGCATCTTTAATGATGCAAGACAGTTTTCAATGTAATAGCAGAACCACTTTGTTTGAGTTGCTTTCATAATATATTTTGTCAATCAGAAAATGTCAGCCACTGAAATCACCCAGTTTCAGAGGAAATATCTCAAGGTTTTCTGCTGGACTTATTTAGCCTTCTCTACCTAATAAGCAAGCTTGATGTTGCATGACACGAGCTGAAAGATTTGCTTAAAACTTGGAAACCTCAGATCTAGAAAAAGGCAAAACGAAGTTTTGAAGCTATTTCAACAGCTTTTCTGCAATTCAAACAATTGCGATGCTGGCTGTTTTGTAGAAAGCATCCTTCTTACTCAGTTTTTTTCCCCAGAATACTCTAAAGGTCTATTTTTCATTTAACGAGAATGGAAAACAAATGTTGAAGCACAGCACATTCTTGTTTGACAGCCAGTCCTATTTAACAGTCTATTGAGCCCATTTGCTGTTCACCTCCAGTGCTGTCCATAGAGGTATCCAAGAATTAACATGGTGGTTTTCTCGAATTTTTAATTAATTAATTAATTAAAACTCTTTATTATCCTTTTTAAGCTCATGCTATGCTTTCCCACCTGTGGGGAAAAAACCTTACAGAAAAAAGATGTTTTGTTGGCCTAATGTAAATAAACTCTTTGTAGCTTCACTTCTGTTTTACTTGTAGGAGTCAATGTAACACTGTAACACCATGTGTTAAAAGATCATGTTGGCACTTCCAAAATCTAGGGTGGGTATGTCTTCTTTTCAGTCACATTTAGTTTGATCATTTTAACTGCAGGAGCTCTCTGTCAAAGGGTAAACTTCAGTTGCATCCCCCTGCCACCATATTATGTTTGAAATTTATGAGGCATTTTAATGGTGACTAAACAGGAGTATTTTAAACTCAGGCAGTGTGTAAATTCTGTCTTACTAAGGTGCTAAATTCTTGTTTTCTAAAAAACCACAAATAAGCATAGATGACTAGCTCAGCAAAGGAAATCAGACTGATTGCATTATGTCTACACAGGTGCACTAATGAATGCCTCTGAACACCATATATATATACCAGAAGTCTCCCAGTTTCTGAATCAAACACCAGGCCCTTTCCTGTACTTTAATTTCCATGGTCAGAAAAGCCAGTAGATCTCCTGGATAGGAGCCAGAGCATTTTCAAGCCATGTTCTCAGGGTGTGGAGATACTAAAAGTTAGGTTACTTAGGACACAGTACTAGGGTAGGTCTGAGGAGTAAATTCGAGGACTACGTCTCTGATCATTCACAATTATTCCATGTTAATTTCCTCCCTTTAAGCCTATCTCAAAGCCAAATCTGCTCAAAAGGGGACTGTCCCTAAGCAAAGGAAATGCAAATTAGTTCATGTCATTTGGCTTTGGTGCACAGCTGCATGTTTCTTTTCATTAACAGCACAGACATAGCTGAAGAGATTTGACAGTAGTACCTAAACTGCTTTTTATGTCTATAATGTCCTCACAGTTTTTCACTACAGTCACATCTTTCTGTGATTTTGTATTATTCTGTGCAAATTTGCCACATTTTTTTTGGTTTTCTGGAGGAAAAAATAGCACCAATCAAATATTTTTCTTTATCTACCCAAATCTAAGTCCAAATGTGATTTTTTAGTTGAGTATCATTGCTCAAATAGTACATTGCAGCTACAGAACTTCAGCATTAAAAGTTCAAACAGAGAGGCAAGTAAAAAAGACAGAACTTTTGAAATGGGTTACAGTAACAAAATACTGACATCTCATTCAGGTGACAGTGGTCAAATTCTACTTGTGGTCTCTACAATAAAAACTCAGAAAGAAAAGCCAGTCCAAATGAAAAATCTGATTTATGAGCCAATAAGGACTTACAGAAATATCTTCCAAGAAGTAGCAATCAGAAGCCGATGCCTTACACAAATGTTAATTCAGGGAGCTCAGTGGAGTTATCATGTTCACAGCGAAACCACAAAACCAGAATTTCGTGTGTACCAACAACAAGACTGGACTATTTATCCACCAATATTTCAATCAATTCCTTACTTCTTCATGTTGTCTTGCAGACTCTGATCATAATGACACCAGAAGCCTGGAAGAAATAGAAAGGTCCAAATGTTTAGACCTTTTGTGTGTGTGTGTGTTTAAAATATTCCCATTCAATGTGAGAGAGTTTGCGGTGTTTGGAGGTAGTGAGTGCTGGCAGTTCCTTAAAGGTTCATTTGTATCCATGAATGCTTAGAGCAAATGAAAATTTGAGTATGGAATGGTAAAACTAAGAACTGAAGACCATGCTATCTGTAGGTAGTTCTAAATAGCAAGGTGGAATTTTTCAGAAGTTGTAACTAAAAGACTTCTAGTTACTCTTTTCTTCTAGATCTGTTTGCTCAGCCTGGTAGGTTGTAAACAACTTTTTATTGCCAAAACTGATGGTGCACAGGCAGAAAATGGTGCATCGTTGTCTCTTAATGGGATAAGGAGATATTTTGGCCACTGACATAGATAACTTCTGGGGAAAATCATACCACCTGAATTGAGGAAGATTAGTGAGGAGCTGAAGCTGGGAACTGCCATCTGCAGTCTGGGTCCGACTTAAGATGTGAACTGCTGTTTGGGGGTGCCTGTTTGTCTGCAGTGACCATCAGGGAGTCTGGGCTTGTAAAATCCACTACCTAGACTCTAAGTTCCTGAAGTTCATTTGAAGAAATGTGGGCCCATAGGGCCATTCAGGCATCCTGGCACATGATACCGGAGCACAGACTGACGGTGATGCGCAGAACAAGGCTTTTCCTTCCTGAAACACACAAGGTTTCACAGTTCAAGCCTGGGCAAAGAGTCCTGTGTGGTGGGAAGGTGGTGGGAGCACCCTCTGCCACTGCAAAGGGGACAGAGGGGAGACAAGGAGGAAGAGAGATCTGCATTCTCTCCTAGGATGGTGGAAAAAAGGGAATGTGCTTTTGATTAGAGCTATGAAGACATGTGAAGTAATTACAGTATTACTGACTAAAACAGAGTGAACTAATCCCTGCAAATATTTTATTTGATGAGTTAATTCCCGTTTAATAATCAATAATCTCACACATGGAGTTTGGTTGCTATTCAATGTTGTTTGACTACACAAACGTATTTCATCATATGGATTGGACAAATAACCCTGCTTTAACTGTGCTTGTAACTCATCACTATTTGTCTTGGTGTGTGTTTTGAGCATCAAATTTTCATGTTATTGTTTTTACTTTTTTATGAGATGCCAAAAACTTTTTTCAGGAGGTGAAAGAGAATTGCTGATAGTCTGGTGAACACTTCCAATAAAGCCCTCATGTGAACATGCTTACAGGAGAACTTCATCTGGCTTTCACTTTCTTTCAACTTCTCAGTAAAGCACAATATTGCTTATGTTTCCTCACAGGAAGCACAATGAAAAAGCTGTGAATACTATAAAAGTATATTTGTAGGTTTAATCTGTTTTTTCCTACATTTGTCTAGGTTGTCTTTATGATATTATGCAGTGTTTTCATTTTGATACTTTCTTGTCTGATTGGAGTATTTCCTCCTAACACAACATCCTGTTTCATATACTGTGACTGATGCCAAAGTGTTGCACTTACATATTCTGTGGTTCTCTGCAAACTGCTTTCCTCTGTCTTGAAATAAAAATGTTAGATCTGCAAGAACAGATGCCTCCTGTGCTCCCAGGTTCATCTAAGCACAATAATTCTATGCACAATAATTTATATTTGGTTTTACAGCTGTTTTCATATGTAAAGATAGAAGAACTATTGCTTTTGTTAGTAGCAGTTTCTTTCGGAGCTCTCAATCTTTTATCATCTTAATTAATAGCCTTGAAATATGGTCCACTGTGACACAACATGCAGTCAGCATGCAGATTATACATTTTTATATCCAAGGCATGAACCTTCTATTTTCTTTTTAAGAGCACTGTTATTCAAGCCAAGGTGAATCACCAGCTTTTATCTGCATCTCTTGACTGCTGCTTAAGAGGATTAGTGGCACTGGCTAGCTTTGTGAGGACAGCTAAGAGTAGCCAGATCAATTGCAGCTCATAGTCAGAAATCAATGAAATGTGTCTCAGCAAATCTGACTGATTCATGGGTCACTACCGAATGCATTATCCTGGCCTTACTCTGTTACAAGATCAGGACCAGAAATAATCATAAGTGAGATTCTCTCAGCAATTTTAAAACACTCTTTACATTCCTGTCACCATTCTGTGGTAAAGACACTTCAGAGACAGAAAAAGCAGCAGCAATACCACCATGGAAATAAATGAAGATTCAACCTTTAAGTCCTCTGCTGAGGGAGGAAGGCAAAGTATCATTTTAGCCCTGTCTGCGAAGAAGAGGTCAAATAAAATTTGCAAGTTTAGGAGTGGTGTCATGTTAACTAGGAACAGACAAGCATGCGCAAGGTAGAGGGACATACCTCTGGACGGTGAAGTCAGTGAAATCTTCACTAAATTTAACACAGTTACTTCAATTTACTGATGCTTGGCATCTCCCCATAACGTTTTTGAGGGACTCTTCGTAGAAGCCCACGTACCTTTTGAGGCTTTAGCTTTGTTGTCAATAACCACAGGCCGTGAATGCCCTTCAGAAAATGGAAGAAGTACTGTGATTAATCTAATTTGCTGTCATTTTTATGGTGGGGCTGCACACAACTGAGCACTCCTTCAACAGGAGCAGGGCAGAGCAAAGCTCATGCCCACTGTGCAGCACAGGCTAACCTGCACCAAGAGGGCAGACAGTGCCTCTGGTGAAAGATGTATATCCTATGAGTCCCGATTTCATACACGGCAAAGACATAAGCAGCTGCTTTACTCTGGCCATTAATAGTGCAGCAGCTGTATCAACGCAGCCCAAGTGAGCAGGCTGGCAAGCCTACGAACTCACACACAAAAATGTGGTGGGCAAAGGTGAAGAAAGGAAGAAGATAAAAAGGAAATACTGAGTCATAAAATGATGTGGGATATGACCTTGATGAAAGCTGTACTGGAAGGCATGTAAAATTACTGGGCTGTGCAATTAGTGTCAAATGGCAAAAAGGTTTTGTGGCGGAGTAGTTCAAAACTCTCACAACTCTGTGCTTTTTGAAGAAGAAAAGCTGCTTCTGCAGGATACTCACACCTGTCTGAAGGGAAAGTTGTATCTTTATTTTTGGAGGATTGAGCATCCACAAACACACCACTGTAGTCAGTAACAGCAGACAAGACAGCAGGAATGTGACCATGTTACACACTGTTCTGCTTGGTAACAATATATATACACACACAGAGGACTAAGCGTTCACAGGATCTCTGTGTTCACAAACGAGGGTAAAGAACAATTCTTTTCACCGGCATTTGTTAGTGCTTCCCTCCCCCAATATTGCCAGCACTGCTTAATAGATACATTAGTCTAATGAATGTAAATTACTGCTGGAATGACATATTCTTTACTTAAAAAATGTTGAAATATTTTGTTATCTGATATACAGAGATCCATAAAAATAGCTATTAGCTTTGGAATGAGAGTACAATGTGGAGTTTATTAAATGAAGAAATACAACAACATTACTTTTATGTACCGTGCATTCATTTCCATGGTTAAGGATTAGCGCACACATTGTAATAAGAATATCTCAATATGGAATCAGAGACTGCCAGCATGGGTGCAATAAACTTTTCAGAATGGTTCATAAGATTATACTAATTAGGGATAATCTAATTTGAACAATTTTTAGCTTCTCAAAAATAATATGATGTCACTCTATGGAAAGAGTCACTACCCAGGCTCCAGGGATGCACTAAAAAAACCACACACGTTATCTGTAATATTAAAAATTATGGTTGATCCATGAGACAGTCTTAGATCTACCCTTCTCCTCTCAAAAGATCCACCATATACACTGTTAAGCCCCCATAATTATCTCCCCTACTTGTGACAAGCACGGGCTAATCAGTCTCTGAGGGAGTTTTCCTGCAGATCATTGAGGAGCGTGTGTATGCTTCACATTGCTTATCAAGCTATTTTGTACGCAGTATCACATAAGAGCTGACAAAAGTTCATTATCCTCATCTGGACTAGAATGACTCCAAATTAAGGAAAAAGAGATAAGGTGGTTGTTTCCCACCCCCCTTCCTTTTCCTTTTTTTTTTTTTTTTTAAATAGAGAAACAAAAAATAAATCTAGCTTGCATTGCAACAAAGAAGATCTCAGCTAAGAAAAAAG
This sequence comes from Falco naumanni, assembly GCF_017639655.2. Lineage (NCBI taxonomy): Eukaryota > Metazoa > Chordata > Aves > Falconiformes > Falconidae > Falco > Falco naumanni. Next base: position 47,537,973 of record NC_054055.1, read on the forward strand.
CAAGCTAGGTTCTAGCTGACTTTAATCCCATATTAAAAGATTAGAAAATACATCTGAAGAAATCAGAGATAGTCTAATTGAGGTTCTCGCCTTTAATCCTGTGAGTAGACTCCCCCTTGGATACCAAGATCTGTCAGTGCATAGTCTTGGGAATTCTCTAAGGAAAAATAAACCATGAGAAATGGACATACAACATGTTCTCCCACATTTAAAAAGAGAGAGAAAGAAATAAAAAAATATCTTAGAGATGGCAATATCAAAACATATTCTTCCCTAAGAAAGAGGGGGGTTGGGGGTGGGGGGTGGGGGGGGGAAGAGGTAGAATATAAAATGAAAACAAAGAAGTAGATTAAGGGAACCACAGTTATTTTGGAAGTTCTTTGATAACACCTGCAAATGTAACACGAAAGCAAAACAACTGGCTTGATTCTGCTTTCCTCATTCCGCTCAAAATGCCATTTGTATGAGTATCTTAGCTTTTTTGTTAGTAATTGTATTTCCATCCAGCTACCTGCAATATAAGCACATTTTAAAAGTCTTGGAATTAGTCTTTTAGAATTATATTTAAAATAAACTACAGAATAACCAGTGCACAGAGGAAAACCAGACAATGGATGTATATTTTTCATTTATATTTGTCTGACAAATAAGGGCAAAAGAATGTATAAAAAGAGTGATTCATACAAATTCTCAGTAATTCCAAGCCCAATTTTCTCATATTAAAAAGTACTAAATGAAGAGACACTTCATAACAGTGAAAAACAAAACCAGTAACAGTAAGCTGGGATTCTGTCAGTCAGTAAAGTAGTGCCAGTTTGAAAGCAAGTAACTGATATGGCAATCTATGGATTTGATTGTAAAGATTATACTTAAAGACCGGAATTAGAATTCAAACACTTGCACATCATGTTCCTGTTTAACTCTCCATTGTTTTAAAAACTGTTCTCCCCTGCAAGTTCTTTTTTCCATATTTGATGATCCATGTCCCTAGCAGCAGGGTTAAACACATTTTTCTAATGGCTATTATGTAGTGGACACATGCAGTTGTGTTGTGTTGTGTTGATAAATAGTTACTCAATATTTTAGTGAAAAGAAAATTAAGAAATCCTTTGTTACAAGTCAGATTTAAGGCAGTGTGTTTACTTGACCGAAACTGAAATAGTGAGATTTTAGAATTATGCTTTCATGATGTACATTTGTGTAAAAGCAAAAAAAAAAAGGAGTAAAATACACAAAAAAATACCATATAAAAAAAACCCCAAACATCAGAAGGTATTTCAGTATGAAAAAGCAAGGTAACATTGCGAGCAGACACAATAAACATAAAAGAGTTTCAGAACAGTTATTTTTATTGTCTGGAAAATTACTGTGATTCATGTTTCTAAATTATGTAAAGATACATAGATAATGGAAATATGAACTGTATAAACATAAATGTGTTTGTCTTCCATTCAACATATTTTATATTAATATATAGCAGGGTTAAATCATCGCATGTTCAGAAAGTTTTCTTTTATTTCCTCTATAAATAAATTCAAGACATGAGAATGTCATTCTGAAAATTTTAATACACCATTTAATATTTTATTAACAATGTTTAAGAGAAAGATTCATATGTTTCAGTAATCTTGTTATAAGGCACTACAAAATGTGGTAGGAATCACTGTAAGGCAGCAAGTTCCTACGGCTTGGCATAAAGACTGTGAACAAATTAAAAGAGTCTAATGCTCTTAGTATTTCAAAATTCATGACAACAGTGAGGGGAAAAAACCTCCAAAAGTGCCTGATTCAACATGGTTGGCATTGGCAGACTTTGCTTTTTTAAAGGAGAGCTTTGTCTGTGTGAGATATATGTGACATTGCAGAGTAGGAGAACAACAGAGCCCAAACCCCAGGTCTCCGAGAACCTTGTGGATAGGCTGAGTACCTTAAATTGACATTGAATTAAACAAGAATGGAGGGTACTCAACATGTGTTGAGTTCAACAGGAGCTGAGTTTCTCAGCACTTTGACAGATCAAGACCCCAATTTTTGTCTTTCATAACAAACAATGCCCCAAGGCAAGTACATACAGTAGGAATCTTGCATAAATTTAATTGTTCACTATGCATAAAAAGGACTCTTTAGTTTTAATGAAACTGCGGCACACACTGACCCGGTCATATTATTTTGTGATGTGGACTTCTTGGTAGTTATCAACAGTGCAAACCGATTGGGAGTGAGATGTGGTTTTCACCCTGGTGTAGTGATAGGTTTGATGGGAACTAAGCCTATGCAGGGCTGCATTCATTCTGCAAGGGGAATGGGGAGGAACATTGTGCCGTGGTTATTGAAGCAGGTAACATGCACTTTACTGTAATTTCTTCTTGCAAGTTCTGTAAAAGACAGCCAGGCCTTCCCTGGCTTCTTGCACAAATAAAGAATAAACACTGTGCACATTTTATTTGAAGCAGTGAGGAATTTCATTTGTTAGCATTTGATCAAAGAGTTGTGTAACAGTTTTGCATGATATACAGTGCTAAAGTAATAGACATATTTAATTGTATTACAGCATGCATATTCTGAAATATTCTTGCATCAGCACTAGTGAATTTTTTTAGAAGTTTCTTACAGGTATGTACAGAAAGCCAACACATTCATAATGAACCCATATTTCCTTTGGAAAATTTGATAGCCTATTAGAACTGCTCACTTCAAGACAGTCTATTATCTGAAATCCTCCCTGCAATGATACTTAAGACCAGTGACTTCAAATTAATATAAGGTAGCTGGGATGAAAACCCTCTGTGCACAGTATAATTCTAGTAAATGAAAAAATAATTAAATAACACATGCAACAGACTCCAAAGGCAGATGTTTATGGTAATGTAACACACGATAATATTGGATGTTATGTGAAAAGGAGAAAAGAACAGCTTCTGGTCTCAGATGCCTGCACTTACTGCTTCTATTGAAATGTCATCTATCAAGGCACATAATTTAATCTATATGTGGTAGAAGCATGACTCCTAGGAAAGTGGCTAGTGCTGTGACCATTCATTGCTGATATTAGGGAAAGAAAGATCTTCTATTCTGTTAAAATGGAAATACCACTTTTCTCTTTGCCTAGGCACTGATCCATTGATAGGAGGCATTATAGCTTTTTTACTGAAGAACCATTATTGCAGGATTGCCTTTGGCTTTTCAGCTCAAGAAGATGTTTGTTTAATTGAAGCATGACTTTTGAGAGTGGGATGTAGTAGATTTAAGTACCACATCAGTGATGGATCGAGTCAAGAGATTTAAAAAAACTTACTCGTTTCTACAGCATGTGAAATTTTGCTTGGCAACCTTTAAGGCTAATACAGGTAAAAAGTAGACACGATGACTTAATGCATATCTGAGCTACTGTTTTTTGGAATTTTTTGACATAGATTGCATTTTGTTATGTGACACTGAATCACAGACACTTAACGTGCAGTAATAAGAACTTGTGAAGAAAATGGATAGCTGATCTTCCATCAACCTATATGTAAGATTAATAAATTTATATTTGCACATACATATATGTGCAGTTATGTGCACTTGTAAGCATATATTTTATATTTCTTTTTAAATTATTAGCTTGATGCATAAGGGTAATTCTTGATTATAGTAAACTCTCCCACATGAAAAGTTTAATAAGTTCAAATTACTAATGTCTAAAGCTTTTCTCTTGAAATGGTGCATTCTTTCCTTTCAAATGAACATGTTGCTAGAGAAGATTCATTGATTAATCTGTTTCACCCCCTTTACCATCTTCTTTTGCCCCTTAATTATTCAGACTTTCAGGTCTTTACTCCTTCCAGGTATGTATGAAGCCAGTTTTTAAAGCATTCATGCGTGTCAGAAGAGAAAAATCAACTCGGCTCACTCACCTTTTCTCCATCAAGACTACCTACAATTATACCTACTTGTTCTAAATTGCTTTCTGTGAGTGGATTCTAACCCATTCTTAATACGAATGAATTTTCAGCTAAGCCCTGTTTGATTTCAGAGATAAGATGTAAGTCTAGTGAAAAAAAGGACAAAGGAATGCTTAAAAACTGTCCCATTTATCTGGTGAGAAGTTAACAATACTCTATCTCACAAAACTGAAAGTCAGAAAATGATTTTGCTCTCCAGTGATGTGATTTCTGGAGACCCAGTATGCCTTTCCCATTTGGCTCAGACTGTGCTTGTTTTCCTATGTCAAGTAGTAGATGGAAGCTTATGGTGTGAAAAAAAATATGAAGAAAACCTCGACAGATACCTTTGTTAAATATTTTATAAAGATGTCAGTGTTACACATCTGCCTGTTTTCTTTCGTCTCCAAATTAATAAAATTAAGTGTGGATCTCTTAAAGAGATACTTTCAGATGGAGGAAAAAACTTAAATATGGTCTTTATCTAAATGGGTTTCACATATTTAAGAAATGTTTAGTGGTGCAGTTTCTGAAGCCCTTAGCATTCAGCACAAAGTGCTTCCTTTTGAACAACTTACTCTTTTGAACAACTTCATTGGTCATGAAGTGAACCCTTAATTTTGAATGTGGGTTATCAAAACCTTCCTAAAGTGACCAATATTGCAAAGACAGTATTATGCCTCACTGTCTGTTTGGTTTTGATAGGCAACAGATATATTAAATATGGATTTAATATTTATAAGTGCTACAATTTTTCAATTTCTCCTCCAGAAGGCGGTCCCTCCTCCAGGCTGTGGCCTCACTGACCCTCCACTGCAGCCGTACGCGTGATCTGACTCCTCTCACTGGAACTACCACTAGCTGATAAAGGGAACCTGAATAATCAGCTCATGCTCCTAAGAATGTTTTCCAGTCACATGTCTCCACCAAACCTCCAGCTACTTCTCAACAGGCTGGTACATTTAGAGCGAAACACCAGTGTAAGTTGAGCCACAAAGGCAGGACACTCATATCAGTATAACCCCATGGCCAAGCCTCACCTCAATGAGGTAGCAATGCACTCACACAGTTTTTCTGAGCTTAGCTGTGGGATCAACTCACTTGCAGTTGGTAGGGATCTTTTTATTGCAGTTCATAGGCTCAGATTAACAAAAGTTAGTGTGTATGGACTAGAGAGATCCAGTAAGATCACCTTACAGTGATCCAATAAGGTCACTGATGTTTTTGGAAGGCTAGGTACTGAGATTAATTAATAACAACGGAAGTCCTCTGTGAGAGGATGGACTGTTAGCAAAGATACACAAAATAGGTCCCTGACCATTGTGTGAACTAACTGTTCCTAATAGCTTGACCTGATACAGCTCATCGTCTAGATTTTGCAGGCACAGGCATAGCCTCAAAAAGAGAGAGCTCAGCAGACAGGGATCAGTAGAAATGTAGCCACTCTTTTTCCTCTGAAGAAAAATCAATATTGTGGGGTTTTTTTTCTTTCTTTCGGTTTAACACCTTGGTTCAGAGTCAGGAGAACTAATTTGCATGCTTCAAAATGTTCTGAAGTATTCTTCACATACTTTCCCAAAGATGAACTTTTACCTAGTGCTGTGTGAAATCATTTCTTATTCCACTGAAATGTGAAAGGGCACCCAGAAAAGGTTTAGGAAAAAAAAGTAAGCAAAAAGAAAGGAAAGGCTTGTTTAAAGGGGAGGGGGTTGAGTTTTGCCAACACCTGACTTGATTTTTTTACAAGTAGCGTGGCCTTTCTATATTTGTATGGCTTTGAAACATCTAAACTATAATACATGTATGTGCATGGTCTAATACATTATGTGCCCAGTGCATTGTTTGGTACCTTGTCCAAGATACATCTTTGCTGCAGTTTGTAATTTTCATATTGGTTTTATGGAAAGAAAAATCAAGAAAACCATAAATTGTAATTTTCATGTTAGTTCTGTTGCTGGAATAGCTTTCAGACCTTAAAGAGCAAGCTCTAGATGTTTTTGGGGTTGTTTCATTTTTTTACTTTTGACTTCCCTGAATGACTGCAACTTACATACTCAAGCTAAACTTCCTTTGACAATCCTGACCAGAATGCTGACTTTGCATCTTAAAATTGTGAGCACTGATATCTATTCTGTATTGCCATTTTGTCCATTAGATATCTACTGAAGGATTTTACGCCTTTACTATCCCAATTTTTAAACATTTAAATTTTATTGCTTTCATTTTAGCAGAATTTTGTTCTGTCAGAATGAGACCAATATGCACTTTAACAAGTTTACCAATTTGTTTAGATGATAGCTGCTCTTGTTAGGAAATTATAAACATTAATAAAATTTTATGAAATAAAATGTGCCATGAAACTAACAAGTTTGTTTCTTTTCATTCTTTATGCTACCAGCATTTAGCATCCTGTGAATATTCCTTTTGCTTGTATATTTGTTCATTGTTTTCATGTCTGTAAATGGTTTGATAACCATAATTGTATAGCTTGCAAAATATCCCATCACCTAAATACTAATACCATTAAAAGAAAAGTTATAGTCCTTGGAAAATTACATATCTAATGATTTTTGGTGTTATTGGCTATAAGCAGATGTCCTCAAAGATGCAACAGGAAAGGTGAATTTAAAAGGGTTCTATTTGCAATGTTGAGACAGTATTACAGTTTTGGGTTTTAGGAAGCCACACCAGAACTGTGTAAAGCTGAAAATTATGCTCATTATTCATATACATTGGACAGCATGAGAAAAAGTAAATATATGAGCAAATGACCCACAAATACATACCATGATGGCCTGTGCAATTGTTGGCACTCGTAAGAGTATTTCTGCAAGAGTTTGGTGACTGATGTGCTAAGTACTCTATAAAATTATACAGCTGTCTTCAGAAATTTGGGAAACAAGAAGAGTGTATAGCAAGCTGCTTCTTTTAAAGTATCTTTCACTTTTCTCTGTTGTCTTTACACACGATGAATTTCTCTTTCTATGTCAGACAAGGGTTATCCTTTCCTCTATTGTTCTAAGTTTCTTTTCATTAGTCCTTTCCCCGTTTTTCATCCTGAAAGGACAAGTTATTGTCACAAAGCCTGGTTTATTTATTCAGAATCCCCTACTGTGCTTGCTAAGACAGGAGTATTTCAGTGATCAGTGGTTTGGTTAAGATGTTCAATTACTTAGAGGCAGGAGACTACCATACATGCCAAACGACCTGAAAATTTTTAAAGAAAAAAAGTGAACACTAAGGTCAAAAGGGAAAGGTAGCAAAAAATATTTGAACAACTTTTCCTCATGCTTCTAGTGAAGATATCTCCCTTTCATCTCCTAAAACTGATCATAGTTAAGGGAAGGTTTGAATCTCAAGCCACGGAACTTTCTGAAGGGATGCACACACAATATACCATAAGACTTCCTGGTTTGCACAGTTTCCTCCTATGCTTGCAAGTTCCTCCTCTGTGGAGCTTCATTTATGACACTCAGATGCAGAAATCTACAATCCTACAATTGTTTGCTTGTGCTCTGGTGAGCTTTTGCTCTTCTAGTTCTTTCACTAGATCCTCTTTAGCTTTCCCATCAAATTAAAGCTTTTGGGTTTCATCTTGATGGCTTTGTACTCCTTAGATCTGATTGTCTATCTCGTGTCACTGCTTACTAATATGGTTCCTACTCCTCACTTTGACGCAATAACTTTCCACCTTTGCTCCAACTTTTTGTGTGTTTAGAATCCTTTTCTTCTGTATGCACTTTCTTTCTTACTGGTTCCTTTTACTTGCAACCCTTACTGTCCTTCTTTGCACTCTTCCTTCTTTTAAAGCCACTCTCAAAACATTTTTCATCTCAGTATGACAACTGAAAATGTATGTACACTATCACAGATTTGGAACTGTACAGAAGTATCTATCTGAGCTAAATCATCACCTTCCTGACACTTGTGATTTGGGGTAGGAACGTCTCACCAGAAGGAGAAATCTGAAATAATTCAGATGAATCGCACATTAGCGATGCCCGTTTCTTTGCAATGATATAAAAGGGAACCTAGGGTCGCTAGCTCACTGTAGCTGTCTATACTGTAGACACCAGATTCACAGAAAAAGAATCTCAGCATAGGTATTAACGTTTTAAATGAGTACTGTACTTCTTATTAAAATAATGGTGAATATATGCATGATACTTGTTAAGTTTCAGATCTTAGTTATAAGAAAATATCGGTACTTTTTTGGTAAACACTCGAATGTAAAACAATAAAAAATTAAAATACAAAAAGGGATAAGTTTATCTTTAGCTTTCCTCTTTCATCTGTCTGTGCTATATTAGAGGGACCTGATATTTCTTTTACTCTCTCAGTTGAAAGCCAGAAGTGAAGAAAGCTAGATCTGAGGAAGCCTAATGTAAATAAGAGGTGGATTACGTCCATGTCCTTGATTTGATGTTGAAATTAATTTTCTAAGTGATAAAATCGGACAAATAATTGAATATTTTTAATAATCTTTTTTGTCTTCTGTATTATCCTTATTGCTATTTCTACTAGTTTAATGACTAGTTTAATGACAAGTTTATTTGTGATTTTAAGTAAAATCTTTTCTCAGGGATATTATTAAACTGTTAAATAAAGCTGTGTCTAATTCAGTTCTTTAAACTTCAGGTTTACCAGTTTGTGTTGTTAAAGTTACAAACACAGCATAAAGTAAAACTATAGTCCAGAATTTATGACTAATTTAAGGCCTAGTGATGACAGAAATCTAAATCGAAGATATTCTTAAAAAACAATGTTTAGCTAACTGGATATACTGAAATTAACTGCGTATTAAATTGAAAGTCTTAGGAACTGTTTTTACAATAAAATGCTCAACTAATGAGTTGCGATTTACATTAGAATATCTATTTCAGTGGCTAACACTTGATCAATCTTAATGTGTTTAAATCTCATCTTAGTCTTAGTCCCTAGCTAGTGCTTAGATGTCAGGCTTGCTGTGTTCAGCAGAGGTGCAAGCCTTTAAGCCTTAAAACTATATCTAAAAATGGAATGTGGCACTTCAGATCTGAGTGCTGCACTGCCTAATCTTCAGTTGTCTAGCCCTTAGATAAAATTCAAATACCTAAATTAGGCACAATTTCTCTAAATAATACATAGGAACAATACCTCACAATGGGCTTCAAGACCGTTAGTAGACTGTGAGAACTTGTCTTGAATTCAACCTATGTATTTATAATAGAAGGGCTAAGTTTGAACACAGAGGTAACTTTTATATAACAATGTTGGGACTGGAAAACTGATCTAATTATAGACCTCTCCTAAGACAGCCCTCAAGATAAAGGGATTTGAAGGAATATTTTTTCCATGCACATTTTGGGATTAGGGTGCTCTAATCCCCAAATATAGACTAGCCCAGCAGGGGCCAGAGATTTGCCTTCCTCTGTCAGATTAGAAGCATTGTGCAGCCAGAAAGACAGTCACAGGGAGCAAACAGAAAGCAAGGAGCAAAGCTGTATCCCCCAGCACTTAGGACATCCAGTCAGTGGCTCCTAGATGCTGGCCACTACTTTTTCACTGGTACTTTTAGCTTTGCATATAAAGAGACTATTATGCATATAATGTCTCCATATATATGTTTGCATGTATGTGTATAAGTTTATAAAAACCTACTGAATTACAGACTGCCTTGACTATTCCTTGTTTTGGTTTAACAAATTCCTGTTTAGTTATTGTCTGCTACTCTTATTCTACTCATGGTTCTTAAAATTTCAAAGGATTAGTGTAGAAAACTATTTTATTTTACTGTTTATTCTTCAAGTGTGATTCTCATCTCAGTTCAATATTTTTTTTAGTAGATAAACTTAATGATGTTAGTTGGACGTACTTAAATGTGAGCAAGAAGGTCATATCTTTTTGTGCAAAGTTATTGAAAAACTTCTCCTTGACCTGCAGGATTGCAAATTGTGAATATCTGGCCTGCATTCTACACAAGCGGAGTTAAGCACCTCAGAAAAGTAATGCTAAAATCCACATGTTGAATCAGAGGCCATTAGCTGATAAAAAGTGCTAAGGAATAGGGTCTCTCTGGCAGCCTGCCCAAGTCCTGAGTTCAGTCATTGTATCAGGACAGCAAAATAAGTGCTTCTTGTCTCTCTGCAACATCTCTCAAACACGGTTCCTGCTCATCTAGGAGAGGAGATTCCCTCACTTCAAAGTACAGAGGTGGTGTGCTTCATTTCTATGGCTAATTCTTCAGGCTGTAAAAGACTTAAATTTGCTTTCCATCCATATGTCTTGTCTTCTAAAAGCTCTTGGCTCCTATTGAAACTGGACCACAGTAAAATAAGGTACAAGGTTCAGAAGGCCAAGAGAAGCACAAGCAAGGAGCCTGTCACTGCAACTTGGTGAAGCTGGATCTCGTGGGGGAGACAGTGTTTCCCTAAAACCTACTGCCTGAGGAGCTATAAATGACTCCTCTTCCTCCTTCTCTCATACTTTAAAAGAAAAGTAACCATGATTACCTTTTCTGTAGGAACTCCAGTCCCATCAGTGTGTGTTATGTGTGGATCCTGTTTTAAGCACCTCCTTAAATCAGGTCTTAACTGTCGTAAAGCAGATACCTTTCATAGGAAGAGATGGCAAAGATACTATACTGAATATGCAGAAAGTCCCAGTCCGCTTTTTGAAATCTTATTTATATACACGAGACTAGAAGTGTCAAGTGGCAGGGGCAACAACAACATATTGTTTCTTTGCTGCTGTATATGGCAGTATTTTCCTCTGGTCTTATTGTAAGGATAATCTATTAACATTGAGACTTGTACTAATATTAATAAAGTATTTCCACAATGTCAATCAAAGAATTCCAAACAAACTCCCTTCTTAGCAGCACTCCCTGTGGGTTCTACCTTACTTTCACATTTTTGAATAGGTATAACCACAGAAAGGCTTGGATGTGAAATGGTGCCATTTGGCAATGCTTGAGTTAGTCCCCTGAAAGTTCATGGGTTACACATTACTCATGACAATATAATCTTACCTTTGTCCCCCTCCAAATAGCAAGGGACCAAATATGAGAAAATACCAAAGTATATGGCATGAGATTATGAATAATAGGTGCATCATAAGCCTTAAAATAATGCCTTCTGAAGTCAAGAGATCCCATTGCATCAGTGATAAGCATCACCCATGGGCGGTTGTTTTTGAAGACTTGTATTAACTTAATTAATTAATCTGGTAATTATTTTCCTTGAAAATAAGAGAAACTGTTGATGAGCAGTTGTATGTGATCTCTGAAGGTAAGCATCTTGAGAACTTGGAAAGTTACAACCGCAGTTATAAACACAGTTTAGTTGATTTGCTTGCTTAGCACTTTGTGTTGTTCTCTCACGAGTAACTTTCAGTTCTGCTAATTCCTCTGTGTGCCAGCAATGAAGAAAAGGACAATGAGAATTGGCTTATCTTTTACCTTTTCCACTTTCTGAATTTTACCTTTAAGTAGCAGGGCTTTAAACTTCTGACCTTGGAAGGGTCCAGGCAGTCTATGTGAATGGTGTGGAAAGGCTTGTAGAAGTCTGCAGTCTTGTGATCCCATCAGCACAGGTGTATACTGAGGTCTTAGACAGACAAGAGAGAGTTTTTTATTTGAGACATTATTATCTTTTGTACTGGAAATCTTTCTGTGAGTGGGACTACCATATAACAGAAGTGACATCTTTCCTGTAAGATGTTTTCAGGAGACAGACTTCCAGGAAAGATGTCCAGCTCCACTACCTGGATGTATGCAAATTCAGGGGTTCTTCTGAAGACATTAGTTGTAAATACCAGCTGCTGTGACATTTGGTTGTTACAGCATTGAATTGAAGTTAATAGTCTTTCATCAAACAGACGAGATCTGTACAGAGCCTGAAACCCAAAACTAAACTGGGTTCCGAATTGGCCTGTGTGATGAGTTACTGTAGTGGAAATGGAAGTGGATAAACACAAAAATTCATGTATCGGTCAGCCATTGTAAAATTACAACCATCTGGTCTTCCTTAAATACCTTACAATCCTTTGAACGCTGACTTTATGCCCTGACACTGGACTTCTTTATCTGTATTGATGTTAATTAACATGGCCTCCTAGATAATCAGCCTATCTTTGTTAAAATGAGAAGGTTGTGCACAAAAAGAGATGTTGTGTACAGGTGAGGACTAAGCAGAAAATGTTGTAGCAATTTGCTGAACACGGAGGCTTATTGAGGATGCAGTCCTGAATAATACACACTAGCTTTGCTCTTCCCCCTTTAGTGTGTGTAGAGAAGCCATGAATCATTCATGGTCTCCCAGCTGAGCGGGGCTTCAAAGGGGCTGGTTGTGATTGGGTGTCCTGGGTGAATTGCCGTGCTGCAGAAACGCCTGCACCCCCAGCACTGGAGGGGTGAGGAAGCACTTTCATCTGGGCCTCCAAAGTGTTTCGGGTCACAGTTCACCAGGAGATAACGATGTAGATGTACATTCAGAATTAGCTGCAGAGATACCTGTGTAGTGCGGTGTGGAAAAGTGAGCCAGTTAGATCCCTAGTGGATGCTGTGAATCAATTACTGTATTCTGAATACAAGGTTGGCTGCAGGGGATAAACAGATGTCAGAGAATTTTTCCCTAATAAGACCATAGTAATAGAAGAGCACTGTCAGCTTCATTTTACATTAAAAATCTCATTTCCTCTTTATATGACCAATTTTATTAGGCCTCTAAACAAAGATATTTTATGTAACTGATAGCTGTATAATGAGAATAGTATCATTAAATTTCTTTTTTTCTTTTTTAACAAAGACTGGAAGAGAAAGCAGAAATGAACCTCACCAAAGTTAGAAAGAAGATGTGTAATTTAGAAGGCTGGATGATAATTTCTTTTCCTTTCCAATGAAAGAGGGTATTGAATGGCTTACAGCTACCTTTTATGCTGAATCACAATCAGCTACATTCCAGAGCCAAATATGCTTAGCACCAAAGTTGATGATTAGCTTGGCCTGTACTTTCTGCATTTTTTGTCAGTGTCTGGTATACCAAGTTGTGGTCAGAAACAAAAAATAGCTCCATTTTTTTAGTTAATAAATCTTACAATAGATCACACACTTGCAACTAGCACTATACACTCAATATTTTTCATTACCTTACACATATCAAAATATCAAGACAGGATCACACTGTGTCTTTCTGTGAATTTTGAGAGCAAAAGCAATGCACCATTAGAGATATCTATTATATTATTCTCTCAAATAGAACACAGGTAAAATATTTATTGCGAAAGATTTGCAAATACTGAAACACTAAACTAGGGGGATACCTTTGGATACACTATGTTCATAAATTGTTCACGTGTTCTATTCTGTTTTTCTTTTTTTGAAGGTAAATAGGAGCTGATGCTGACATTTTTAATTGACGCTACTGCCATGCAGACTGTAGCTTCATGTGGCAGAAATCAGAGCAAAAATTTGCTTTAAATATCGGTTTACAATAAATGTTTTTTAGTATAATGTTTAACTCACAGCATAACTCAAACAAACCCTTAGTTCTGAACACTTCACAAGGCAGACAAAAGAGAATTGCAGACAACGTTCAGAACATTTTTGACAAACAGGTCAACCTTCTGAGAACCTCTATGAAGTTATGTTCATACACAGCACATACTCACCAAATTCAATTCAGCAGTGTTTGGGTAAATAAGCCATAAAAATAACCTAAGGTTTTGTTCGCTGAAATTAGTTTAAGTAACACAGGAAAAGGCATGGCCTAAAACCTTATTGCTGAATTATCTAAACCTGGCTTTTGCTCTCTCCCCAGCTCTGACATATACATGGCAACTAAAATTCAGAAGTGAGTCTCTTGAGACAACCACATATTGATAATACATCCCTGCGCAGGTGGTAACGATGCTTGAGTCCATAACCTCCCCACATCAAGACCTGAGCAGTTCTCTAATTTCTGCTTTCCTGGGATTTGTCTTCATTGGAAACTTGGAAACAACAGCAGCAACAATGGTATTAAAACTTCTTAAAACTTGGCTGTCCCTAGGGTTTCTTTCCAGGACCAGCTCTGCCCTAAATCCTAATCATCATGCTAGCGCTCCTCTGACCGTGAGGACTGCAGGCTTCCTGAGCCACCATCAGCTACATTCACCATCATTCCTCTGACACGAACCACCTCCCCTGCAGTGCAGCAATCACAGGGAGCACAGGGAAGGCGGCAGGCAGAAACTTTTTTCAGAATCGTGTTTTTTCCTTTGCCAATTCCTTTGAAATCAGGATATTCAATAGTAGTAACCTTAACACATCATCTATACCAATGCATTATCTAGCATTGTTCTTATTCTGTAAGTTACTGTTTGTGTGTTGCAGCTTAGTGTTGGGAAGGAACTTAACCCCTGGATTACCTTTTGAAACTCTTCTATTAATATGTCTTTAATGGAAAGCTCTGTTGTTTCTCTCCAGCTGGGACAAACGGGAGCTTTATGTTCACATTCGCATTTTGCCTTCAAGATGAGCCATGGTGTTTGTTGCTGAGGTGGTATAAACTTAAGCATCCATGACATTCAAGATGATCATAAAATCAAGTGTGAAATTGTAATGGCAGAGATTTTCAAAAGAATTCTGTGACACAGGCACTTCAAAACTGTGGACAAGGAAGTACGCTAAATAGCTGCATAAATTTTCTAGATAAAAAGGCTAATGGGCTGTTTAGTTGCCAGTCTTGAATTTGGCCTCCTGGCTTTTCATGTATCTCAACTCCTAAAATATTTGCAGGCATTTCATTGCCAGAATTCCACTACACCTATAGAAATCCAACTTAATACATGAGGAAGGCGCTGTAGAATTTGCTGCTTAAAGAATGATTAAAAAGGACTAAGACCTTAGTTATTTGGGTTCAGCTACTTTTTAAACTTCTGCAATTTCAGTCTTTTTCATTTAATAAAAAGAGAGCCTACATATTTTGCACATCTGTGAAAAATCAGTCTAACATCTTTTGGTCCAGTGCTATTGTGCTGAATTCGAACAGCTGTGGACTGAATACAAAGGAAGTCCAGAATTTCTGGTATTCAGCACCAGGGCCATGACTCTGTGGGAGCGCTGTCTCTCACTAGGGACAACTTGGCCAATAATATCATCAGCCCGGGGTGTCCAGTGTATAATAGTATTTGGAACAGTTAAATGAAAAAGAGGAAGCAAATAATGACAAAAACGTGAAAGCTTCAGGGGCACTCATATTCAGGAGAGATTACTAGGAAAAAAGGCAGACATGTTTCTGAATAGTGCTTTCTGCAGTATTAAGCTTGCTTGCCTTTAGTCCTTCTTCAATACCAGTTTGCACCAAGGAGACAATGGTTATTTTGGGGTCTCTTGGGATCTGTGCCATAAGGAAGGCATGGATACTCAAAGCTGGTTAACTGGTTTAATAAAAATAACAGAAAACATAATGGCAACCTCATATCCTTTCTGATGTTGGGAACCCCAGGTGATGCAGCATCATTTGAGCCTCTTCACACCGATCATGATGTGCTATGCAAATCACCTCCCCGGTGATGTTCAACAGCATCACTGTTCTTCTCATCTTCATGGGATTTTTTTGAGCAAGCAAAGCTATCGATCTTCTACCTGCACAATAGTGAACTTTCTAAATGATACACCAAGGCTCGCTGAGAGTGTCAACACTCTTACACATCTTCATAGGAATGAGGTCTTACAAGTGGTACATAGAGGTGGTATTGTTAAAGGCAGCATAAGGTGTGTGGTTAAACTGCTGAGATTCTGCTTGAAGCCACTGTCCTTTCATTACAGTGTCTTCTGCAGTGACCCATTACAAATACTTTTCTTAAAGTCTCTCATGGACTTTTTTTTTCAGATTCTATCAGATAAGGAGGTGAAGGAAAAGGCAAAAGAGGGCAACCTAAAGAATCTGTCAAATTCTATTTACAGGTTCAAAAATTGGCACACTAAGGGTTCAGACTCAATGGGTGTGATGTACATGTTTGCATAACATATCAAAAAGCAGAGCCACGTGACATGGGGAGGGGAATGGAAATGAATGAATGAAAATGTTTCCCTTTAGTGATGATATTGAGTAAAGTTGTTTAACTTTCTGTATTGTAAACCTGGAAAGTTATTCACTGACCCATTTTATAAGCACTGCCTTTGTAGTTTAGCTGTGAAGATCTAATGATACAAGAAAAAAAAAAGGTACATGAAAGAGGTTCCATCATTTAATACAGCTGGTGGAATCAGAAAATTATATGTTTCTGGGCACATACAGATTTTCTGAAGTCTCTACCAAGCTGACATGTTCAGTGGTGTACTTATTTCAAATAAATTCCATGCTTATCCAGAAAGATTCTTCCCTGGTCATTCATATGCCATGTAGAAATATCTTCAAGTCCAAGAACTATGGTTTAAACAGACAATCTTTTCTTTCATGATGGATGAATATGGCATTACCTGGGGAAAACTGAAATGGTAATTGGTTTTAAACATAAAAGCCCAATGCCATCAACTCCTAGGTGTTTTGGGGGCATTGTTCATTTGAACAGTTCCTGTGTCTTCAGTGTGCTAATTTAAATGGGTAAATGAGGTTTACAATCTGCTATCGATCTGTCTATATATTGTCATCAAGAAGACCGCTGAGCCTGGAATTTGTAAAGCTCAGGACAGTGTATGAATTCATAATGGTAGTGAAAAATTTTCTCTGGTATAACGTGTTTGACTAGGCACCTAAATTTGCTGGTCAATTCCCTCCTTCCACCCTACCTTTTTTCTGAAAAACTTAAACTTCTGATTGCTCCAGTAAGATAAATTGCAGGTATGTGACTGTTAAGTTTAGCATTAAAAAAAAATAAAAAAAAAAATAAAATTGCTGCTCCATACACAACTGGCATGCAATTACTGTTTCCATCTTTGCTAACAGGTTTGAATGACAGGTCAAATACTTACTTGACATCAATCAGAAAAACTGATTTAGACTTAAAGATAGGAATGCATATTTACTCCAGCTGAAAATTCTACACCCATGCCCAATAAAAATGAATCAGAAGGGAAACCAAACTATAATTTTACTGAGATCAAGGAGAAGCTTCAGACTCATTTTTAGAGACAGAGTTTGCAATGCATGCTTTAGGGAATAAAATACGTGGGTTTAATTATCAACAACAGGCCTAAGGACACAATCAGATTAAATTTAAACATGTGTGTAAGAAACAAAATAAATATAGATATAAGGAGATGGGAACAGATACAAATCAATCTCAAGGGAGGTGAGAAGGAAAGGAATTAATAATTAAAATGTATATAACACTTGTTTATTCTTAGAGTTGTACCTGTGAGCATGACAAATACAAATTCCTTAGACTTTATGATGCTGTGTCAGGGTTTCATGAGGGACTGAAAAATAATTTAATAACTGAATAGATGAGCTACAGAAGTAGTAACCTATTAACTATTTGTGTTTATCATGAAACCTAAATACACAGATCTACAGTCTCCATCTCATATTGTCTGTACAAATATGCAGTATGTGTCTTGGAAAAAAAGAAATCCCTCCCCATTTTAAATTGCTTTGTTTTGCATAAAACTATTGTTGTTTTTTCTAGCATTTTGCAGAGCTTCTAGACTTATCTACATAGCTAAATGCAAGTCAGAGGAGTCAAGCGCTACAATCTTGAGTGCCTACAAGCTTAATTTTCAACTTATTCCTCAGCTCTTTTTAGGACTGCTTCAGCTAATTTTCTCCAACACATCTTCTCTAGAGAGGTAGCTTTAAGCAGCTTGGATGTGATCCAGTCTGTGCCACTTGGCCTTGAGGCCAAGGATCAGTCCTTTACTCTCTTTTTCCCAATAACAGTGCTAGACATGGGACCAAAAATTTACCTTTACAATACAGGTACAGGACCAGCATGAATTTTATTATTTCCACTTCATATGAATTCATAATAAATAATCAATTTTCAAAGATAGTGTATAATGTTTGTTAGCATGCACTTCTGGAAAGGCTGTGGGGACTGTAATAAATGTTTCTTTTCTTCGAACATCTTTGTTTGTTTTTTTTTAGATTTAGATTTATATTTATAATTGTCTTCTTTTTTTAAACCATATTTATAGCTACCATGATTTTGGGGGTTTTTTGTGGGTCTGAGACTGCACCAAGGTGATTTCAGTGTATGGCACAAGGCTGCATTTTATTTTTCTTTAGCCTTTTCTCCTTTTGAATGCTGTAGATTTTCTTTCTCATCCCTCCAGTCTTTCTTATTATCTTGATTTTACTGCTTGCCTCAGCTATTGCTCTCCTGTTAACACAGTATTGCTCTGTCTCAATGAGAAGTGCATCTGCTCTAAGAAATCCTGAATGCCTGATTTTGTTTCAGTTTTTTCCCCTCCTATTAGCATTATTTTCCTCTGGATGTTTTCCATAATAACGTTGACAGCTTTCTGCATGGCCTCTCTTACACTGGTGGCCTATCATGAAATAGAGT
Source organism: Falco naumanni (assembly GCF_017639655.2). Classification (NCBI taxonomy): domain Eukaryota; kingdom Metazoa; phylum Chordata; class Aves; order Falconiformes; family Falconidae; genus Falco; species Falco naumanni. The sequence continues at coordinate 47,556,365 of NC_054055.1, forward strand.
ATCAGATTTAGAGTGTCCCATGGCCCTGATGATTCTAATCTAAAAGCTGCCAGCTCTTTCGGTATTTCCCTTTCCTACAAGTTGTCAGCTGCAGAGATGAAGTTTTCCCACAACTGCAACAAAAGAAAAGAGGATGCACACTCAGCAGAACTTGCTAAAGGAAAACAAAGAATAAGAAAGATGACCATAAGGGGTGACCTCTGGGAAGGAGAGAGGAATACAGCTTGTAGATGGAACTTCATGCACTGACTTGAGACGTTCTGAGATACTGTGCTAATAAATTTAATGTAAAAATTAGAATATGATGGATCAACTGCAATTAGCCATATTGAAATCTGGTGATGATACATAACACTTCTACAAAAGATACTGAAGGATCTTCATCTCACAGGTTTTGATTTTAAGTAATGCGTAAGAGAGAGCACCCTATGCAGATTACGCACCCATGGATAGGGCATAAAATATATGTCAGCAAAAACACAATCAGTCTCTTTGCAGAGAACCTCTGCAAATAATTTTGTAATTTATCATTGGTTAGAGAATCTAAAAGAATGGAAATCTTTATTACTTAAAGAAAAAATGGCAAGACAAAATTAAAACCACCCTTTTCATTTTTATCTTGGTACATCTTTATTAGATAAAAATGCCCTGATTTACTTACTTTTCAACTTTAAACATGTGAATTGCTCCACTGATTGCATTTAGAATATGCTCTGCCCCTTCTTATGCTTTCTTAATCACTTTAGTGAAACATGGTGAAAATCTTTACAAAGTTGTACTGTAATTGTTGGTGGTGATTCTTTTTTCCTTTAAGATTCAGATTCTGGTCTCAGATGCATAAATCAGTGCTTACCTACTTGCAGTTTTACTATGTATACACATATAGGCCTGGCTTTTTGTTTGTATAATTTCAAGATTATGTAAAGCTAAGAATTATGTGTATGTATGATATCTGGTAAATCAGTACATCTAAACATGCAAATAGCTAACGCAACTGAAAAAAAACCCATCTTTTGGCAACTGTAAGGTTGCAAGAAAACCATCTATTTTATTTTATTTTTACAAATCCTAACACTTGAGATATCTCCCCTGAGGTTTTGGATTTTTCTCCTGAATATATACATTTTTATATTTGTTTGGTTACTAAGACGGAGGCTTCAGACCAAGGAATTGGAAGTTGCAGCCTTTCGACAGCCATTGCTTTATTCTTCTATCATAAAAAGGATCCTAAGTAAAGAACACCAGGAGTGACTTGCATCGCTCCTGGGCATTTTTTTGTTCTTGTGATCTAAAGTCCACTTATTGTGTTTTCTGTTATTTGGAGGTCACCAAACTTTGATCACTAGGGGGTAGTGTGGGGCTTTTCCTTGATTTGAGGTACCACACTCTTCAGCCTGATGTTTTTTGAATGTTTATGTGAAAAGCTTACACTAAATGCCCTATATCTCTGCATAATGTTCAGAAATTCCTGGATTCTAAAACCATATCACACTACCAATGGAGATTAAATGCATGGTGTTCTCTTCACTTATCGCAAACTTCCCTGTATTCCCCAGCAGGAGCCAGATATTGCAAATGTCTATTAGCCCTCTTCATTTTCTCTCGTCTCCCACAACACATAAATATACACGCACACAAAAAAACATTCATGCATATACTTACATTTTGAACCCACTGACAATACATTAACAGATTTAGAATATTGCAAAAAGTGTGACCCCATACCCCGTATTAATATTTAATCAAGTGCTCACCATACATTGCAAGTTAGTCTGAGAAAATTAATTAGCCCAAAAGATGCTTGTCCTTTAAAGGCACTGTAATCCCTTTTGAAAATGTAAATGAGATAATCCTTTGGTGGGTGCAAGCAACTGTTCTTTTTATTCAAAGTGTGAGGTTTTCAGGATGTGGGTAGAAACCTGTCCTACGTCATTTGAGTTAATTGGTTATAAATTCACCATCTAAAGGGTTTTGTGAAAAAAAAAGTGAGAGAATTTGCTCCTCCTTCTTTCAGATCACTTCTTCCCTTGCATAAATCTGAGTGTGACCTAAGAAGGGAATGAAAAAACCCATTGGGGACCCTTCTTTTTCCATTCTTCTTAATTGATTCCCTTGTTATCAAGGAGACTGAAAGGCATTCTTGAGATCAAGGAAGGTCTAACACTATTTGAACATACTGTGAGGATGACAATTTATGAAAACATTGATTTCAAAAGTATAGATAATTAAATTTGTTACCCCTCCTACCTACTACTCTCTTTCTACCCTATAAATCAACATTGCTTCAATTTTAGGTTGTTATAGACTAAACATCCTAGTTTGTGTCTGATAGAAATTTAAAGCTAGAAATTTTCCCTCTCTTGGCTACTGTGAAGGGATTTTTGGCCACTACCTCAAATATTCTCTTGCTTAGAAATTACCTTACCCCTGGTTTCAAAATTCTGGGGTTTTCTGGCTAATCTAACTTCTATCTAATCAGTCTCTTCAAGCATAAGTGTCAGCTGTACATTTTTGTGCCTGAGCATGTATGGAATAGATTGCCTGGGGTTTTTTTAACTTCTGACAGTTATTTATCTCTTCATAAATGGTATATCCTCTTCTCTCAAATCTGTCCTCCTTGTTTTCTACTGCACCGTCTGTGAAGTATATAGACTACAGCTAGACCCAGGCACAGCTTGTGTCCCTGTGGAAGACTATACTAATTCTTCCCGAGTCTTGTCCTTTTTTTTCAGATAAATGGACAGATCCAAGTTTTAAGACAGTCTAAGGACTCATTTGCACAAACCTCTCTGAAGACTGAATATTCTTACTCACACAAGTAGCTCCACCAAAGTAAGGGATGATAATAAGATTATAGACTTAAGTGTAAGAACTCTTAATCTGAGAAGCTGCTACATTAAAATTCAGAATAAAATAATTTGAATTTGTGCTGTACTGGAAAACTACTTCACTGTACTTTAAATCCTTAGCTCTCAATGCACTTATATACATTCTGCTTGTTAACATCAACAGGTGATTTGCAATAGCTCAAAGTTTACATGTAAGAGCTAAGCTTGGGAGCATAGATTCTTTATTCTGTGGTGTTGCGTGTGTTTCTTCAGTATTTGAATGTGCTTTAATTTTCAGAAGCAAAATCACGCCATATTTAGGTGAGACCGTATCTGTAAACGGATGTATCTATAGCAGTCCTACCTCTGATTCTGTGTGTTTTCAGTATATAAGAAGGAGTAAATGTGGTCATGTTTTATTTTTAATAGCAAAGGATTTATTTTGCCCTATGCTGCTCTCTTTTACTTCACTGTGTAAACAAAAAATGGTGTGCGTTTCTGCAGCAAAGGCTCCTTCTCATTTGACAAATGCATGAAGAATTTCTCATTGATTATCCTATTCTCTCAACACAGTTCCCATTTTTTGGTCCAAAGTCTTACAAATGGACCTTCTTTAAAAAACTGTGAAATAGCAGCTGTTTCTCTCTTAATTTTCTTCTATTTTAAAAGTGTGACCGAAAAGCTTGAAAAAGAAAGTTGATTTAGGGCAAAAGTAATAGCTGGTGACCAAATAAGAACCTTCAGCTTTCTGTCTCTCTTTCTCCTCTGACACATCACATTCTCAGACCCTTCCCTACCATTCTGGGTAATTAATTCTGTGTCAGCATCAGCTCTAGGTCCCTCTAATTCACTGACTGCCAAGTTTACAAGATAATGTACAGTAGTTTTGTGTGGGGATGTCTGTCTACCAGGGACTCAATGAGCTGAAAATGTCAACTTGGACTTAAACCAATGGCCTAAAGCTCCAAGGTAAGTACAATTTCGTCTGAACCACAAAACAGAGGTGTTGTTTTCAAAAAGCAGCAATATTAGCTGCCTTTTACAGCACTCAACTGCATGTTTGGCAACAGGGAACCCCTACCCCCAGTATACAGAGGCACAGAAAGAAATTCAGGTTGTGCTACTTTTAGTGGTTTATCTTGTCTACGCTCCCCAATCCACTTTCTGAAATTGGAGAGGATCCTGATAAAAGGAATCAAATCTGACTCTGTCGTATCAGTGTTTGCCCCAAGGAGTTTATACACTGGTATAAAATCACTGAAAAGCAATCACTGAGCAGCCAGGTTACAGCTTTGGACAATCAATGTCTAAATCCGTAGAGCAATTTGAGTTACTTACACCCTTTCCCGCCCCACCTCTTTGACCTGCTTCCCCTTGTGCTGTGAACAGAAGTGTATTTTTTACTATTAGACTTTTGTGAACTGCGCTGCACGGGAAGTGATGTGAGGTCACAGGATGAGAAATTCACCTCTGAATAGCTCCATGCAATCTGATGTGACATATACATTTAAAAATCACTTCCAGGGATTTTTTCAGCAAGAAGGAATACACTCGTGGTAGTACGAACTCCAACCAGTCTTTGAGTGTATCAGAATGTATTTATTCCTGACACAGAGCACAGCGACAACAAATCCTCTTTTTTCTGGTTGCCAGCTTCTAGCCTGCCTTAAAACTCTTGTTCTCCTTCCGTGGGATTGTGTTCTTTTCCCTTACTGTCTTCTGCTTAAATTTCTGTAATATCACCCAGATTGCTAATTAGCTCCATAAAACACCAGTGTATCTGAAAATAAAAAGGAAAAGAATGAGAAAAAGACAAAATGTTGAAGCAAGAACAAGCTGAGGTGATTATGAATCCTTGGGACAAGTTTTCAGAAAAATTATCAAAGTTTTTATGACTCCAGTGGAGTACTTTCCTAGAGCTCTGTCAGGAATTTGCTGTAACTTCCATCCTGCACAGGTTTGCTCCTCCACAAGGCTGTGTCTTAATCTTGGAAATGAAGATCTGGCTTGGGCCATAGTTTCACAATACTCTGCATAATGAAGTGACCCTGCCCCATGACCCTGGCACTGCCTTCTAGATCCTGCGCCAATATGTGTTGGCTCATTTCTCTTGTGCGAACACAGCTGGTCTTAAGGCTGCTCTAGAAACCATGTTAGTAAATAATACAAATTAATTTACCCTACCAGAAAAGTGCTGGAAGTAATGAGAGTTATGCAGCGCTCCATGTCTTCAATGTTTTCCAAACTTTCAATCTTCTAGCTGTGTATTGGTATTTCTTTGTTATTTGGTACTCTGTTTCATGCTTCAAGGTCTCCTAAGCATTACATTATGTAACATGCCATGCAGAAAAACAGTGCTATGTAACCTGTTTATTTTGATTCCAAATTCCCTAGCTTTCAAAAAAATTGCTTCTAGCAAATCAGTTCCTATCAGGATCTGAAGATTTTTAACAATGGATGTCTTCCAGCTGCTATTTCTCACATAGAAGAATAGGTATTTTTTTGTAACTTACACAACCAAATGTTACCTGCTCTCAACTGAGATATCAGTTATAGTTCAGATATTGAAACTAGTAGCTGCAGAGTGAACAAATATATTTTATGCATGTTAACAGGTACTTTATGTTCCAGAGCCTTATAATATGTTCCTTTGAAAGTTATCTTCCCATGGGCAACCCAAAATCCATTATTTTCAATCTGTTTTGCAGTCAAACTCTCCAACTCCATTTTCAAGTGACAGAACACAAGTCCTGTAAAACTTTAAGTACTTTAAAGAAACATCTGGTCATTTTCACACTTGTCAAAGCAACATTATCTGTTAAAAGCTGATCACTTTATTTCTATTACTGCAATAGCAAGTAATTGTATTTGTGGTACCAGCTTAGATCATAATGATGGTCTGAATATGCTCATAAGCTCTTGAACAGCAATTATGGAGGGCAGACAGGAAGAGATATTACTGTTCATTTCAGTTTGTATAGGGAAGAGCAGTAATTTGAATAGAATAAAATATCCAGCCGGCTGGAGTTTGCTTGCAGTGTCTGGTGGAAGTCTATACAGCTTGCTGAGCACTTGCAGCAAGGAGTGAGCTTTTGCTATGTATCAGTGGTGTAGTACAAACACCGTGTTATGGGACGAGGTTTTGTTTTGCTGAGTTACTGGCAGCCTACTTCTGCACTGCCAGCTTTGCATGTACTCAGCTGGAGGGAGTATGCGTTTGTGTGCTAGCACGCCCTTTCAAATCATATACATGCAACAGCCTATTCAGGGTGCATTTTAAAATTTTTCATGTATTATTTAGACCTGTTATGAGCATATACTGCATCATGAATACATGAAGAAGCCTGTATAATTTATGCCTCATCTATTTACACATTTTCTGCTGTAGATAACATACAATGTGATGCAAGAAAACAAGACCACTCTCCTAGGTAGATACTCCTAAAAATCCCTGAACTCAGCTTCAGACCTTCCAATGCAGTCCTCATTTAAAAATAAATCTTCAGTGTCAGAAAGTTCATGAGTTTGCTGATAGTACAGATATAACGCAGCTTAGAATATAAACTCTTGTCCTGGTTTCAGCTGGGATAGAGTCAATTTTCTTCTCAGTAGCTGGTGCGGGGCTGTGGTTTGGGTTTGGTGTGAGAGCAATGCTGACAGCACACGGATGGGTTTGGTTGTTGCTGGGTGATGTTTATACTCAGTCAAGGACTTTCCAGTGTCTCGGGCCCTGCCAGCGAGAGAACTGGAGGGGCACAGGGAATTGGGAGGGGACACAGCCAGGACAGGTGACCCCAGCTAGCCAAAGGGACATTCCATACCATATGATGTCATGCTGAGTGTATAACCTGGGGGAAGAAGGAAGGTGGGGACATTTGGTATTATGATGTTTGTCTTCCCAAGTAACCATTACGCGTGATGGAGCCCTGCTCTCCTGGGGGTGGCTGAACACCTGCCTGCCCACGGGAAATGGTGAATCAATTCCTTGCTTTGCTTTGCTCGTGTGTGTGGCTTTTGCTTTACCTATTAGACTGTCTTTATCTCAGCCCAGAGTTTTCTCACTGGCCTGCAGAGCCCCTGTGAGGGCCGGGGCTGCCCCAGGCCGGGTACAGCCAGTTCCAGATGGCTCCAACCCACCCACCACAGAGCACAGATGGGCCTGCAGCCACCTGAGGGCTGCCTCAGGGAAAAGAGGCTTAAGAAAGAGCAAAACAACTGGCCAAGAGAGGAGGAGACCATGGTAGAGCATGTATCCACATTGCATCATGCGGACTGAGCCCATGCCGGAGCAGGTGAATATTCCTGAAGGAAGCTGCAGCTGTGGAGAGGCCATGTGGGAGCAGGGCAGAGGTGTGAGTAGGAAGGAGCTGTAGAGAAGAGCTGTGACGGACTCCCCACAGCCCCCATTCTCTGTTCCCCTGCATCACTGGGTGTGGGTGGAAGGTCTTTTATTTTTTGTCTTTGTTTCTCACCATCCAACTCTATTTTTCATTGGCAATAAATTAAATTAATTTTTCCCAAGTCTGTTTTGCCTGTGGTGGCAATCGGTAAGTGATCTCCCTGTGTTTATCTCAACCCATGAGATTTTCCATCTTATTTTCTCCCCTTATCCTGTTGAGGAGGTGGAGTGTGAGAGCAAGTGCATCGGAATTTGTGGTGATAGTTCTATTATGATAATAATTCTATTGTGAAATTCTATGGACACTGTTAGGTTGTCAGCCCCACAGGTGACTGTGGTGGGTTGACCTTGATCTCTTGTACTGGTGTGAAAACAGGTTTTATTCTTATAGGTACTTCTGTGCTGCTGGTTTTCATATGAGCTTTCCCTGAAAACACTCTAGTGAGTGAGAGAAGACAGCTGTCTGAAATATTTTCTCCATTGGAATTGTTCTCTGGTGTCTGGGCACTGATGTAGTCCTTGAAAACATACTGCTCATGAGATCCACTTTGTCTGCTTCTGCAGGCATTTTAGTCATAGCAAGATATTTTGCATGACAGAGGACCTGAAGGAGACACATCTCTTTGAGTGGCCACTGGAAGGCAGGCACCAAATCATGAGGCTTTTCAGATAGCACAAAATGACTTTGGTTAGACAACTGAATTCTATCCTATCCTATCTGATCTGGAACACCTGGTGCTGCAGTCCAGATTGATTTATCAATGCTGTTTGATTGGTGCATAAAATATATACTTGAAGGATCACCAAGTATGGAGGGAAACTATATGGCCATTCCTTCCAAAGAAAACCAGAATCAGGTCCAGGATAATAAAAAAATCCAGTATCCTATGTCTTTTAAAGAGAGTGAATAAGATTTGGCACCCAAAAGTAAGTGCTTGAGCAAATAATGAAGGCTTTAATAAGAATACACAGAGAAGAAATTGCCTTGGTGTCATGTTAAAATCTTCTTTTCTGCTGTTGTTCAAATATCCTCAGATTTCATATGGAATCACATGAGCCTTGCCATTGACACATTGGCCCGTTATTTATTTATTTATTTGTCCAATTTGTTTTTTGAGCTAGGATTTGCTTCTTACTGTTTGTGAATTACTTGGTATCATATGTCACTGATAAAAATTTCTTCACACAGAGAATGCCTATAGTTAGAAACTCATTGTATACAATGAAACCTACAATAAGCAGCCACTCGAAAGACCAACAAAAAAATCAATGGCTTAAGGGAAACAGGTTATTAATAACAGTGGAGAATAACCGTGCTGTCAATGTGTTACCAGATACTTTGGGACAGTCGTAGACACCAGAGGCTGCTAAAAAGTGATCTAGTTGTATGGAGTCACTATGTACATTTTAACACCTTCCCTAGGGCCTTGCTGCAGTCCAGTGTTTTAATAATAGTCGGGATGGCCCTAGAATGACTTACACTTCCAGTTCTCACACATGTGTACATGTCTGACAAGAATATCAGGACCAAACAGAGGATACTTCTGGTAACAATGGTGGTACACAGAAGAAAACATAACCTACAAAAAAAAAGTGATCAGGTACTAGTGCAAACCTTACTGAAATTATCTTCTTTGTTGATATCTAGATCTGTATCTCATTTTCTGCCTTCTCACACTTACAGTCCCCCACACCATAGACTAAAACAATGAGTATATGTCAGCAAAGTAAACCAGGGTAAAGTCCCCAAATCACATTTAATGTTACATATTTTTAAATTAATGAATTGCCTCAGTTATCTAAAGAAATTTGAAAGCAAATGCTGTGTCTCCATTGGCCTTTTGCTTCAGATCAAAAGGCTGCTTTTGAAATGGATTTCCAGGTCAGGTCAGCTTACCATGCTCTGGTTCTCATCACTAAATGATCTCAGTGCTTAAAACTGGATTCAACTTTGACAAAACTAAACTAGAAGATGTGGTTTGATCAATGCAGAGCAATCACTGCTGGACAGTTTTTGAGATGCAGCTCGCTGGAGCTGGGAGCCACAAGAAGTCCACAGGGAGGTGGCTGGACAGGGTGTCACAACCAGGTCCCATCGCGCCACCCCCAGCCAGGGACAAGGACATACCAGGGAGCAGAACATGCCAGGGAACAGGCCCTTGCACAGTGCAGGGGCTTGGACTGGAACCAGTATGGTGTAAAACCCACAAAACTTGTGTAGCATAACAAGGGTTTCACTCCAGATCTTCGCAAATTGCACCATACCACTTGCATTAGAGCTTACCCCTTCTTTGCAGAACATAGGCAGGTAGATATCTGTAAAAGCTACATCTAAAATTTTTACTGTGCTTCCACTGTAGGCAATGAAGAGAAAGAGGACCTCTCTGAAACAGTTTAGATTAATTGCCTGAAATTGCCTGAAAAATTACTTTTTCTCTGACTGAAAGTGCAAAGTAGGATGATTAGGTCAGCTCTAGACACATAAAGTTAGGCAAGACAGCTCTTATACAGGGTGAAAAACTAGGCGCAACTTAGACATACATAGCACAAAATAGTAAGACACAGAAAAGGGATTCTTTGCAGATTACCAGGGATGTGAATGTCCCCAAACTAGCCTCGAGGTGGCTTCAACCATTTATTTCCTCAAACAAAACAACTGATTTAATGACTAAGAAGGCTGGCTTCCAATGCCGTTGGCATAAAATACATGTAGTCCCGTAACTCCTAAAGATTTATCGCAAGTAAGCAGAGCCAAACTCTATCATTCTCAGACCATTTGTTGTCCTTAGGGGAATCATAAAGCTCACTACCTTTATACCTGTAGTTGAGAGGTGAAATAGAAGCTGAAGTACAGTTTGAAAATACAGCTGAGCCCACTTAATGCCTCTTTCACATGCCTTCCTTCACTAATCATGGCCAGGTGTTTTTCCGTTGTGTCAGTTCTGGCATTTTATTGGACCCTTTGTTGAAGTGATCCATCTCTTTAAGTCAGAAGATAGTCCATTTGCCTAGTCTTCCCTGTCTCCACATCTCTCCTCCCCTCCTACCCCCCCTCCCCCCCAAAAAAAAGAAATGAAGGAGTATTTCTTCAAGATTACTTCAATGAGCACTGGAGCTAGCACAGGTCTGAGCGCCAGACTTCCAGCTGGAAGCAAGAGAGGAAAGAAGAGCTGTCTAAAATGCAGGGTCAAGGTTACCTGTTCACTAGGCTCAGTTGTACCATTGACCTGTACCCCAGGATGGCAACAGCATTTGCTGGCTTTGGCAATCTCCTAAGCTGCCAATGCCACCAGAGAAAATATCCTGTGGAACTACCTTGTTAGAGTTTTCAGCTATATGGAAGGACTGCTGGTGATGATTTTCCAAGGCTTCTTCTTTCAGATAATGACTCAGGTAGGTTCTTAAGCATTACCAGAGATTTCATACTTAGCAAACAGGTGTGACTTTATATTGTCATTAAACCACAAAACTTTTCTCAGTGGCTTGGTCTCGAGCAGGGAAGTGCTTCCATGTTAAAGGATGTTCGCACTGGCTTGAGCAGCACTTCCCTTGATCTTTGCAGACTTACGAATAAATTAGCAGTTGCTTTGACTGGAGGAAGAATTGTGCTGAAGACTCGAGCTGGTTTACCACATAGCTGCGCGAAGTTACGATAGTGAGGCATGGGAAAGAATTGATTCCAAGAGTAACATCCTCCCCAACCTAACTATAGTTCTGGGCACCTTCTGAATTCAAAAGCAGGAGCTGCTTGTCAGGTTCTCTATACAACACTGGGAAGTCAGTGAACCACAGAAAGCAGTAAAATGAGTAAGGAAGTGTCTTGTATCAGGCCTGAGGGCAGAATCCTCCACCCATTTAGTATTCATAGTTCAAGTCCCTTTTAGATCTGGAGGTTTAAAGCAGTTCAGTCCTTTAAAATGAAAAATTGAGGTGAGTGGAGAGAAAGGAAAAGACCACACAATTATATCCAATAGGATAATGACCTCAACACTGTGAAGCTGAGATATAAACCACCAGACTCAGTGCCATTATTATAGGGTCTTTCATATATCAAGTGCAATCTACTGGTTGCAATCAGGGAAAGGTGTGTGGCCAAGTCCTGCAGGGAGGACAGAAAGGACAGTTCAGAGACAGCTCATAAACTGTAGTAAAGCTCCACATAGCTCAATGCCATCAAGACTTAGGGATGTTTTGCATATACTGCTGAATGTTCCTTCAATACTTGCACAGGCCAGAAGCAATAAATCTGTGGACCAAAGTGACACCTAAAGTGTCAGTTAGATACTAGATATGGACTTCTTTGTAATGAAGGTATAACTCTAGCACATGTGTATATACATTAAAATTAGTAGGTTCCTAAAATTCCTCATTTCTCTTCACTGTCCCTGTAGCCTACACTATGTCAGATGTAGACATCTACGCTGCAGACATCTAAAGTTAGGGAGAAGGAGTTCTTCCTCTAGATTTCTATGACTCATTTTAATATAAAACCTCATTTTTATATGAAAACATGCATCATATTTATACTTACGTCGTTGTTAGATAAATTCGTTTCCTTTCTTTCCTGGAAACTGGTTACTTAAGAGTTCTGGCCTGCATACTCAAATGACCAGGATCATGAATACCAGATATTGGTGTCATATGAAAAAGCAAAAGATAATGATGGTTTTAGAAGATGTCTGCTTATCTGTTGTGTGCTTATTGATTGGACTCTAGTGTCCTCTAACAGTAACTATTTTCTTAGGGTTCTTGATGTGGATTGATCTTAGCTGGCTGCCAGTCCCCCAACCAGCCACTCTCTCTCTCTCCCCCTCCTGAACAAGATGAAAAAGCCTATGGGTCAAGACAGACAGGGAAATCACTCACCAATTACCATCATAGGTAAAGCAGACTCAACTTGGGGGAAATAATTTATTGCCAATTAAAATAGATATGGATGGTGAGAAACTAAATTAAAACAACACACACCCCCAGCTCAGCTTCTCTCCTTCATTCCCAACTCCTCTACTTACTTCCCCAACCCCAAGCAGTGCAGGAGGATGAGGAATGGGGACTGTGGTTGGTCTATAACAGATTCTTTCTGCCACCCCTTCCTCCTCACACTTTTCCCCTGCTCCAGTGTGGGTGTTTCACACAGGCTGCAGTCCTTCAAGAACTCCTCCAGCATGGGCTCATCTCTACAGGCCACAGATCCTTCAGATCTTGCTCTGGTGTGGGGTCGTCCATGGGCTGCAGTGTGGGTATCTGCTCTGGTATGGTCCTCCATAGTCTGCAGAAGGAAAAGCAGCTTTACCATCTTCTTCACAGCCTACAGGGGAATGTCTGCTCTGGTGCTTGAAAATCCTCCTCCCCCTCTTACTTCTCTGACTTTAGTATTTGCATGGTTGTTTCTCACACTTCTTTTTTCCTTCACTCCTTCTCACAACTGCTGTACAGCATTTTGCCCTTTCGTAAATACTTTCCCAGCTTGGCTGACAGGCTCAGCTGTGTTCTGTGGTGGTTCTGTTTTAGAGATGGCTGGAAGGGAGTGAGCTATTACCAGAACCATGTCTGTGCACTCCTTGGAAGACAAAAGCTGGAGATAACCAAAACAGATCAGAAAATCCATTCAACCAGTGAGCAATACAGAGGATCAGCTATGAAGTTCACACATATGTATGTCAAGAAATTTTTATTGTGCTTCCGTGGGCCTGCTTAAGGGCCTGGTTGACAAAGTCCCTTGGGAGATACTTCTGAAGGGCTAAGGGTTCAAGGCTGGTCATTCTTCAAGAAGGAAGTCTTAGAGGTGCAGGAGCAGGCTGTCCCCATGTGCTAAAAGATGAGCCGGCAGGGGAGAAGACTGGCCTGGTTGAACAGAGAACTTTGGCTGGAACTCAGGGAAAATAAAGGAGAGTTCACCATCTTTGGAAGAAGGGACAGGCAACTTTGGAGGACTATAGGATGCCATGAGGTTATGCAGGGAAAACATCAGAGAGGTGAAAGCCCAGCTAGAAATCAGGCTGGCCACTGCTGTAAAAGATAACAAAAAATGTTATTACAAATACATTAGAAACAAAAACAGGTCCAAGGATAGTCTGCATCCTTCATTGGATGTGGCAGGGAACATTGCCACAAAAGATGAGGAAAAGGTCAAGGTACCTGATACTTTCTTTGCCTCAGTCTCTAATAGTAAAACCAGTTACCCTCTGGGTACCCAGCCCCCTGCGCCGGAAAAGAGGGATGAGGAAGAGCAGAATGAAGTCCCCACAGTCCAGAAGGAAACGGTTCATGACCTGCTGCTCCACTCAGACACACACAAGTCTATAGGACTGGATGGGATTCACCCAAGGGTACTGAGGAAGCTGGTGGAGGAGCTCACCAAGTTACCATCATTTATCAGCAGTTCTGACTAACTGGGGAGAACCCAGAAGACTGGAGACTAGCCAATGTGATGCCCATCTACAAGAAGGGCAGGGAGGAGGATCTGGGAAACTACAGGCCTGTCAATCTGACTTCAGTGCCAGTGAAGATTATGGAGCAGGTCATCCTGAGCACCATTGTGCTGCATGTGCAGGACAGCCAGGTGATCAGGCCCAGTCAGGGTGGGTTTATGAAAGGCAGGTCCTGCTTGACAAACCTGATCCCCTTCTGCAAGAAGATGACCTGCCTAGTGGGTGAGGGAGAAGCTGTGGATGTTGTCTACCTAGACTTTATTAAAGCCTTTGGCACCATCTCCCACAGCATTCTCTTGGAGAAACCGCTTGTTCATGGCTTGGATTGTGCACTTTATGTTTGGTTAAAAGCTGGCTGGACGGCCGAGCCCAGAGTTGGTGGTGAATGGAGTTACATCCAGCTGGTGGCTGGTCACAAGTGGTGTTCCCCAGGGCTCAATATTGGGGCCAGTTCTGTTTAATACCTTTATTGATGATCTGGATGAGGGGATTGAGTGCACCTTCAGTAAGTTTGCAGATGATACCAAGTTGTGGTGGGGAGTGTTGATCTGCTTGAGCATAGGAAGGCTTTACAGGGTGATCTGGTTGGGCTGGACCTATGGGCTGAGGCCAATTCTATGAGGTTCAACAACGGGAACTGCTGGGTCCTGCAACTGGGTCGCAACAACCTCAAGCAATGCTACAGGCTTGGGGAAGAATATTCAGAATATTCAGAATTTTGATTATGAATGTCATTGTCTGATACTCTGTTATTTATATCCTCTTGATGACAACTTAGTGATGATAATGAGCCCTCCTGCTCTAGTGGTGAGGATGTTATCACCCATCTTCTTTGTTGTGACCTTTCGCACTTCTGAATCTGTATATTACATATCAGACATAGAGAGAACTTTTTAATTCAAGTCAACTAATGGCAATGCTTTTATTTTGCAGGACAGCTGCACTTCAGGCTCATATGAGAAAGACAATACTTTTTTGGGGACCAGCTAACTACTCTGTAGAAAACAAGTTTGTTGGTTACCCAGTTACCTGACTGCAGAGAGTTTCATACTTTTGTGAAAGGTCATGACTCAATATTGCAGCTGAATGAAGTTTTGTGCTATCAAACTATTAAATATACCTTAAATATTAAACAATAAACATTAGGAAGCAGAAGATTTATGAAAAAAAAAAAGTGGAAGATTTTGGAATTATGCTTTGAAGTAAATTTTTTTAAAATTACATGAACTTGATACTTTCTTGTACAGTCAGTAAACTTTGAGATTTAAATTAATCTCTCTAAAATTTAGCCATTTAAAAGTTAGGCATCTAGTCATATAAGCTCTAACTGGTGTTAAGCAGAAAGATAGGAGTTCCAGGAGCTAATTAATACAGAGAAAAAAAATTAGCATATGAATCATTTTGTGGAGTTATCTGTCTTCAGTGACTGTAGAGCAAACTTAGACATTTGACGTTTAGATGACTGAAATCAAGTGAGATGAACCACACCCCTGGTGCCAAGACTGGGCAATGGTAACAATTTTCAGGTATTGTAGCATGTCCCAGTGAAGCTGCAGCTGGAAAACAGCCATCAAAACTGAGATCACTCAGGTGTGTAGCTCAGAAGTAAAAAAAATAAGTTATTGTAATATTACAAAATAGAATTAAATAGAATGGACAGGGTTCTCACGGGATTTCTTTTGTTTATTTGCTTTCCTATACCTGTTATCTTACAGCAATATAGCTACAACAGTAGACAACCCACAGTTAGCTCATCCATTGGGAGAATATCAAAGGTCTGTCAATACAGTACAACACTATTAGATTATTTATTCAAAGCTGAATTTCTCAATTACTGAATTCTAAATTTAAATATATTGTTGGGATTTTTCTAACAATAAAACATTGGACCTTATTCTCAATGGCTTTGGCAAGGAGAACAATGTTTTATAGTTTCAGACAAAATCTAGCAATTATAGCAAGGTGCAGTCCTTTGAGATAAGCATTTGTAGCTGGTAGATTACCATGAAAGTAAGGGTATTTCAGCAAAGCCCCTTCCCCTCCTCACTCCGTCACTTTCCATTACTGACAATCCATTGGCATGGCACGCATGGACAAAATTCCCTGCACACTGAGAGCTTGGGGATCTCATATCTGTTTGTTAAAGTAACAGTAGCATTTAATCAAAAGAAAAATCCATCCTCCATTAATAAATAATGTATACATCTAACATTATAGTCAAGCAAGAAAATGCAAACTGTTCCAGTAATTTGAGTGTGATGTTTGCCCTTTGTAAAAGTTTAGAAATACTGCTGACTTATAAGGACATCACATTCATGATGTTACATTTAGGGCTGTATGGAGTCTAGGGCTTCCATTATGGATCCATATGCAATTCAGAGATAAAACATGTCTCTGGAGCTTTAACTTGGCATACAGGGCTTCAGCCAGGCAGGGGTGTGTTTAACAACTGCACAATGTTAAGCACTAAACACAGCTTCAGAAGAATGACTGGGTGGGTGGAAAGTAAGGGAAAGTTTTTCTGAAGGTTGGCTGTTTCTTAAGGATTCAGATGTCCTATTAATTCATCTAATCTATTCTAAACATTTTTTCCTGTATCCTAGATCAGGATAAAAAGACGGAAGACTGCAGAATTTACAACATTTTGAATCAAGTTCTATCCTAAGCTATTGACATTTTATAACAAAATATGTTTACTTCATGGTTTAACTGAGGAGTTTGGTCTATTGACTTTTTTCTGTATCTAGACTTTTTGTAATAGATTTTGGGTATTTTTATACATTACTAAGAACACAGATAAGGACTCTTGACATTTTCAAAATCAGTAGTAACTTCCATTGATGTTAGTGGAAGTTGGGTATTCGCTTGAAAATCTACACTGTTAAAAGATAGCCCTTCTTTCATTAAATTAATTTAAAGTATCTTTAAGCACCTTTGTAATTAATGGAAATGGTGCAAGTGATGTAAGTGGAGCCAGGTTTTTTTCTCGGAGTGGATATATAAGAGAAATGTCAGTTTCTTCAGCTGCTTACCCAAAGACAACTATTGCTATATGAGATTCCCCAGGCTACCCAAGGGTTGACAGACATGGCAATGGAAACCTACTGACACCTTGGAGTTTAATCATATTGTCCTAGTGCATCGCCAAAGGTAGGTACATAAGGGCAATCAAATTAATTTCTCAGGGTGAAATTGCCTGATCTTAGAAGTCACCTAAATTTAGGTGACTACAGTGTAGGTGCTGATACATGGTGTCTAAGCTTCCTTGTAGACAGAAATCTACACAGGTTTCAGCTTTATCAACATAGTTATGTGCTATTGTTATATGTGCTGTAGAATACTGTATCTAGACACCAGCTGCTGCTCCAGAATCATGTGGGGGTTTTGTGCATCCTTTTTTAAGGATGAACACCAGCCTCAAGCAGAGATGTCTTGGATACTACAGACCACTTAACATTGCAATAGATGACTAACCCTACATCTCTTTAACTTAGTCAAAGGGCCTAAGGGAGCTATTCATCGTAACCCAAGACACCTAAATCTGGTTATCTGAATACCTAAAGTACATCACATGTACGACAGACATTTTAGATATCTACCTGCACTGTAGAAATCAAACATAAGAGCTAGCTAGATCCCTTTCTCTGGTGATGTTTTGATAAACATAGATGTGTAATGTCATTTTAGGCACTGCAGCCTGCAATGACTGCTTCTGAAGGTACAGGTGTCCAGCCTGTACAGGCATCTGTGGGACAGCTTTCTGTATAGGATGCCTACATTTAAACAAATAAATCCTATCCTTTGTCTTTAGACAAAGGCCACAACAGCTGTAGCAATAATTTTTTCTGCATCTACTTTCTTCAGGCCATAGTCTTGCTCTTACTGTGCCCTGAACACTGCCATTTGCTTGGCTCACGCTGACACTGGAATCAAGCCTTGCTGGGGATGAAGTTACAGAATTTATCTTTTATTTTGTCTTCGGCAACAGTCAAAAGGTTACTTCAATCCACTATTTGACATAATTAGTGACGATAGCATTAACATTAAAAGAGTGTTGAATACCATTTAATTAAATCTATGATCTGATTAAATTATCTGTGACTGAACACATTACTAAACTACTCCAATATTCTTGGAACATGTTTGACGTTCAAAGTGAAAATGTAGTCCCAGTGGAAATACTGGTACTAATAAAATTTAAATTGGTCAAATTCAGGTACATCACTCTTAAGTTTCACGTGTGAGCAAGAGTCACAGGCATTTTGAATTTAATATATACAAGATTGCCTCCCAAATATTCCAATTACTTTTATAATTCTTAATAGGACTGTTAAGTAAAGTAAATCTGTATTATCTAAATTTTTTCCCTAGGTAAAAACACTAGCAATATCTCACCAATTTGCTAATAAGTTGCTGAAAATGTATATTGTTTCTGGAAACTACAGTTCAATCAGAAAGTAAAATCCTTTTCATACATAGCACCTTCAGCCCAAAACTGGATTGATCAGAATTTTAAAAATGGTCTGATGTGTGAATCTAAACTTTCCCCATTTACATTTGCCAAGAAGACCATGACATTTGAAGACCATTCATTCCACAGATGTTGTACTAATCTGGACTGTATTCCACAGAGCTTTTCTTGTGTGTTTTCCTTGTCTGTGTATTGATTTATAATATATACATGCTTGTCTTCACTAGTCTATAACGCAGCTATCATTGTAAATACATGAAAGCAGAGTGATATTACTGATTAGACATTTTAATACAAAATGCTGAGTATCTCATTGTACATCTTGAATAAAATTACTCCTTAGGCACTGTTATCACTATTTTATTACTATTGCTATCTACATGTCTTCCAGTACTTTCTAGCAGTAAAGCTAAAAAACTTCTGGGGTGAATGTGAAATTTGTGGTTTTACACTTCATTGCATTTTAATTTTTACAAGAGTAAAAATATTAATGAAGCTACAGTACAGATGGTGAAATATTCTTTTCCACCAGCAGGAAATCAGATAACACTTAAAAATACCTTGCTAACAATGCAGTGCTAACTCTGTGTAGAAATCTTCATCTCTTGTGATATACAAATATATATAATACTTTTCTGGGTTTAATTTAACTTACAACCACTTTAGGAGTAGAAAACATAGCTGTGGAATCACATATTCTTGTGCTTAGCCTTATTAATTATTGTTAGTCTGTTCTGTCTTAGCAAAAGCAAGCAGGTTTAAGGTTCTAAAATTCAAAATTCTCCTTTTGTTCCCTTAAGAATGACAACATATATATATGGAAAGGTGTTCATATATGTATATTTTGCCATTTTCATTATGAAAACAGCAAAGATCTAAAAAACTCTGCTGCCTTTCATTTGACAGAATTATGCCAAATGTACTTATAATGTACTAGAACTTTTCTTTTTCCTCTTTTGTGGCCCTGATAATTAAATGGATAGTCTTCCTGTTAAATAGGCATCCAAAGTATTCCTGGTTCTGAAGACAGGAGTTCCGCTTGATACACAGAATATCCATAATAACTTCAGTAACAAAAGTTGAGATCTAACCTATAGGCACTAAACATCTACATTTTAAATACCAAATGCTTACTCTCTCTAGTCTAGACTTTCTAGATGGGACCTTCTGAAGCCTCCAGAGGAAAGAGCTGTACAACAAAGACTAGGAACATAAATCAGGCAAATGTAATGCTGAATGCACCCAGTATTTACAAAATCGGAAATGTGTGTTCTTGTATTTTCTTACCCCCTTGGGTTTCTTACCAAAATCTCTGTGAATATACCCTTCACAGAATTGCCTTAACTTGATGTCTCCAGAAAGGGAACTGTTTCTAGGGAGAAAGTAGAGTGAAATGCACATCTTTTGTACCTAAGGTCTACAGATTCATAATCAGAAGTCTTAGAAATTGCTTTGAAAATTGTAATATGAAGATGTAGTTGTCCCTATATGGGACAACAACTATGCATCTATTATGTTGACTGAAATCTCTGCTTTCCTTGGCCTTTTTGAACATCCCCATGATCGTTCATTATGTGAGAAATTATTTCAATACTTTCCCCCATAGTAACAGTAAGTGACAGCACTCTGTGTACTTCAGTATTGCAGCACTCGTGACATTCAGTTCTAAGAAATGTAAGCAGCCTTTATGTACATAAAAAAAAATTCAATTAAGCATTGTGTCCCATTTTTCAGCACAAGTATTGCCTTCCAGCAATAAGGGAATAAATTGCTTTATAGCTAGGAAAATACCCAAGGTAATTCAAGTCATTCATACTGTTGTGATCCTTATCCCTATGATACAAAATGTACTGGCTCTGCAGTTATTCTATAATGCTGATAAAAGATAAAGAATTTCCCTTTACAATATTTCTAATATTTATGAAGACACATCATGGGTTTATTCAAGCCTTTTTTTTCTAATCTAACAAAGAGTCCATTGTGAATTTGGATGAGAGAGGTGTCAATTTAGTACATGTGAATTAATGTATGGGTCATCTTGGTGAGAGTCAGAAAAATGTCTTATTTCCTGCATATCTGGGGAGCATAAGCCAGCTGCAAATGAATTTGGTCTAAGTACACTTTGATAGAATGTAATCCATACCCAAATCCCATTACTGCAATAGGAGGGTAAAAAATAAAGTGATCTGCCCAGACAGTTTTAAGAGCTGACAAAATTCCATAGTAACAAGTGAAATTTGAAGCATTTACTCTTTTTTTGTTTGTTTGTTTTTTAGCTTAACTACAAAACCCGATTCTTAATGACTGTTAGATGCTTCTGCAAATTTATCTGGACCACTATGCAGTTTCATGTTTCTCTTGAAGCTAATAATCGTTTTCGTCTTGTCAATCCAACCTCTCTCTATTTTCTTCTGAATCAGCTTCCCAGGTTTCTGAATCCTTCCTCTAATGTTTGAGGTTTTAATTGTATCTAAAAGGTCTGTCATCTCCTGTGATGGAGAATAACCCTGAAGTTGCAAGTTGATATCAACAAAAAGTCCAACTCTCTGTCATAGTTTCTTGCTGGAGCTAAAGTCAAACTACTCTTCAAGAAGAGGACAGTCACTATCTGAATATAAGTTACGAGACAGGAGAATTTGAAGACACCTTGACTCTAAAAGATACAATGAGGGCTAAGTGAAGTGGATGTAAAAATACATGAAAAGTTGTGTATGACAAGCAAAAAGTCATAAAAAGCGATATTGAAATGTAGTAAAGTCAAACAATTCAGATAGAGAAAACGGAATAGGGAGAAACCTCCAAGTAAAAGAAATCAAAGTATGGGGATGGAGAAAGGCCAGACCTTCAAGGACAACTAGAGATAGATAATAGAGATAGATGTCTGATGATTCACCCAAAGGCTAAATGGAAATGTGTTTCACATACTTCAGATGGAGAGAAATGGTATCAGTTCTCTCTATTCAACTAGCAGAGTGGTTGCACTGCACTCATATACACGTAAATGTATATATGTATTCAATTATACTATAGCTGAACCTATATATCTGAAGTTATAATAATAATAATTAAAAGTTCTTGGTTTCAATAACCTTTGAATTAGCAATGAATAGCTATGCAATACTAAGGGGAGATAAAGGAAGTCAAGAAAATAAAGTCCAGAAAGAAAATATTTTTTCATGTCATCTTTTAATGTAAATGTTTTGACAGATTTCTGAAGGTCTGACTCTTGACACCTGAACATTTCAAAGACCAATAGTTTAAGCATGAAAAGCAGCTGCTAAGTAGCCTTGCCATAGATATAGCATTGCACAGCTTCATGACAACCTTTCACAATTTCAAGCTTAGCTAACTGATCACTCTTGCATTTCTTTGTCTCAGCCAGAAATCCAGTTTTGAAAAAAATCTGTGGATGGAAAAGAACCAGAGTCATGGCACCATACTTTCATCAGCCTATGAATTAGGGTTTGTAATGGTTACTCTGCAAGCCTGATACAAGTGTTCTATATTACTGTGTGAAGATTAATTCTAATACCTACACATCCAGTCGATACACAGAAACACACCACAGTACTGCTGTCCAGTTCAGGTTGAATGCAGCTTCTGTTGACTTCAGTGGAATTTGGCCCATCTACTTAACTCCAACTTGTGCAACTGCATCAGAACATAAAGCATAATATTACTCAAATATCCCACTGTGACAAAAAACAGTGACTTAACTGATAAAGGAATATCCATTGTAACTATATCACAAACTGCTTACCCAAAATAAGACAAATGACATTTGATGGTCCTGATTAGTGCAAAAAGTAATAACAGGATCTTCTCAATGATATGAAAAGACTTATGATTGAAATGGGGGTACGTGAAGAAGGATTGTTATACACCCTAAAGAAATTTAAACAATTTTTGTAATGGTTATAGCACATCAGTGATATTTTCCTGATTTGGAAAAATGATTGTAACTCGCTGGAAAGGTTTATTATGGAGCTGAATAATTTATACCTTACCATTATGTTTGATGGAAAGCAGAGTCAGAATATTGTTAACTATCTTGATGTAAGTCAGGCACTGATTTGATCCTAGTGACAGCAAAGCTTATTTTGGTTTTCTGTGGATGAGATAGAAATAGTCACTAAAAAATCCTTAGTTTTTTTAACAAAAGTCTTCAAAGAGGAAAAGATATATAATAGTTACATTAACGAAAGATATGACCTCATACATCAAAGAAGTGGTTCTTTGTCCATAGTATCCCTGTCAAATCACCTTTGCCCTAATATTATGGCAATATAAATTTAAAATAATATGACTAATATTGACACCACAAGGACTTTGTAAACTCATATTGCTTGTAGCAGTTTTCAGGGAACAAGAGCAACCCAAAACTGAAGAAAGATACTCTAGAAACAATGTATTTAGTACATCCAGAAGGCTCTGTACTACCAGGGAAACCAGTGGAAGCCAGTAATGAGTGGTGTCTCTCAAAAGTCCGTACTGGCACCAATACTATTTAATACCTTCATCAACTGTAGTGGGTTTGCATGCCAAGGGTTTGGTAGCAGGGGGGCTACAGGGCTAGCTTTTGTGAGAAGATACAAGAAGCTTCTCCCATGTCCAATGGAGCCAATGCCAGCTGGCCCTGAGAGGGACCCACCACTGTCCAAGGCTGAGCAAATCAGTGACAGTGGTAGCACCTCTGGGATAACATATTAAGGGGGGGAAAAAAATTAAAATCTGTACCAACAGAAGAAAAGAGTGACACTATGTGAGAGCAACAGCTCTGCAGACACCAAGGTTGTTGAAGAAGGAGGGAGAGTCAGTTCTTCAGGTGCTGGAGCAGTCCCTGGTGAAGACCATGGTGAGACAGGCTGTCCCTCAGCAGCCCATGAAGGTTAGCAGTGGAACAGATCCCCACCTGCAGCCCATGGAGGGCCCTATACCAGAGCAGGTGGATGCCCAAAAGAGGCTGTGATCCCATGAGAAGCCCATTCTGCAGTAGGGTCTTGGCAGGACCTGTGCCCCTGTGGGGGACCCATGCTGGAGCAGTCTGTTCCTGAAGGGCTGCACCCTGTGGAAGTTCATGAAGAACTGCAGCCTGTGGGAAGGACCGTTGTTGGAGAAGTTTGTGGAGAGCTGTCTCCTGTGGGAGGGATCCCACGCTGGAGCAGGAGAAGAGTGTGGGAAAGAAGGAGGACAGAAACAACGTGTGATGAACTGACCATAACCCCCATTGCTCATTCCCCTCCACTGCTCAGGGGGAGGAAGTAGAGAAATATGGAATTCAGTTAAGCCTGGCAAGAAGTGAGGGATAGAGGAAAGGTGTTTTTTTCTGATTTGAATTGTCATAAATTCAACTAAATTCACTAAGTCGAGTATGTTTTGCCCGCGATGGTAATTGCTCAGTGATCCCCCTGTCCTTATCTGGACTCATGAGCCTTTCATTGTATTTTCTCTCCCCTGTCTGCTTGAGGAGAGGAGTGGTGGAGTAGCTTTGGTGGGCACCCGGTGCCCAGCCAGGGTCAAGCCACCACAACAACATACAGAGTGGGACTGAGCGCACCCGCAGCAAGTTTGCAGGTGACGCTAAGCTGTGTGGTGCAGTTGATATGCTAGAGGGAGGGGATGACATCCAGAGGGACCTTGACATGTTAGAAAACTGGGCCTGTGCAAACCTCATGAAGTTCAACAAGAACAAATGCAAAGTCCTATACCTGGCTCAGGGCAATCCCCAATATTAATACAGACTGGGGGATGAATGGATTGACAGCAGCCCTGTGGAGGACTTGGGAATACTGGTGGATGAAAAACTGGACATGAGCTGGCAATGTGCGCTTGCAGCCCAGAAAGCCAGTTGTATCCTGGCCTGCATCAGAAGACGCTTGGCCAGCAGATCGAGGGAGGCCATTCTCCCTCTACTCCACTCTCATGAGAGCCCACCTGAAGTGTTGTATCCAGCTTTGGAGTTCCCAGTACAAGAAAGACATGGACCTGTTGTAGCAGGTCCAGAGGAGGGCCACAAACATGATCAGAGGGGTGGAACACTTCTCCTATGAAGAAAGGCTGAAAGTGTTGGGGGTTTTCAGCATGGAGAAGAGATGGCTCCGGGAAGACCTTACTTCAGCCTTTCAATTTTTAAAGGGGTCTTATAAGAAAGATGGAGAGAGACTTTTTACCAAGGCCTATTTTGACATGACAAGGGGCGATAGTTTTAAACTGAAAGAGGGTACATTTAGATTAGACATAAGGAAGAAATTTTTTGTGATGAAGGTGATCAGACTTCAGAACAAATTGCCCAGAGAAGTTGTGGGTGCCTCATCCCTGAAAATATTCTAAGTCAGTTGGACAGGACTTTGAGCAACCTGATCTAGTGGAGGATGTCCCTGCCTATGGCAGGGGGATTGGACTACACGATCTTTAAATGCTCTTTCTGACACAAACTATCCTGTCATTCCATGATTCTATGATCCTTGATAGAAAGTTTCTATCTTTCTATATCATTCCTAGGAAAGTCATTACCAGAATGTGGCCCCTGTGGAGTACTGCTCACACTGGAGATACCAATTTGAACCTTCTCGGGCCATTGTGGGGGCAATGTTCAATGACCAGTAGGCAAGATCACATAACACATAACGAGATTTGCTGACAGAAGTCAACAACTGGTTTGTTAAACATTTTCACTTTTATTACCATCTGTTAATAGGACTTAGAATATATATTGGCATATTTCATGTCTAAATGCTGAATCAAAAATACATATGCTGAAAGGCCAGTAGTTGCTTTTAAAAGGAATAAAAGATACTAAAGATTTCTTGGTACATAGTAATGATGCTAAATATATCAATAAAAGTAATTTCCTATTAGTCCTGTGCTAAAGTGCTTTCTTCTAACCACAAGCAGTTTATAATATGACATTTAGACAGAATTCATTTATCCACTCCCTGGTTGGAGTCTTCATATATAACAGAGATATCCCAGCTTAGTAACTGTTACGTATTTACTGAAGTGTCCCTGTGTTACAGTTTATACTGCAGAGAAAGTCATGCCTGCAAAAGTCTGAGTTTCTGAGCATGAAAATTCACCTGAGAAGAATGACACATCTCCAACTGGAACAACACATTTGCCTGAAAGGTAAATCTGATTTAACATAGATAGGCACAGAGTGCTTACCATAGTCTGGTAGCAGATACTTAGGTAACAGCTGCAATGCTGCATAAAGAAGCCTCTAGAAAGGTCCTCAGGCTAAAAAGTCCTTCCCCTACACATCGACTCTCTGTAGAAGGATATTCAGGTTGACTATGAGTAATGTGGCAGCTATTCACAGGAGGAAAATATGAGTATATCCATTGCTTGGGGTGTAGCACAGTGTGCACTTACTTGAACAGGATTTGGACCTCCATCAATCAGTCCTTTTGGTCTCACGGAGTACGACTCCCATACAGGTATTTGAGATCGCATGAGCTGCCTGAGTGCCAGCTAAAGCTGTAGATGGTCTTGCATCTCCTGTACACCATGTCATATTTACTGAATCCACACAGGCGTCTTGGATACCTTAGGGTATCCAAAAAGGCACTAGGTTTTTTTTCAGAAGAATCACCATTGAATGAAGCCCATGGTGATGACATGCAGCAGAAAGGATGACTTCAGGTCCTTATTTACAGAGGTGCAGACATCTTTCCTGTAAGGGACCTGATATCACCTGCCACGGCACCATCGGGGATTTGTAGGCAGGCTGTTTCTCAGCAGATGTCTGATGCAGCTTCTTGGTATGAGACAGGATCCAGGGTGCACTTGGGAGAGCTCTGTCACACTCAGTGTTGAAGCAGACTTTACATGTGTACTGGTTTGGGCTGGAACTGAGTTATTTTCCTCATAATAGCTTGTATGCTGCCATGTTTTGGACTTCTGACCAAACAATACTGATAACACACTAATCTTTTAACTGTTGCTGAACAGAATCTGCAAGCATCAAAACCTTCTGCATTTCTTGCTCTGTTTCCTGGTGAATAGATTGGGTGTGCATAAGAGGTTGGGAAGGGACACCGCTGGTCGTCAGATGACCCAAACTAACCAAAGAGATATTCCATGCCATACAATGTCATGCTTGGCAATAAAAAGGGAGGGGAAGGGAATTTAGGTAGGTTAGCCATCTTGAGCTTGGAAACTGGCTGAGCATCAGTCTACTACTTGGAAGGTGGTGAGTGATTGCTTTTGTATTACTTGTTTTGTTTTGTCTTGTCCGTTTCTTCTTCCACTTCTCCTTTGTTTATTAAACTACTTTTTTTTTTTTTCCAGTTCATGAGTTTTGCCCTTCCTTTTCTCTTCCTTTTTTCCACAGGTGGTAGAGGGTGGGGGAAATGAGTGAGCAGCTGTGTGGTGCTTAACTGACTACCAGGGTTAACCCACCACAACATGGAATAAGCAAAAATATTATTATTGTACCTAATTTTCTGCCAGGTTGTTAATGTTCTCCATGTTTGCATTCCCCAGACTTAACACAGGAAGGAAGATCAGGAAATCTAATGATATTGATTGGCAAACTCACCTGTTATGTGCTTGAGGCCAGACCCTGAAAAGTAGTGATACTGTCTCTTGTCCAAATTAATGTTTGTTTACTGGCATTTACCTTTAAATACAGTGCTGAACATGTTCTAAATCACTCAGGGTACACGTTAGAGGACAGAATGTGTTGTGGCCAGGTTCTCATGGTTTGTACTCAATTAAGGCTCCAAGGGAGCACATACTGGACTCTGTTGAAAGGTATGTTGTCCTCAGTCTGGTTTTGTTCCATTCCTGGAAGCCTTTTTTCCCCCTCTCTTTCTGCATTTTCTAGACAGAGAGCCACTTACAACTGCCTTTCAGCAAATGAAAACCTGGATGTGTAAAAAATGCAGATGTGGTTGCAGAAGCTGCGATATAAGTCTCCAAACCCTTTTGATCTTAAAGGAAGTGAGCAGTAATGGCATACCTGCAGAGGCTGTTAGAGTATTTGGCTAGGGCCACCAGCAGTTACTCACTCTATAAATCAGAATTTCCCGTTTGGTACATTACATCACAACAGTCCTGCAGTTCAGGGTTTTTTTTAATTGGAAATTATAGTTTCATGTTATTTAATGAGAGACTTCTGAAATTATTCTTCATCTGTAATCCATTAAAAATAGCAGAAATTAATGTTATCCACAGTTACGACCAAGGGCCAGATTCTGCAATGAACGGTGTAACCTGTGAAAGTTTATTGTTGTCTAGGCTGCAGATTACTGAATTACATGGCACAGAAACTATATGAGGGAACACAAAATAATATATAGGTGGGTTTCACACACCTCTTGTCCAACATCATGAAATTGCAAACACATTTGTTACATAACATTTAAGCATCCTGGACTTTGGATCTACTGAATCACTTCTAGGTTACTGTGAATCCAGGCCTAATACCAGGCAAGGCTTTTGGGTTACAAATCCCAGGCAGGGACAGGTTATTCCCAAATACCCTACTCCTCACAGACAGCCCTGTTGCAGCGTGTCCCCTTTCAGCTAACGTGGTGCCAATGCCTCCCAGCACAGGAACTGACACAGCACCAGCTCAGAGCAGCTATAATTCTGGATCCTATCAGAAGAGGATAAAACCCTATAGTAAATACTTCATTATCCCCGTGCCCTGCATAGGGTGCCTGGGTACCTCGCACGCAGTAATCCGAGCTGCGCTTTGAGGCCAGACTAAGAAAATAACATGTTGCAACACGTAGCTGTGTGGTGCCAATCCCTCAGCCCAAGAGCAATAGTGGTTCATTTCAGTTCAAATGTAATCAGGCAGTCTGTTCAGTTTCTTTCCTCTCTTGAAATGCATTTTTAATATAATGAAGCTTCTCATTCAGCAAAGTAAGTAGGGAATGATCCGATACATAAATTCTTGTGAGACCGAAACTGCTGCTATTGACAAACATTGAAAGCCCATAGAAAATATCCTTGGGCACCTCTGATAAAGGAAGCACTTTTTTCTGCGTTGTGAGGATTCAGACCTTATTTAGGTGCTGACACGCTGAGTGGGAGAGGAGAGCATACGGCAAAGTGGGCTTGACAGGGGCAGCTGGCCCGCAAAGAAAACATGACTGTTCCTTAAACAGGCTGCACCTTATTAGCTACTTATTTTACTATTTTTCTTTCCAATGCCAAAGTACTTCTCCCCAATACATATTTTTCACATCATCCATTTGGCATGTAATACAGTTTCTGAGGATGGCTAATATGCAGTTGATTAATTAAAGGGTTGCCACTGAAAAGAACCTTCTGTTCAGTGTGACCTGGTGACAGACTGCTCAGAGGAAAGAAATGTGTGGCTGGGATATAAAAATTGCCAACTGAAAAGTTTTACACAATTGACTTGACAGAATTATATAAAGCTAATCCCTCAAGCAAGAGTTGCTTCTCTTGCTGTTCCCCAGTCCTACCTCTTTCTCTTTCTAAAAAGTGTTTTCCCTATTTTTTATTTGGTTTTACTGTTGCACCCAGAGGCTGCACCAAGGCTGAGGGCTGTTGCATTAACAAGGGAAATACAAATTCTAGAATGTCCAAATAAGACAGCCTACTTGGATGAACAATTGTATTGAAATTTCAAGTGAATATTTCTCCTTTGAAACAAAATAGAGAAGGGAAGACAAAAATATTTTTATTTATATCTTATTTTCATTGTTTTCTTTTTTCTCTTATTTCAGTCTTCCTATTCGTCTGTTTCCCTTAACTTACTCTCTTCCAGTCATCAATTAGAAACAGTCTCAAAGCTTGCAATGGGTGCCATATTTAACTCATTCTTCAGATAAATCCAGTTCCACCAAAGTATTTAGATTTTTTTCTACATCCAGACAATTTCAATGGAAAATACTAAATAAAAGTTTGTAACCTCCTTGTTAAGACCTGTTCCATAAAGTTTATAGTACTAGCTGTTGGCATAAGACTCTTAGTCTTCCCTTCTTTCCTCTTCATGAGTGTTGGAAAGGAATGTAATATTTCAGAACTGACCTCAGGTCCATCTTTTTAGACATATTTTATATGAGACTATTATTGCAATGTCTTAGTATCTCATAATATTTAATAAATTCAGGCTCATATCTCCTCAGTGATTTAGAGTGGTAATTGTTCATAGTGTTCCACAGTTTCCCATATTAAGTCATCCCAAATTCTGTTAAGAGCTTCCAATTCAATTTTGCTTGAGAGAACAGGTAAACAAAATGTTTCTTTTTTCTAAGTATTATTAATAAAAAGGAATAAAGTTTTAGGGAGGTACTGATATAAGCAGAAGTTTCATATGCTGAGACGTAAAGTCTCCAGCTCTCATGCTGAAGTCCATAGTTTTATGTGGTTACTTCTTTTCATCCACTAGATACTTTCATTATCTTAGGAAAAAAATCTTGCAACGGAGAGCATGGGAACGGTGGCTTTCAGGTAGATTTTTGGGCTTGAGTGTTAAATATGTTTGAGGGAAGGGAATGAAAAAAAATTTTTGTAAAGCCTGGAAGTTTTAAGAAGGACCAACAGGAGATGTGGCTAGATAGAGGTGGGATAAAACCACAGTGATACCATAGCAAGAGATGTGTGAACCAGGGAAATTCTGAATGAATATGAAAATATAACTGAATGAATGGGAGTAGTTCTACAGGAACTTTATTAATTGGTGTGGATGGACACCGAAAAATTTTGGCTTCAGTGGCATAAGAGTAGGAAAAAATTGAGTATGATAGGCTAAGACATATTAAGGAGAATTAGAAATGCTAATGGGTATATGCTGGTTTTTTCTCACTTTGCATTCGCTATAAAATATTTCAACTCTTCCTTTGAAAAGGAAATATGGCAGAAGAGTGTACTTCTCTTTCCATACATTTTGCTTCCAAAGTAGTTTCCTTTAATTGAGCACCACAGGCTCTTAACAAAATAAAAATAACTAAATTTAATCAATATTGTGTTATTTGAACCTTTTCACATGAAATAAGAATTTCACAAACATTGATTCAACCTCTGATCTAAGCTATAGTTAAACACTTACTTGATCCCCTTAGTAAATTCACTCCGGTCAACCTGAACAACATCTCAATTAAACAACTTCCTCCCTAAAGAGCTTTTGCAGTTCTCCCTGGTATTCTTCCTCCAGTCTTGACCTCTTTTTATTATGACTCTATTCACACCTTTTAGATGCTGCCATTTCTGGCACCTTTGGATAAAGTATGTTGTTCACAGCAAACCAGTTGGCAGTTAAGGGCTCTCCTGTTATTTTTACTCTTGACTCGGAGCACAAAGCACTTCAGAAGAAAAGCCTAACAATACTATAGTTTGTATATATGTGGTATTGACCCTCTTCCCAGCTAGGCAAAGTAAAGGATATATGCATTGTTTGTGAAATACATAGACCTGTACAATCTTGGCGTAAAGGTGTTTTCCTTAGTATATTCTAGGAAGTCAGCAGCAGGGAGGTGATTGATTTTT